>NC_136954.1:7750572-7755572 GCF_032717465.1 Coenobita brevimanus
TGTGGAAGTTTGCGGTGTGATAGTGTGTAGTGTGTTTGATGTGAGAGGGAGAGTTGTGTGATAACATGCAGTGCGGGAGTGTGATAAGTGGTAGTGTGTGGTGTTGTTGTATATGGTGTGGTAGTGTGTAGCTTGGCAGTGTGTGTAAGTGTGAGGTGTCATGGTGTGTGATGTGATAGACAGGTGTGTGGTAGAGTGCAGCTTGGTAGTGTGAGGTGTGGTAGTGTGTGGTTGGGAGTGTGATGTTTAGTAGTGCGTTGTGTGGAATTGGCTGATGTGGTAGTATTTGTTATGGTTAAGAGAATGAGGTGTGGTAATGTATAGTGTGGCAAAGAAAAGTGTGGTAGTGTGTGGTGTGGCACTGTGTAGTGTAGGGGTATGCAGTGTTAGGTGTAGTAGTGTGCGATGTGATAGTGGTAGGTGTTGAGTGTTTAGTATGGATTTGTATGGTATGGCAATGGGAAGTTTGTGTGTGTGTGTGTGTGTGTTGTTACGGAACAGAGAGAGATAATGAACACTTCAAGTGAGAATACTAAAATCACTACTGTCCCGCAAAGTTCCAGGTTCAAAATAAAAGACTTAGGTAAAATTACAAGTTAAAGTTTAATGCCCAAACTAACAACTAAACATTCAGGACTCATTAGGATAATGTAATGGCAAAACAGGTTACATATATGGTTAACTACAATAGCCTTTATTAACACGAATTTGGCAAGAGCAAATTTATCTGAGTCAGCATTGATAAAATGAGAAAACCGGGTAATGCTCAGTTAAAGCAAGATATAATATTATTACAGATACAAAATATTACTAATACTGGCAGACAGTAAAAATTCTACCAGGCCTACGAACCAACGCCGTATGCTATACAGTACAAGAAAATTGGTAATAACACTTATACTCAAATTATACAGCAGCCAGATGGTTGGAGACTTCCTTAGCACTCACAAAAATAATAATATACAGTACAGGGGAGGACAGAGATGTGAACAGAATGAGGAGTAGATCTAAGTGGCAACTAATGCAGAGACTGAGCTCATTATATAGGGGGCCGGAAGAGCTTGATTCAACTTGTAAGAAGGACGCGCAAATCAAGGCATAAAGGACGAAGAGTTGACACTCCTGCTCTGAACAACAGAAAGAACGACTTACTCTACTATAAGGGGGAGAAGGGAGGAGTGAGGTAGAACACGCAAGCCTGGTCACTATGGAAGCCACGTGGCGAATCGAGATCAAACACGCAGCATACTGTACATTAGAATTATACAAAGGATGATGAAATTATAGACTATGTAACACATCCCCACAAAGAAAAAGAAATTTACAAAGGAAATTTCTTATTACTCTAAAACAATCTGTCTAAAGTCTAGATAAGCAATCTGCAATAACATTTTCTTTCCCCTTGACATGTTGTATGTCTAATGAATACTCCTGAAGAAGTAGACTCCATCTTGTCAATCTCTGATTTTTATCTTTAAACTTACTAAGGAATTTCAGTGGGTTATCATCGGTATAAATGACTATGGGGTCAAAACCAGAACACAAATAAAATTAAAAATGCTGTAAGCCCAAAATCATGGCCAAAAGCTCTTTCTCAATAGTTGAGTAGTTCTTTTGAGGTGGAGTGAACTTCTTACTGTAAAAAGATACAGGGTGTTCAATACCCTGATCATCCTCTTGAAGCAAAACAGCCCCAGCTCCTGTATCACTTGTGTCAACAGCCATCTTAAAAGACTTAGCAAAATTTGGAGTAGCGAGCACTGGCTGACTTAATAGGATAGCTTTAAGTTTACTGAGAGAGGATTCACAGTTATCGGTCCCAACAAATTTAACTCCCTTTTTCAGTAGGTCTGTAAGTGGTGATACAAGAATTGAAAAGTTAAGAGCAAATCTCCTGTAATAACCTACCATTCCCAAAAATCTTTGTAGCTCTTTCCTACTTTTAGGTCTGGGAAGATCACTTATAACCTGAACCTTAGCTCCTGGTGGTGCAACGGGTCCATCACCAATTACGTACCCAAGGTACTGAACTTTAGCTTGACCAAACTCACACTTTGATAAATTAGCTACAAGATTAGCCTGAACCAAACGCTCAAGAAATTTACTGACATGGCATAGGTGATCTTTCCAGTTGTCACTGAACATTAATACATCATCAGTATAAACAACACATCCTGCCAAACCCTCTGTTACACTATTCATGAGCTTCTGAAAAGTGGCTGGTGCATTCTTCATACCATATGGCATTACAGAACATGCAAAAGTCTTTCCTAGTGTTACAAAACATGAGATCTCCCTAGCACGTTCAGTCATAGGTACTTGCCAGTATCCCTTCAACAAATCAAACTTACTTATGTACCTAGCCTTTCCGATCTTGTCTATGCAATCTTCCACGCGAGGGAGAGGGTAAGTGTCTGTTTTGGATATCTGATTAACACGTCTGTAGTCGATGCAAAGCCGCTGTGACCCACCTGGCTGAGGGACTAGAGTGACAGGAGAACTCCACTCGCTCTGACAGGGCTCAATCATCTTGTGGTCCAACAGGTAGCCAAGCTCCTTCTGGATGAGAGGAACTTTCACTGGGTTCACACAGTAAGGAGGCAGTTTAATTGGCTTTGCGTCTCCAACATCGACATCATGCATCAACACAGTGGTTCTTCCTGGAGTGTCACGGAACACTTGCGGGTACTCCTGCAGTAATGCCAAAAACTCCTGCCTTTCCTCGGGAGGTAGATGAGAAAGCTTAGTCTGGAGATCATTCATGATATGAGGATTCTTCCCCAAACTATCACTCAGGCTCATACTGCATGGGAGAACTTGACTTGCAGACTCGGGTGGAACAGCTACAGTGCAGACTGGGTTATTTTTCTCCAGCCTGTGATGTAACTTTAGCATGTTGATGTGGCAAAGTTGCTTGTTCTTTCTACGATCTGGTGTGGCGATGACATAGTTGACATCACTGAGTTTCTTCTCCACGAAATAAGGACCACTAAACTTGGCCTGAAGAGGTTGCCCATGCACCGGTAGCAGAATCAAAACCTAATCTCCTGGCTGAAAGTGGCGTAACCTGGACTTCTTATCATACCAAGTCTTCATCTTCTCCTGAGCAGCTCCTAAATTCTCTCTCGCCAGCTGTAAAGCAGTGGACAGCCGTTCTTTGAACTTCATCACATACTCCAGCAGGTTGACGTCATCTTCCTCCGACAGCCAGCATTCCTTGAGTAGCTTAAGGGGTCCTCTTACTTCATGGCCAAACAATAGTTCAAAGGGTGAGAAGCCCAGTGATTCATTTGGAGATTCTCTTGCGGCAAATACAACGAATGGAAGACCTTTATCCCAGTCTTTCTGATGTTCCAAACAGTATTTCCTGATCATCGATTTGAGTGTTTGATTTCTCCAACGCTCCTTGGGTCTGGGGATGGTAAGCTGAAGACGTGATCTGGGTGATGCCCCACTGTTTCAGAGACTGCTTGAAAACATTTGACGTGAAATTACTTCCCCGGTCTGACTGTACCTCCTTGGGCAGACCAAACTTGGTGAAGAACCCTAGCATTTCCTTAACCACGTTCTTTGCTGAGATATTTCTAAGTGGAATGGCTTCAGGATAACGAGTAGCCATATCAATCAGGGTCAACACATAAGAAAATCCTGAAGAAGTCTTAAGAAGAGGGCCCACAATATCCACCAACACACGGGTGAATGGCGCCTCAAAAGGAGGAATGGGAAATAGAGGTGCAACCTTTTCAGTCTGATTACACTTCCCCACAACTTGACAGGTGTGACAAGACTTACAATACCAGGAAACATCTCTGAAGATACATGGCCAGCAGAAGTGAAACAAAATGCGTGCCACAGTCTTCCTCACTCCAAGGTGTCCTGCGATACTGGAATCATGAGCCACTCTAATGATATCCTGCCTACAAACACGAGGGATGACAACTTGATGTACAACCTCCCATTCACAGTCGGCTGATGCTGTTGGGGGTCTCCACTTTCTCATAAGTACTCCTGACTTTATATAATAACAAGTAGAAGCACCAGCTGACTCTTCCTCACTGCAAGCAGAGTTAGCTAGACCTTTCAACACAGGGTCAGCAACCTGCAACTCAACCAACTCTTGACGAGACAAATTATCAACACTACGGGGTACTGCCTCATCTGGTGAGTGGTCCAAATTAGCAAGAAAAGTGTCAGCTAGGATAACATCATCATCATCATTACCCTCTAAGTCACCAGTAACTTTGAGGCTTAGCCCTAGTGACAGCACATGCAGAGAACACATCAGGGACATCACAATCCTGGGTCGCAGTTACTGGTTCACTAGACAACTGAGGAGCTGGACACGCTTGACTTCCACCAATATCATTTCCAAGTAAGAAAGTTACGCCTGACATTGGGAGTGTCTCAACCAACCCAACCATAACGGAACCATTAACAAAACCAGACTCTGAATTCACTCTGCACAGAGGGACAGAGAAGTAATTATTCCCTACACCTTGTAAGATTACAGTTTCATCGGAGGAATTAATATTAGAGCCTAGAACACTGGTCAGCATAAGGGATTGGCAAGCACATGTATCACGATATATTTTAACTGATTTCCTGTCATTAATGTCCAGAGGACTGACAAAACCATCTGACAGGAAATTAGCACATGAACTCTTGAGAGTGTCACCCACGTTACTGCTCAAAAGAGGAGCTTCATCATGAGAATTTAATTTACCCCTCAAAGCAGGTTCAGTTAACTCGGTTAAAGAATTCTGGGAACTCTCAAGGGTGGACACTAGACCAATTGACTGAATATTTAAAGACTCCTTTTTGTTCAAATCATGCTGTCTCCTGAAACATTTCTCCGTAGTATGACCAAGCTTACTACAATAATTACATTTACTTTTCTGAAATGTAGAGGTGGAGCTATTATTTACTTCCTGAGAAACATCATCTTATTCTCTTTCCTGTTACCTGTACTCTGAGTAGAGGCAACGTACTTACTCTCAGCT
>NC_136954.1:7760572-8095572 GCF_032717465.1 Coenobita brevimanus
TAGTGGGGATTTCGGTGAGGGAATGCTTACAGGGGTGCTCTCTCTCTCTCTCTCTCTCTCTCTCTCTCTCTCTCTCTCTCTCTCTCTCTCTCTCGTGTGTGTGTGTTATGATCATCATCATCATCATCATCATCAACCTGTTCCCACTTCCAAAATGAGATTAAATAGGAATCGGAAGCATTATTAAGTAACATTTCAGCCTCCCACTTTTCGCCCACCCAAAACCCCTTCCACAAATCCCATCACACAAATCACATTGATTCCTCAACTCTCAATAAAGACAGTTCAGTCAAAGCATCACACACACATTGTCTCCCTTCCGCCCTGTAATATATTGATGGCTGCTCCCTTCAAGCCTTTGTTCTCTCCCTCTTCTTCACTTGCTCACATTCATTTTATCCTCCTCGACATTCCTCTTATATTCCTCTTGTCCTCCTTTACCTTCCTTTAACCTCTCTCTTCATTCCTCTTACTTTCCCTTATACCCCTCTACGATCCTTTTACTTTCCTCTCCGTTTTTACGTTCCCCTTGCCCTCCTCTACCTTCCTCATTTCTTCTTACCCTCTTACTCTACTGTACTTTTATCTTTACTTTCTTCACGTCCTCATACCTACCTCTTGTTGCTCTTGCCCCCCCTCTACGTTCCTCACTTTCAATGTTCCTCACTTCCCTCTTACCATCCCTTCCTTCCTCACGTTCCTCTTCCCTTCCTTACGTTCCTCTTACCTTCTCTCTCTTCCTTAACATTCCTCTTACCTTCCTCTCCCTTCCTCACGTCCCTATTACCTTCACTCCCTTCCTTACGTTCCTCTTCCCTCCTTACGTTCCTCTTACCTTCCCTCCCTTCCTCACGTTCCTCTTACCTTCTCTCCCTTCCTCATGTTCCTCTTACTTTCCCTCTCCTCCTGAAGCTCCTCTTACCTTCTCTTCATTCCTTACGTTTCTCTTACCTTCTTTCCCTTCCTTACGTCTCTCTTACTTCCTCACCCTTCCTTACGTTCCTCTTACTTTGTCTCCCTTCCTTACGTTCCTCTTACTTCCTCTCCCTTACGTCCCTCTTCCTCACCCTTCCTTACATTCCTCCTACTTTGTCTTCCTTCCTTACGTTCCTCTTACTTCCTCTCCTTTACGATTCTTACTTCGTTTCCCCTTCCTTACGTTCCTCTTACTTCCTCTCCCTTCCTTACCTTCTTCTTGTCTTCCTCTCCCTTCCTTATGTATCTCTTACCCTCCTCTTTCTTCTCGTATGCTCTGTCATTAGTTGTCTTTAGTGCTCTTAAATTTTTCCTTCATTGACGACGAATGAACTGTATATTCATCTATATACCTTACGTAGCCTATGTATAAATGTATATATCTGTATGTATGTATGTGTTTTGTATATATCCATCTGTATGAATGTCTGTGCGAAGTTAAGCAACGTTGGGTCTGGTTAGTATTTGGATGGGTGACCGCCTGGGAACAGCAGATGCTGTTGGCATCCCTACGTGTCAAGTGGGGTTGGTGGAGGATTAGTGCCCCTCACTGTAAAACAATTAACTCTAAGCCCTTGGCCACCCCATTTGGGATACATGGCGTCTGGCAATGGATGGATGGATATGTTTAAAAATACACACACACACACACACACACACACAGGTCAACGCTTGTTTTCTCTTCCAGGTAGTATCATGTGATTCTGTTTACCTGAGTCACAGAAATTAGAGTGTTATAATTTCCCGTTCAATACAAGTCACTATGGCCTGTACACTTGTCAGTTAAAGAAGCTCCCAAACACCTTTTCTAAGCGATTTATTGCGCTTATTACATCCTGATAACCTATTTTGAGTTACATAAATCCCTCCTATATCGTCATATTCTTCTTATTGAAGGGACAGAAGGATATTAACCACCCATATCCAGAAATAAATCGCCGAGGAAGAGGTGACAGGGAACCTCCTTTCCCGGCGGGAATGTGGGTGTCGGTGAAGGCCAGGCAGGGATGGGTAGAATATGGTCAGTAAATATAACATTATGTATACAGGGTCAACTGGAGGCAAGCAACCGCCCCTGCAGAGCCATGCTGTGCTGTGAACCAATGTTCCCGTGCGGTGAACAGCGCCTCGCCACTGCGAGCGGCGAGGAAAAGTGTGGAGGTTTGGTTCTTGGATGGACGTCGCATTTATGTCTCTTCACCCAGCTAATACGGGTACCATTGTATGTTCCACGTCACCTCGTTATATGGTTACCACCTTTAGGCTTGTCACTCAGTGTAGAGTCACTTTGGAAACAAGTAGACAGCACTACATAAAGTGAGTGGATGATGGTCTCCACCATGTACTTTGGTAGTGCGTTGTAGCTTTGGGTTTCGTCGTTTTTTTTTTTTTCTCTCTAAATAAAAGGCTGATGCAAGCCAATGCTAAAACACCATTTTTCTTTTTCCTCTCTCTTCCTGCCATCCGGCCCTGTTTTGTTTGACCTGTTAAAGATATGGTGCTGACTTTCTTGGCTCATTTTAAGTTTACGGTGTAAGACTGAGCGAAGCCTGCGCCAAACCACACAGCGTTTGCTCAGACTCTCTTCCTGGCAGTCAGCAGTATAACACATGTTTAGTGCAGTGTGCATTTTTTTTTTTTTTTTTTTTTTATTACGATGGAGGTACATTACTGAAGCAAGACCATACACAGCTTTTTACTCAGTCTTACCCTGCTTATTAATCAAAGATATATTTCTTATTTTTTGATTTTATACATTATTTTTTCAATGTTTTTGTCTTAACGATATGATCCTTATATTATCGGGAGTTTTAGCTTTCAATATAATCTTTTTACAGACAAATTTGAAGTAAGACCACGCCAGAACAAACAGCTTTTCTCTCCTCGCCTCTCTGACTGTTTTGGTTTCTCAAGGCCGGCGCCGCTGCTCCTCTCATTCCTTCCAGAATTTCCCCGTGAGTGAGAGCCATCGCCTGCGGTGTTATCGGCAGATATGTCGGGCGTCATCCCTGAAAATGCCCACCACTACCGGCCAGCATCGAGAGGCGCTGCGGATTTGCTTTGGATTTTCTCTTGAGGTTCTCTAAAAGTCTGGACCAGGAAAAGATCGTGGTGCTGGCGGAAATGTACGACGATTTTACGGGAGGAAAAAAATTAATCGAGGCATTACGAAAATATGAAGGGGAAAAAAGTCAGTTTGACAGTCGATCGAAATACATACTGCATGTACTTTTAATCTGAAAGCCTAATCCAAGAATAAAATATCTTGGAGTTAAGAGAAATGTATGGGTAAAAGAAAAGGACTATACTGTATAACAGGTGGAAATATCGACGTATTTATATTTTGCAAGTAAACAGAATCGAAACATTTATTTTTTATTTCCTTTTTCTAAAAGTCTTTGCCATGAAGAAGTCGTGGCGTTTTCGGATATATAAGTGGAAGAAGAGGTTGTTTAAGCAAGAATAAATAAATATATAAATATGTTAATAAGCAAGGTATTTTGTCCCTCACAGATCTCTAAAAATTTGGAGAAAGAAAAATCAGCGCTTTAGCAGAGAACTAGTTGAATTTTTCTAAGAAGAAGAATCGACGCATTACAAAAATATGAGGAAACGAACTTGACTTAGCAAGCCAAAGTCATATACCGGTATGTAATATAAGGTCTGGGGTAAAAGTCAGGGTGTTTTCGAGACTGTACGACACACACACACACACACACACACACACACTAAAATGCATTGACTCGTGCTTTGCCTCGTTTTTTATATGTTTTGAGGCCTATAATTGCCTGGTTTACATACATATTTACATAGAAACAAGAGCTGTATGCAAATTCTTTCCCCCTCCCCATCACCACCTGGTCTAGCATTCTAACTCCCTCCTGCCCCCTTTCCTAACTTCCCTCCTCCTGACTCCATCCTCTCACCCTCTTAGCCTCTCCCCATCTGCTTCCCTTACCCTCCTCTTCCCTTAGTTTACCTTACCCCCTCTATTCCCTCTCACATTTAGAAGCCTCTCGTCCCCTCTTCCCCATCCTCGCTGATTTTGACGTCTTCCTCTCCCCCCTCATCCTCTCTTTCACCCTTATTTCCACCCATTCTTGGTCTACCTTCCCCTCATCCACCAAGGCTATCTCCCTCTCCCTTCTTATCTCCCTTTACCCCCTCCCCAATTTAATCTATCCTACCCCCATTCCTGTAGACTGTGTGTGTGTGTGTGTGTGTGTGTGTGTGTGTGTGTGTGATTTAGCATGTACTTTCCATGTTATGAAAATGCTACTGATAGAAATCTCGTGAAGATCATGCCTCTGATCATCATATAATAAATGCCTAACACGGGGGAACAAGAGAAAATGCCAGACACACAACATCTCGCTATCGTTGGGTGTGTCGGGTAAGCACTGCAGGGGGACACTATTTAAGGTAATTTAGTGCATACAGGCTAAGATGCTGGCTCATTTTTTGGGAATGTAGAGACATTGGGATCCATTTTTAAGGGGCAGGGCATCACATAAGTTTTATATTCTGGCTGCCGATTGGATGGTTTCTTTCACCTCAGTGGAAGACCGTGCCCTTTAGAGTGTTAATCCACACGTACTTATTGATTGATTGATTGTTTGATTGATTGATTGATTGATTGATGGTGGTACTGTGGTGTTTGTGATACTTTGGTAATAGGTGCAGAAGTGGTATGAAAAGAGTGTCAGACTTGAAACAGCAGAGGTGGAAGTAGTAAAGATGAAAATGACCGAGAAGGAGATTGCATGATCATAGTACAGGAGAGGAAAATATACAAGGGTTCAGCAGTATGGAAGAGGGGTAGCAGGTTTAACAGCAGTGGGGAGAGAAGGATTAGAGGGAAAATAGCAGAGATGAAATCAGCAGAGACGAAAACTGGAGGAACATAATGGAGGAGAGTAAAGTAATGCAGGGTTCAGGATTATGAGAGAGGTAACAGGTACAGAAGTGGCAAGAGGAGTGCCCTGGGATGGAAACTGACTGATGCAGGAGGTGGAGTTGTCATTCTTCTCTCTCTTACAGGCCATAGAGAGAGAGAGAGAGAGAGAGAGAGAGAGAGAGAGAGAGAGAGAGATGTGTATCTCCCCTGCAAGGAAACTGAGTAATACAAGGGGTTTAGCGCTCACTCCTTTCTCCCTAACAAGCCATTAACGTCAAGAGCAGCAGTTGTCGTAAGAACAATGAGCTAGTCCTCGGCCAGACAATGACTAAGTCCTTCTTGGCTAATTGGCTGATGTGTCTCTACCTGAGCTGTACATGTTTCCAGCTCCTGGCCTCTCGTACGGCAAGCAACATTCCTTCAAAATTCGCCAAGGATATAGATCAGTACAAATTATCCTTGGGTACGGAATTGCTGATAAATTAGGGTACCTTATATATTCTATACACGGTAGTCCATACATTGCGCTCCTCTTCAACTCTATCGGGCGTTTTCTCGCGTGTAGCAGGGACGGGTCAGTCAACGCTGTCAGCGTCTTTCCTGCTTCATCTATTGATTTCCAGCTCCTACTGCCACACTCACGCCCACACCAGCATACTCAGCCGTTCCAGCAGCACACGTGGTACGGCCAGATGAGTTTCTGAGGGGAAAAAAAAAAAAAAAAAGCGTTATATACGGGCAGCCCTATAAATGCAAATCAAGTGATACTCCTGCGACATTCAGGTAGGATATATTACAATAAGGATTTTCCCTGCACGTACAAATACACTACACCCTCTTGAGTGTGGTATAGCGATTACTTAGCTATTGCTATTTGGTTCACTTGAAAAAAAAATACAGATCATGCAATAACCCTGCGATTGATATATTGCAGTGCAGAGTATCTTGGTCTCCAGTGACAATCTCCCACCTGAATAAAATCGTCTGGCGTTGGGTGAAAGAGAATACCATGAGAATGTTATTGGTGAAAACATTAACACGCTCAGGCTCATGTGACGCACTTTCTGTTGAACATTATCGCCTGACTTCAGCTTGGATAGAATACTTCAGGTGCACCGACCACGAGTGTTAATAATTGATATAGGTCTACTAGTTTACCTAGCTTGTGGAAGCAGAGGTAAGTCCTAAGTTGCTTTATACTGTTGACTGAGATACCACAATTGTCCTGCAGTATTCACGTATGTATATAGGAACACTGATTACCCGCGCATATGACATCTGAAAAAATATGTCCGTTACCAAAGTCTTCGCTTCCAGCTAACGTCAGGCGATTTTATTTACCTGGGAATGAGTCATGGGAGCCTGAGAGTTATAATGCAGATTATCCTTACGTGAAGGAACATAGAAACCTGTGTTGCTCTTCTTCCTCCAGTTATTATGGTTTTTACATAAAGGTATGGAAGTCGCAGGTAATTCAGCGCAAAATTTCCTTTCGCTTTAGATGTATGAGATGGTAATGACTTAAAAAAAAAAAAAAAGAACATTACTACTACACATGGAAATATAGTTAAGCACTTCATTACCATGACGTTGTCGCCATATTGCTCGTGCAGACTGCCAGATGATTTGATTTTAGCATAGAATAAGCACTGTGCACAGAAGTTGAACGCTGCTCCTTCCTTCATGAGTGTTATGATGATCACTAAAAAGTCAGCAACTGGAAGTGCATAAGTAACTCACATGCTGTTAAGTCATTCACGTTAATATGAGAAAAAAGAGGCCAAGCATTACTGTTTCTCTCTCTCTCTTTCTCTCTCACACACACACACACACACACACACACACACACACACACACACACACACACACACACACACACACACAGACGCATTATCTGATCGACCCGCATCTGTTCGTCTTAAGCCTGGCGTCACATATGGTGCTCATTCCTCCTCGTAGGAAAGTCTAGCAGAGAGTTCAGAATCCGGAGAGAGAGAGAGAGAGAGAGAGAGAGAGAGAGAAAGTTTGAACTAGCCTTGCTGTCATAGCATTAAGAAACTTATAATCCTTGACAGTATTATTTACGCATTACACAGTAATAAATTCTTCGTTATTGCCAAATATATGCAGTATCATGTTAATATCGGTAGAGTTTGCATTATTAACTCAGGACAAAAAGCATACATAGGAAGAGTGTAGTGGAGTGTAGTGCAGGTGCATGTAGTCGAAGTGTATTATTGTGAAGTGTGGTTGTGAGATGTGGCAGTGTCTGGTGTACGTGTTAGTGTATGGTGTGACCGTGTGAAGCGTGGCAGTGTGAGATCTGGTAGTGTGATGTGGTAGTGTGAAGTGTGAGAGGGATTGGACGTCTGTGGCCTGGTTGTGTGAGATATGGCAGTTTGTAATGTGACTGTGTGAGATTTGGTAGTATATGATGTGGCATTGTGAGATGTGGCCGCATGTGGTGTGGCAGTGTAATGTGTAGTTCGAAATACAGTACTATGAAGTGTGGCGGTGTCTGATATGCCGGTATGATGTGTAGAAGCATGAGGTGTGGTAGTGTGAGGTATGTCAGTGTGAGATATAGCAATATGTATAGGCTAAGGTGTAGCAGTGTGAGGTGCTGCAGTATGAAGTGTGTAAGAGTGAGGTATAGTAGTGTGAGATATGGCAATATGTGTGCCAATGTGAGATATGGTAGTATGTTGTGTAGCAGTAAGAGATGTGGTAGTATGAGATGCTAAATTTTGCAGTGTGAGGTGTGGCACTGTGTGATGTGCCAGTCTGGAATGTGGCAGTGTGAAATGTAGCAGTTTGAGATGTATCAATGTGCATTGTGGTAGTGCAAGCTGTTGCCGGTACGAGGTGTGGCAGCTGGGTATGTGGCACTGTAAGATGTTTGTGAAATGTGTTAGTACAGTTATCTTCTAATGCACAGTAACTTTTTTGACACCCTGTTTTATTGCTATTAAGTACATTTCACCTTTCGGCCGAGGACGTCGTTTCCATGTTTTGAAGCTGTTTCCAGACAATTTTTGTTCAACGCAGGAGAGAGCTTGCGAACAGTCTTCTTCTTCTTCTCCTTTCGGCTCTCCCCTTAGGGGTCGCCACAGCGGATCACCCGTCTCCATCTTACTCTGTCTTCTGCATCTTCTTCTCTTACACCTACCACCCGCATGTCCTCCTTCACTACATCCATAAACCTTCTCTTTGGCCTTCCTCTCTTTCTCCTGCCTGGTAACTCCATTTCCAGCATCCTCCTCCCGACATACTCCTCATCCCTCCTCCGCATATGTCCAAACATCTCAGTCTCGCCTCTCTAGCTTTGTCCCAAAACTGACTTACGTGTACTATCCCTCTACTATGTTCATTTCTAATTTTGTCCAACCTCGTCACTCCTAGTGAAAAACGCAACATCTTCAATGCTGCTACCTCCAACTGTGCCTCCTGTCTTTTTGTCAGTGGTACTGTTTCCATTCCGTGCAACATGGCTGGCCTTACGACAGTCTTATAAACTTTCCCTTTCATTTCTGCAGAGACCCTTCTGTCACAGATCACTCCTGTCACCTTTCTCGACCCACTCCATCCCGCCTGCACTCTCTTTTTTACCTCTCTGCCACACTCTC
Source organism: Coenobita brevimanus (assembly GCF_032717465.1). Lineage (NCBI taxonomy): Eukaryota > Metazoa > Arthropoda > Malacostraca > Decapoda > Coenobitidae > Coenobita > Coenobita brevimanus. The sequence continues at coordinate 7,769,072 of NC_136954.1, forward strand.
CGTTACTTTGTACAGTTGACCCCAAGTATTTGAATTCATCTACCTTTGCCACCTCTACACCTTGCAGCCTTACGGTTCCCCTGTCATCTGTCTCATTTACACACATGTACTGAGTCTTGCTTCTGCTTACTTTCATTCCCCTTCTCTCCAGTACATATCTTCATCTCTCAAGCTTTGCCTCAGCTTCCTCCCGGCTCTCACTACATATCACAATGTCGTCCGCAAACATCATTGTCAATGGAGGCTCCTGTCTAATATCATCTGTCAATCTGTCCATCACCATTGCAAACAAGAAGGGACTCAAAGTCGATCCTTGAAGCAATCCCACCTCCACCTTGAAACCCTCAGTCATTCCTACTGCACATCTCACTGCTGTTACACTATCGTCGTACATGTCCTTCACCGCCCTCACGTACTTCTCTGCCACTCCTAACTTTCTCATACAGTACCACAGTTCCTCTCTCGGCACCCTATCATAAGCCTTGTCCAAGTCTATAAACACACAATGCAACTCCTTCTGGCATTCTCTGTACTTCTCCATCACCATTCTCAAAGCAAATATGGCGTCTATAGTACTTCTCCCTGGCATGAAACCAAATTGCTCCTCGCAGATCCTTACTTCTCTTCTCAGCCTAGCTTCCACCACTCTTTCCCATATTTTCATTGCATGGCTGATCAGCTTTATACCTCTGTAGTTGCTGCAGCATTGCACATCACCCTTGTTCTTGAAAATCGGAACTAGAATGCTTTTTCTCCACTCCTCCGGCATCCTCTCACCCTCCAGGATTTTGTTAAACAATCTGGTAAACCACATCACAGCCATCGCTCCTAAGCTCCTCCATGCTTCCACTGGTATACCATCTGGGCCCACTGCCTTGCCATCCTTCATCCTTTTCATGGCATTCCTCACTTCCTCTCTGCTGATCTCTTTGCACTTCCTGACTCACTACCTCCAACTCTTCCAACTTTCCCTCTCTCATATTTTCTGTATTCATCAACTCTTCGAAATACTCCTTCCACCTTCCTAGTACACTCTCCTCACTTGTCAGTACATTGCCATCTGCATCCTTTATCATTCTAACATGCTGCACATCCCGCCCAGCTCTGTCTTTCTGCCTGGCTAATCGGTACAGGTCTTTTTACCGTTCTGTACTATTCAACTTCTCGTACAGCTTCTGGTATGCATTTTCTTTTGCTTTAGCAACCTCTTTCTTGGCTATGTTCCTCGTCTCCTTATATTCCCGATTGCTTTCTTCGTCTCTGTGTCTATCCATATTCTTCTTTGCCTGCTTCTTCCTATTTATGCTATCCTTTACTTCCTCATTCCACCACCAAGTCTCCTTGTTTTGTCTCCTCTGTCCCGATGTCACCCCAGGTACCTTCTTGGCTTTCTCCGTCACCACTTCCGAGATAACTGCCCATCCATCCTCGTCTTCCCTGCCTCTGAAAGCCTGGCTCACCTCATCCCTAAATTTACTACTGAAGTCTTGCTCCTTCAGCTTCCACCACCTAATCCATGGTTCAGCTCTCACTTTCCTCCTTGTCTTCACTTTCGAACTCATCTTTCCAACCAACACCCTATGCTGTCTTACTACACTCTCCCCTGGCACTACCTTACAGTCACTGAATTCTTTCAAATTGCATCTCCTGCATAGGATATAATCTATCTGCGACCTCCTTCCCCCACTCTTATACGTAATCCTGTGCTCCTCCTTCTTCTTGAAATAAGTGTTTACTACAGCCATGTCCATCCGTTTTGAAAAATCAACAACCATCTGACCCTCAGCGTTCCTCTCCCCGACACCGTACCTGCCTATCACCTCCTCATCCCCACTATTTCCTTCTCCAACATGCCCATTCAAATCCGCTTCCATAACCACTCATTCCTCCCTGGGTATGCTCTGAATCACTTCCTCTACTTCACTCCAAAACTCTTCCTTTTCCTCCAAGTCACACCTCACTTGCGGGGCGTATGCACTGATGACATTAATCAGGACCCCTCAGTTTCCATCCTCAAACTCATTACTCTATCCGACACTCTCTTCACCTCCAATACACTATCTATATACTTTTCCTTCACTACCACCCCTACACCATTTCTCCTCACATCCACGCCATGGTAAAACAACCTGAACCCTCCTCCAATCATCCTCGCTTTACTTCCCTGCCATTTTGTCTCCTGCACACACAGTATATCCAACTTTCTCCTCTCCATCATATCGGCCAGCTCTCTCCCTTTACCCGTCATCGTGCCCACATTCAATGATCCCACTCTTATCTCCACTCTTCTACTCTCCCTTCTCTCCCGCTTCCTCTGGGACTGTCTTCATCCTCTTCTCCTCCTCTCCTTCCTTTGTCCAACAGTTGCATACTTTCCACCGGCCCCCTGTTGAACAACAGCACCAGTGGCGTCGTTGTTGACCCGGGCCACGACCGATCCGGTATGATGTTTCCTTTTGTGCTCCGCATATTGAGTTGTCTAGGGTTTTTACGCCGGATGCCCTTCCATGACGCAACCCTCCCCATTTATCCGGCCTTGGGACCGGCACTGAGTTGCACGGGCTTGTGCCCCCAGTGGTTGGGTTAAAGAGCTTGCGAACAGTATGGGTTGTAGCTTTCATTTACCACTTCACTGCTAAGGGGACTCTCGTTATAGGAATACAGTAGTTTAGTAAGACAAATGAATAAAATGAAAAAAAAAAAAAGCGCCATGAGACTAAAGGAGTCAGGTTGTGTTGTGGGTGGTGGATTTTGAACTGGATACCGTCTTGTTAACTGGTCTTTCATGTCAGCCCACCAACATGTCTTAGGGCCTTATCGTGTACCATAGGAGGCTTCGTGGCATCCCTGTCTTTGTGTCTTCTTTCGCAAAGTGCACTTAAGTCATTGTATACTTATATAGTTTCAATATCGACATAATTTACATCAGTAATATAGAAGAGGATACTGAGTCGTAATATGTGGAACAAACTGCTAAGAAAGAGTTTTTACGAAATCTTTGTTGCCGCTTATAGAGTACGACACATAAAGACACCACCACTGATACCAGATTCGAATGTGATATCCATGACAATATTAGAACTCAAGAGACAGTAGGTGTTAGTGCCCAAGTGCCAGGATGATGTGTGAGAGCTGCAGAGAACCAGCACTTTGTTGTTACGTCGGAGGTGAATGACTTAACCTCTGAAACGGGTTACGTAAACTGTGCCTAGTGTCGAGTGGGAAGAATTCCAAATAAACCTAAAATTCTGCAGTGGCCCAGCCCTTGATTGGTGTGTCATAGGTGGATAACTAGATTTTGGAAACGGGCTACCTAACTTATGTCCAGAATCGAATGAACAGAAAAAGATGAAGATGAACTCGAAAAAGTCTAAGGTCAGATAATGAAATAATTCAAATAAGTTTTAAAAATTCTGTCATCTGAAAGATCATGAAATAATACAAACAAGTTTTAAAAATTCTGTCATCTAATATTTCTAGTTTCATGCCGAAAACGACACGTATTTCTAATGTAATTCCCGAAACACGAGTAAAATTCAAACACCATTAGTTTAAAAATATGTATTAAACGTCAGGACACTTTTTCCACTCAAGTTCGGAGAGATTAAATTAGGGAAAACGAAACTCACTGGCCCTTTTTTTTTCTTCCTTCTTTCGTTTTCAGCCCAGGTTCGATACGCGATACATATGACCTGCCTTATCCGAAATAAGCTTTAATTAAATGTTTATAATTAATATAACCTCTTTACTATGGCGATGAATAAAGTCGTTTAGTAATAACAAAAATAATGGGTGATTTTCGTCGTGATATTTTTTTAAAGGAGATATATATATTTTTATCACAGTACAAACGTACGTGTTCCTGCAGGTAAAACATACAGGTGATACTAAAAACACACCCAGCATGTAACAGACACAGGACAAAAGCGAATAAGTTAGCATGTGAGAGAGAGAGAGAGAGAGAGAGATCAGGGAAGAAGTGGGCAGAAGATGGAGAGAGAGAGAGAGAGAGAGAGAGAGAGAGAGAGAGAGAGAGAGAGAGAGATCAGGGAAGAAGTGGGCAGAAGATGGAGAGAGAGAGAGAGAGAGAGAGAATCTATGACCTGAATATGGTGAGTGTAAGTTACTGTTTACTTAACAAAGTAAATAGAGGATTATTCATAAGTGGCCGTGGATATCCCGTAACACCTCTTCCTTAGCGAGTTTTTCAACACGTTATCCCTCAGAATCCCCATGTATGCTACAGGTCCAAGCTATATCGATATTAATACGATATAAGTAAGGAATCTTACAAGGGAATCTTAGGGAGTGATATGGAAAATAAATCGAAAAGACTAGGGGCTAAGACACCTCTTATGTAACCTGGAAAAAGCAAGGCCCAGAGAGGTAATGATAAGTTTAGGTGAGGAGGGTACATGGGAGATAAGGAGGTGTGTGTGTTGGGTCAGTACTCTCTTACCTGCCCTGATGAAGATTTGGTTTCGTGTTAGTTACTGGGTTCAGACATCCGCATTATTTTCTAAGTTGGCTTCTGACCTCTCTACCGGCTCAAATTTTGACCTATTTTTTCCTATTTTACCTTTTCTTGCTTTCTGGACACATCTTGCACCATCATTGAGTGGGAAAGATGATGATGATGATGGTGATGATGGTGATGATGATAGGGGTGGTGATAGTAAGTGATGATGATGCAGATAGTGATGATGATGGTGGTGAAGGTACTAGTGATGATGATGATGATGATGATGATGATGATGATTCTCACTTGCTAATCTAGTTCTCCTCTCTCTCCCCCAGTCTGCCGTCAGTTCTAGCGGCCTGTGTGGGCGATGGTCGGGTCGGTCCAGCCTGACAGCTTCGATACGCTCCACTCCTACGCCAACACCTTCCAGATGCCCTTCGTTACGCCCTGGTTCCCGGAAAATGTGAGTACCTGCATTACTTACTTACCTATTATTGAAGTTGTGTGTTTATATTGTGTGCTGGAGGGGGGGGGGGTGATCTTAAGATGGGGCTGGGAATGGAAAATGGGGGAAGAGAAGGAAGAGGAGAGATGTAGAGATGGAGAGGATATGAAGCAAGAAAAGATAGAGAAAGAGGGAAGAAAATAGGGGGGAGAAATGGAGGAAGAGGATAACTGGTAAGAATATGGATGGATGAAGAGAGATGATATAAAGGAGAAGTAGAGGAAGAGGACTACGGTACTCATTACGAGTATTCTCAAGCCAGCACCTTCCAGGTGCCATTCACTACGACTTAATTCCCAGAAGATGTGAGGACCTAAAGATAATATACTGCAGTTTATTTTACAGGTTTAAGAATTATGAAGATGTATTTCGTAATAAATTATGAATGTGATGTGACGACAGTGAAAAATAAAGTTGAAGCAGTATTACCACTTAAGATTTTTTTTTTTTTTTAGGTGACATATTTGACATATTGCATGGTAAAGGAATAGTGAGACCATATCCACAGCACTTTTCTTTCAGAGTACACTTACACTTATATAACTGCTACACCACGATGGCATTTATATTGCAGTAAAAAGTAATAAAATAATGTAGGGATTGGGTTACATGTGCTTATACCGTCTCGATCTATCTCCTGTGATTTTTTTTTTTTTCACTGTGGCATCTCCACAGTTTACATTTTTGTAAAATGTTTTTTTTTTTTTAATAAGTTGCTTTGAATAAAATAAAAAAGAAAAAGAACGAGGACTTTTAGAAGACCTTCGGTATCCGTTAAGGTAAGCGGGGCCTTGGCTATAGTGAAGTAAAATGGACTTTAACACTTCTGTCCCTGAATTTACGGAAGGTGCGACGAATCTGTCTTTCAAGAATCATACCTGCTGGAGACTGAAGGTTCTCTGCAGATGAAAAGATCATTGCTTATGTCAGTTTAGAGACAAACCATTTGAAGAAGGAAAAAAGAACAGGGAGGAACCGGTAGTTTAGTAAATTATGTTTTAGCTACTTCGGTGGTGGTGTTGGGAACAGAAACGCTCAAAGGCATGGGATAGGTTCCTGTAAAGGGTTAAAACAATTTTTGTTTGGGAGTCATACTCGCAAAGATGTTTGTTCAGGCTGATGGGCGTGTGGACATCATCACTACGAGATGACAGTGATATTGGGGTGAGTACGGGTTAAACTGGAAGGAGGGAGAAATGGTGGAGATGGAGGAGCAAGATGGAAGAACAAGGGTTAGTTAGAGGTGAATATTTCATTAATCATTTTTAGGGAGAGGGGGAAGCTGGATAATGGAGAATGGGAAGAAGAGGCAGGAAGAGAAGAAGGAATAGAAAGGACGAGAGGGCTTAGGAAGAAGGAACAGGAAGAGGCGGAGGCGAAGTTATAAAGAAGAAGAATAAGCAGTAATGATTATGATTCTACGATGAACAAGAAGGTGATAGTCTAATCGTTATAATCTGATCTGTATCTCCTGATAGCTTGGAAATTCTGCACTATTTATATACTTACCAATATATATATATATATATATATATATATATATATATATATATATATATATATATATATATAATGAACGAGGAATGGAGATTGGGAAAGAGAAAGGTGAGAAGGAAAAAGTGGAGAAGAAGGAGGGGAGGAGGAGGAAGAATTAAAGATATATGAGGAGAAAAAGATGGAGTGGAAAGAGGATGAGGGGGAATGAGGAATGAGATGGAGGAAGAGGGAAATGAGGGGCATCGGTTTTGTGAAAATCAGATGCCAACCGTTGACACCATCAACTACACCTGGTCACCGGCATATTAATCAGTGAGCATAAATACACCTGAGGACTGAGCAGGTAAATTTGTAGTTGAAAAGTATTTGTGGCATTTATGGATATGAACAAAATGTACAAAAGTATGAGCAGATTGGGATTAAGGAAATTTTTGCATATGTATGGTGTGCATGAAAAGCTGATGAATGCTGTTAAGAGTTGTGATGACACTGAGGCTTGTGAAAAGGTAAGCGGGTGTCCAAGTGGCGTAATATCAGTATTGGTGTAAGATAGGATTGTGTTATGATCTCTTGGTTGTTAAAAATATCTATGGATGAGGTTAGGAGAGAAAAAACTCGAGTTCTGAAGGGAAGGATGTTGATAGTAATGAATGGTGAAGGAGGGAGTGCCCAGTGTCTAATGTATGTAGATGCTGCTGTCGTATTTCTACTACTACTATCTACAGCCCGACGCCCCAATCCCGCAAAGGGTGGCCGCAGACAAAACGCCTCCAAGTCACTCTGTCACCCACCACTTACTCCCCCCCCCCAACTCACCCCCCCCTCCCTCATATACCTCTCAACTCCATCTCTCCACCTCATCCTCGGTCTACCCCTCCCTCTCCCTCCCTCCACCTCACCCACATACACCCTCTTAGTCAGTCTTTCACTCTCCATCCTCTCCACATGTCCAAACCACCTCAGTGTATTTCTCCTAATCTTTTCAACCACATCCACATCTACCCCACAACGTTCCTTCACTTCTTCATTCGTCAACCTGTCCCTCCATGTCACTCCACATGCTCCTCTCAAGTAACTCATTTCCACTGCTCTCACTCTTGACTTGTTCCCCTCTTGCAAGGTCCACGCCTCGCTTCCATACGTCAGGGTAGGGATCACAATACCATCATGCAGAGACTTCTTAACTTCCATACTCACTTCCCTATTTCTCATCACTGCTTTCAGCATGCCTACAACCTTCCTTCCCTGCTGTACCCTTTCACGCACTTCATCCCCCAAAGTTCCATCCTTACTCATCACACTACCCAAGTACTTGAATGCACTCACATTCTCCATATCCTCACCATCCAACCTCACTGCACACTCTGTGACTTCATTCCTCTCAAACACCATAACTTTACTTTTGTTTACATTAACTTTCAGCTTCCTCCTCCTACACACTGTCCCAAATTCATTCACCAAACCTTGCAACTCCCATTCATCTTCACTCAACAATACTGTATCATCAGCAAACAGCAACACCGGAAGCTTCCAAATCTCACCCTCATTCGTTAGGGCCACCCCCACATCCACTGCCCTACCTTGTACCTCCTTTACGACCCCATCCATATATATATTAAACAGCCATGGAGACATTACATACCCCTGTTTCAGTCCCACATTGAGATCAAAGAACTCACTCAGCTCACCATCCACTCGCACCGTAGCCCTAGCTCCCTCGTACATACTCTTCACAGCACTCAACAATTTCCCCTCCACTCCATATATTCTTAATACCTTCCACATACCTTTCCTATCTATTCTGTCATAAGCTTTCTCCAAGTCCATGAAGGCAGCGTACACTTTCCTTCCCTTCTCTAGATACTTCTCCACTAAACATCTTAGAACAAATATCTGATCTACACACCCTTTTCCCTTCCTAAATCCCCCTTGTTCTTCTCCAACTAGCTCCTCTGTCATATGCCTAACCCTATCAATGAGTATTCTACCATATATTTTACCAGTCACACTAAGAAGGCAAATACCCCTATGGTTACCACATACTTCTCTCTCCCCTTTTCCTTTGTACAGAGGAACAATTATACCTGATTTCCAGTCCTCTGGAACCCTTCCCTCTTCCCAAGCCAATCTACACAACTTCCATATCCACTCCACAACAATCTCACCCCCATACCTAAGCATTTCACCACATACTCCATCAATTCCTGGGGCCTTTCCCAGCTTAATCTTCTTCATCGCTTCCACTACTTCCGACCTACTGATCTCTTCCTCCCTCCTCTCATCTCTTCTTCTCCCAGCCATTCCCCAACCACTTATACTCACACTGCTCTCACTCTCTACATTCAACAAATCCTCAAAGTGCTCCTTCCATCTCCTCAATTTCTCTCTCTTCTCTACCAACAATCTATTATTCCTATCTTTCACTCCCCTACTATTTCCCCTTTCACACATCCTTACTTTCTTTACCTCCTTCCAAAACAATTTCTTACTCTTCCTCCATTTCACACTCAGATTCCTCCCAAACTCTTCATCCACTTTCTTCTTACTCTCCTTCACCAGTCTCTTAACCTCCCTTCTCCTGCTCACATATACCTCTCTCTTCTCTCTCTCATCTTCTCCCCTACCTCTACTCGCCAACCATTCACCATATGCCTTATTCTTTTGTTCCACAGCTCGTTTCACCTCATCATTCCACCATGCTGTCCCTTGCACACCCTTGCATCTCCTCCTCACTCCACAAACCACCTCACACGCTGCGCTTATCTCTTCCGTGAATATCTTACATACGTCTTCCACCCCTTCCATCTGCTCTAGCTCATACCTTCCCAATCTTTCTTCCACTATGCTCTTATACTCTGTCCTCTTCTCACTATCTTGCAATTTCTCCACTCTTCTCACAGGAGCTGTTTCCTCCTGTCTTCCCCTTCGCCTCCTCAACCACTTTCTTTGCAGCTCTACCTTGGCCATCACTAAGTGATGGTCCGAGACTCCATTCCCCCACCCTCTCCACACCCTTGCATCCAACACTTGTCTTCTCATTCGCTCATCCACACACACGTAGTCTATCATTGCCTTTCGTTCAACAAGTTCACCATCCATCCTCCTCATTACTCTCCATGTATACCGGTGGATCATCTTATGACGAAAGTAGGTGTTGGCTATTGCCAACCCCTTACCAGCACAGATGTCCACCAAAGCACTACCATTCCCATCTACTTCTGCTGGCACACCCCACTGACCAACCACTCCATCCACTCGTACATTCCCGACTTTGCCATTCATGTCGTATTTGCTAATGGGAAATAAAAGTTTTCTAGATCGGTGCAGAGTATGTGGATGTCTTTGAGCGCCTTGTTTCCGTTCTGATCTTTCTATATATTCTGTTCCGGACGACTACTGATCTTCTTCAACAACTATTAACATTTGTGTTCCTTAAGCAAGATAAAATGTTTTTTCTCCTCCCCAGCCTTTTTCCCCTCTCCCTCACTGCTACTTTCCCCTTTTATCTCCCCCAAATTTTCTCATTCCCACTCCTAACTCCTCCCTAACCCTCTCTCATCCCCATGTCACGTTCTCTCTCCCCCAATATCTCATTTGCCTCTCCTCCACTCCCTCCCCTACCCCCTCTCACCCCTACCCTTCCTTCCCCCTCCCCACACGACCCGCGCAATATCTCTGGCTGAAAATGAGACACCATCAAAAATGAAATTAAGGGAGCCGCTCCAGGGTGGCCAAAAATGACCATAATGAATCTGCCTGGTTGGGTTATTGTCTTCCTAAAACCACTTTGTCACCCGGGGTTCCCTTGTTTGCCGCCGCGGGTACAGGCTCTCGAAAAAATGGGGGATAAATAGATAGATAGACAGACAGATATAAAGGTGGATATCACATACCGTAGATCCAGCGGAGAATCAATGAAACCTATGTAGACCCGAAATACACAGAGCGACAGAGAACTGAGCGTGGAAAAATAGACATGGAAATTAAAAATATACTTGTAACAGCAAACACTCTTATAGACTGAACCGATTGTCAATCAGACAGGAAGAATTAGTGCGAATTTGGTACAGGATGACAATGACTATAGTAATGGTAATTGCGATAGCTGTAGCGATAGTGATGATGATGATAATAATGGTGATGATGAGCATGATCATAATGATATAAACCAAGGTAGTTGTGATCAGATGACCCTCGACAAAAGAATTAGTAGACAGAGAGACTGACATAAGTAATGTAGTGGGAGGTAGATTTCAGGTGAAGTATACAGTATATAACAGGAAGGAGCACTCCCTGCAACCTCCGCGCCCAGCAAGTGGTCGAGTATTTATCTTTGCCCTGTATCGACAGATTAACTCGAATTACTTTATTTTTGCCTAACCTTTAACCATTCAGCCAATTTTGAGTCAGATCAGATTAGATATTTTTTAGTTTACATTGCCCAGTGAAATTGACTTTGACCTTTCCCTGTGACCTTGACTTTTGACATTGTTATCAGAATGGAATCTCGTGATCTTTATTGTAACCAGAAACCTGTCCACAAAGTTCATTCTGCATCGGATGAACCTGTATTTTTATGCAAGAAAGAAGGAATCAAAGGCCAGAAACTCACAAGATTGTTCCTTCCAAGAAAAAAACAAAAATAAAAAGCCAAATTCAAGATCCGTTCATTTCCAGGTGCCTGGACACACTGCGTTAAAAAGACTGAAGATCATAGGCAGTAGGAAATACAGACAGAGGAAGACAATACCAGAGTTGACCCGTTGCATAAATGAAGGACTGGGAGTAACGGTTAACTCTTGCATTAGAGAGTTGGACAGAAAAGTGATGAGAGTTTGCTGCTAGACAGGTGCTGCGCGCCCGCCGTAACGGTGGAGTGATGCAAGCAGACAGTTCAGAGGAGCAGCGACCACTGAAGCAGCGATAGAAAAGAGATAAAGATGCAACAGTGCGGCGAAGACAGAGGCTGAAGAGAGCCAATAAGATGAGGAGAGTTAATGAGACGAAAAGCCTTTGACTCCACCTTGCTGAGGAGAGCTGTATGTGTATAGCCTCCCCACAGATGAGAGTTGAAGGGATGAGAGTTTTCTGCTAGACGGGTGCTGCACGCCCGCCGTAGTGGTGGAGGGATACATGCAGACGGTCCAGAGAAGCAGTGACCATTGAAGTAGCGATAGAAAAGAGATAAAGATGCAACAGTGCGGCGAAAAGACAGAGGTTGAAGGGGGCCAGGAAGATGGGCGTTAATGAGGCGAAAAGCCTTTGACTCCACCTTTTTGGAAAGAGCTGTATGTGGAGAGCCTCCCCACACATGAAAGTTGTACTCTATACAGGGGCGAATAAAACCCGAGTATAAAGTCAACAACTGTGTAGGGGTAAACCTGTTTAGTCGACCATGCAATGTGACTTTGACCTTTGAACTGTTGTCCTCAAAAACAGTATGTTTACTTGACTGATCTTCAACACTTCAACAAGTTTTATCCAAATTAGATCAATGTTAACTTGTTTTGTTAACACGTACTGACGCGGGTTGAACTTTGACCTTGCCTTGGAATCTTAACCTATGATTGATTGTTTTCAAATTCTAATCACTTCATTATTGCCTTTTTCTCAACCCCTCCCCCCCCCCTGTTTGATATATATAGGATGAAAACTGTTTAAGTTAATTTTGCTAGGTCATTGTTTGACTGAGCCTTGCGATCTTAAAATTTGCCCTGTTGTTCTCAAAAGCAGTACCCGGTATGTTTACTCAGTAGTTGACCCTCAACCCTTCCACCACGTTTGGTTAAAGCCAGTTAAAACTTTGAGTAATTTTATGAAACACACACACACACACATACACACACACACACACACACACACACACACACACACACACACACACACACACACACACACACACACACACACACACACACACACACAAAACGCGAGCGCGGGTGTAATGAAATACAAGAAAACGTTAGTACGACGAACACACAAATTAACAAATTATGAAGAAGTAAAAGAGATCATTTTAAGTCCACCAGAACAAGACCAAATAGAGAGAGAGAGAGAGAGAGAGAGAGAGAGAGAGAGAGAGATTTTACAGCACTCAACTCGCAGTTTCGCCGGATCTAGTCGCGATTATTAAAAGGGAATCGAGAGAAAATGTGCCAAGTCACCCAGAATAAGAGGACGAATGATTGACCGATTTTGGAAACGAGATATATATATATATATATATATATATATATATATATATATATATATATATATATATATATATATATATATATATTTTCTAACATATCCCTGGACGGTTTTATGATTATGTGTGTGTGTGTGTGTGTGTGTGTGTGTGTGTGTGTGTGTGTGTGTGTGTGTGTGTGTGTGTGTGTGTTGTTGTTGTTGTTGTTTTTGTTTTTGTTATATTCATAGAGTTTTATTCACTTTAGGAGAGACTTTTCGATTTGGAGGGGTTAGACACAATGTTTATTAACTCACGGGATGCTCTCCGCTCTGAATTAAATTAATATGGTTTGCTAGCAGCAGGAAAAGGACGGGGGGGGGGGGATTCAACTGTGTCCACCTCGTGTGTAGGTCTTAAACCCCTGCGTTACTATGGGTCTTTCTTAAGTTCAGTATAAATCGTCTGTAGGTGGCAAAAAGAAACGATATGTCGCCATTGATCAAAAGGAGGTGGCCTGTTGACCTGTTCTCTAGCTTATGGGTTGCTCCTCGTAAATAAACCCTTTGCACAATGCTGGACATGCTGTCATAAGTTTATACATCTCCTTCCAACTATACTCATGAACCATTGGTCATTTTCAGTTTATTATTAGTATTTCCTGCCGATTTTATTCAAGTTAGGAGAGGCTTCTCGAACTGGAGGGGGTTAGATGTTACCTGCATTAACCTGTTCATTACGAGGACAATTCTGGTTATGTTCCTGCTTCTTCCAGACGATTCTATTCGGGTTAAGAGAGTCTTTTTGAACTGGCGGGGATGGCTATGGCTTTCATTTGCCGCTACACAAGACGTCTCTCTCAAATTGGAAAAATCGTCTGGTAGTGCAAAAATTTAATATAAAAAAGTTCCAAGGTTGAAGGGGTTGTGCTGACCTTTCTGCCTCCTCCAGTTCTTCCATCACCTCCTTCTCCCCATTCTCTCTCCTCCCTCTTGCCTTTTTCTCCTCTTTTTCTTCATCCCCTTTCTTTCTCTTTCTCTCTTCTCTCGGTCTCCTTTCTTGTACATTCTCTCTTCTACTCTCATGCACATTTTTCTCTCTTCTTTTTCAGGTTTCTCTTTTAGGACTTATTAGCATGTCTTTTTTTCCAGTCTGTTATTTTGCAACCCTTTTCTCCACCTTCTGTTTTAATCCTTTTGTTTGTATTTCATATTTCCTTGGTTTTTGTCTAGATTCATGTGGTTTTAATTTCCCAGTTTCCCTGTTCTTTCTGAACCAGTTTTTTCCAGATTTGTTTGTTATTCTTGTTCTTTAACTTAGTTTATCTTTCTTATCTTTTTCGTGTCCTCGTGTTTATTGCCTGACTCCGCATCCTGTGAGGGATGACCTCAACTAAATGCCACTAAAGGACCTCCAGACATTTCTGTTCTTGCTCAATTTGTAATTACCGCTCTTCCCACCACACCACCACACATTCTCCCTCATAGACCCTCCCTGGCATAGGCGGCTTGATAAAGCCTTCTTCTTTGCTGTCCTTATCTCATTCAGTTATTCTTCTAGGAGCTGCCTAGCATAGGCCAACCGACCTACTGCAGTTATTCTCTCTTCTTATGTTCATAGCAATTTAATCGGCAAATTACGCTTCAGTATTCTGTTGTATATTACTGATGCTAATGTGTCGATATTGATACATTAATGACGTACGAAAAGGTTAACATGACTGATTTAGCACACTACATCTAAGTACACTCTTGTATGGCGCTGGCGAGGACCCTACACGCGGTGGCACTGTTCTCTCTGCGTGGAGCCGCGGCGTGTACCCAGGAGCCAAACTTCCTCAGTATTACTCTATACCTCGCCGTGGGAAGGACCTCCCCTGGTGAGGCGCTGCACACCACATGGAGGAGGCGGATCTCTACACGGTGTATGTACTGTGCTGTACCTGCAGAATGGCCCCACAGAAGCACTTGCCTACCAGACGAACAGGGGTAAAGCAGCAACAGCAACAGCAACAGCCCTAATTTATGTTATAGATGAAAACTGCGATGATATTAAAGCGAAAAAAGTTTAAGTTGTAATATGCAGAATAAATCACAAAGGAAGAGGTGCAACTAAGCCTCCTACATCACATAGGATACGGCCGCTCATCGCTCCACCTTGCTTTCGGTCACATCCTTCTTCCTACCACCTCACTCTCATCTCCACCAGACACTTTCCCTCTTCATTCGCTCTCCTCTTTACTTCACCTGTTTCTGCTTCTACATTTTAACTTGTTTTTTTTTTTTTTTTCGTTATCCTCCCTTCTGTTATTTTTCTTTCCTTCCTCCATCCATCTCCTTATCTCTTCCCTAACTCCTTTCTTTTTCCCTCCACTCTTTTCCTCTTGCTTCTTCTGAATCCACCCGCTTTCTCTGTTTCTCTCCTTTACCCATCCCCAACTTTTCTCCCCTTTCTTCCATTGTTTCTCTCTCCTCTTCCTATACTTTTCTTCCTTCCGCTGTCTTGCTCCTTTCCTCCAGAAGTGTTCTCTCTTCACTCCTCTCTCTTCCCCTCTTTTCTGCCTCCCCTCAATCATCTCCTCTTCAGTTCTCTCCATTCTTCTCCGCATCTCTCCACTGTTCTCGCTTTCCCTGAACTATTTTCTCCATTCCTCTTCTCTCCACTTATTTTTCTTCCTCTCCTGTTTCCTTTCATTTTTCTGTCCCTCTCTCCATTTTCCCTCCAGCCTTTCTGTCTTCGTCTCTCCCTTTCTTCCTCCTTCATTCACCTCTCCTCCCTTCTCGTTCACACCCTCCAATACTCTCTCCTTCCCCCCCTCTTGTTTCTCCTTCCTGCCCCTATCTCCTCTGTCCACTTGCCTCCACTCTCCTTCCTTCCTCATCCACGTCTCTCCTCCTCTTTTATTTGTCACCTCTTTCTTCTCTCATTTTCTCCATTTCTCTCCTCTTCTTCCCTCCTCTCTTCTCCTCTTCTTCCCTCCTGTCCTCTTCTCTCCTCCTCTCCTCAACCCCACCCCCTCTACAAAGACGCTGGTTGTGTAAGATGATGAGATAATTTAAGGCAATTTTGTCCTGGGGTAGCCAGGGTCGGGAGGATGAGAAGCAACTTTGAGGGTGCGGGTGGTGGGTGAGGTAGGGAGTAGGTTACAGGTAGGGAGTTAGGGTGGAGGAGTAGGGGGTGAGAAGTAGGGAGTGAGGGTGGAAGAGTAGGGAGTGAGAATGGAGGAGTAGGGAGTGAAGGTGGAAGAGTAGGGAGTGAGAATGGAGGAGTAGGGAGATAAATTGGAAGTGGAGACATTTTTAGTTGAATCTCGGTATCAGCCAGCCTTTTTTTCTCTCTCTCTCTCTGAGAGAGAGAGAGAGAGAGAGAGAGAGAGATTTCGAACTGGGGCCGGATATTGCTCTCTTTACCCTCTTCACCATCAATAATCGTAGGTAAATACATTTGTCTGTTAGTAGCCTTTGTCAGCTGAGAAATGCATCATCAAAGACATGGGGTTAGAACTGGGTGGGTTTGGGGATTGGTGTGGGTGGGAGGACTGGGAGTGGATGAGGGTGGGGTTGTGAGAGAGGAGGTGAGAGTTGGGGGTTGTGAGACGGGGTAAAGTTGAAGGTTTATATGATGTTGGGGAAGTTTGTCTTGAGGAGTGTTGTTGGTGGAGAGTAGGAAGAGGGTGAGAGTGGAAATACGAGGACAGGGGGAGGGCGACGGAGAGTGTGGGTGGGGGAATGGAGGTGAAGATCGCGAAATGAGGGTGGATGAGGTTGTGGATTAGAGGGTGGGTTAGGTGGGTGCCTGAGGGTGGGTGAGGTGGGTGGATGAATGTGGGACTCGGGAAGTGGGGATAGGCTAGATAAAAGATATAAGGTTGAGAGAGTGAAGATGGGTGGGATGGAGGAGTGAGAGTGGGAGGAGTATAAGTAGGCAAGGAAGAAAAGTAAATATGGGTTGGTTTATGAAGAGAGGGTGGGTCGAGAGAGAGGGTAGGAAAGGGAGAGAGATGAGGATGGAGCGGCTAGGGAAGGATGGTTGAGTAAGGGGTGGAGTAGGGTGGGGGAGTTATGGTACACCAGGATGGGGAGTAAAGGTGATGGAGTGAGGGTCGGGTAAGAGCGGGAGTGAGGGCGGGGTTAGGGATGGGGGTGTGGGTGAGATGAAAGGCATGAGAGGGAGTGAGGTGAGTGGAAGGGATGAATAGACGTGAGGTTGAGGGAGTCTGAATGGGAGGGTTGGGTGGGAGATGGGAGCGTAGGAGTGGTTGGAGAGGAAGGATAGGAGAGTGATGGTGAGGTATTTAGGGGAGGAGAGTGGGAGCGAGCGGGGTGAAAGACACGAGGGTGGGAGGAAAGAGCAGTAAGGGTGGGAGGGGTTGAGGTATGAGGGGTGTGGTTAGTGAAGAATAAAAGAGCGAGATGAAAATGGAAGGCTGGATGAGACAGACATAAGGAGACACATAGGAAAGGTGTTGTTCAGTCCAAGGTGGTTCCTTCTTCTCTGTCCTTAGCTCGTAGAATAATTTTGCTGACTATAATCTTCCCTATAACAAAACAACCACGAATGGACCAAGAGGCCTGTCTCCGTTTGCTGTCCTTTAATACTCCTGTGTGTGTGTGTGTGTGTGTGTGTGTGTGTGTGTGTGTGTGTGTGTGTGTAGTGAGTGAATGGTCAGGGGTCAGGTAATGATGTTTTACCCCTTTTTGTTTACCATGATTTTGTGTGTTTATGTGTGTGTGTGTAATTCACCGGGTGGGTCAGGATCACTTGATGGTCGTGATCGTCAGCATTTACCCTCCCGGAAGGGAGCTGAGAGCTCATATAGTCCGATCTAAGGGCAAAGCTGTGACCTTCACACACGCACACACCCGTCCCCTTGCTCTAGGGGGACGGTAACCACCCACTTCGTCAGTGAAACTTTTCGTAACCTGAGCGAGGCGCGAACTCCCGTCCACCAGTTGGCAAGCGGGAACGTTACCACTGCACCAGCGAGCGGTGTGTGTGTGTGTGTGTGTGTGTGTGTGTGTGTGTGTGTGTGTGTGTGTGTGTGTGTGTGTGTGTGTGTGTGTGTGTGTGTGTGTGTGTGTGAGGCAGTAGGACTCGAGCCCCAGTTACTGAGGAGTGTGACCAAAGGCAACCAGTGACAAAGGAGAAGAGGGACACAACTGTTGCATCTCTCTCTCTCTCTCTCTCTCTCTCTCTCTCTCAACACAATGGCCAGGGGACGGCAGGCTGAGCAATAAAGGACAGGTGTGTTGATTGAGCAGGTGTGTGTTGGCAGTGGAGGTGTGTAGTGGCTGCAGGTGTAAACAGTGTTGGTGTATTGGTGGGTGTAGTGTATGGTACTGGTATTTCTTGTGTACTGTACGGTATTGGTATTACGTGTGTAGTGTAAGGTATTGGCATTATGTGTGTAGTGTATGGCATTGGTATTACGTGTGTAGTGTATGGTATTGGTATTACATGTGTGGTGTATGGTATTGGTATTACATGTGTAGTGTATGGTATTGGTATTACGTGTGTGGTGTATGGTATTGGTATTACGTATGTAGTGTATGGTATTGGTATTACATGTTAGTGTATGGTATTGGTATTACATGTGTAGTGTAGGGTACTGGTATTACGTGTGTAGTGTATGGTATTGGTATTACGTGTGTAGTGTATGGTATTGGTATTACGTGTGTAGTGTATGGTACTAGCGGGGGTACCCGGCGTTGCCCGGGCCTAAAAGGCGAATACTCTAATCCTATTTGTTCTAGTTCAGTCATTGTTTCTACTCCAGAAAGACCATGTATCTCTTATGCTTTTGAAGAGGGATTATAAGAGGTCCACGAACTTTCTACTTCAGCTTTCGCAGACTAATGCACAGTATTTGTGGCACTTCAGTATTACCAGTGACCTCAAATGACCTCCAACCGGTGACCTCAGATGACCTAGACGGTCAGCTTCACACAGCCTTTGTCCAAACTGGAGGTCATGTGAGTCTCCATGCCAAAAATTGGGTTGCAGGGTCCAGTCGTTCGAGCGTGCATTACCGGAGACCTCAAATGACCTCCGACCGGTGACCTCAAATGACCTTGAAGGTAAACCTCACATTACCTTTGTCCGAACTGGAGGTCATGTGAGTCTCCTTGCCAAAAATTGAGCTGTTGGGGTACCCGGCGTTGCCCGGGCCAAAAAGGCGAACACTCTACCGGTGACCTCATATGACTCAGATCTGAATTTTGACTCCCCTAAAACCATCCTTAGATCACCCTGATTCAGAATATATATCGGTCTGCGGGTCTTTGGCCCTTGGTGTGGGCGTGACTGAAGGACAAACAAACAAACAAGGCGGCTGGTGGGATGAAAGTAATCATCGAACTGAAGGTCGGTAGAGCGAGTGGCCTGCAGTCTCAGTGGACCCAGGTTCGAATCCCGGCCCTGGCAGGGAACAGTTAAAGGTTTTGAATTTTGTTGATACGGGCTTTACTGATGTACCGTAAAACCCGCCGACATGTCATAAAATACCCTCACTAATACCAATATACAAGTCCTGTATGAGACAGCCCTGCCATGTATTCAGTATGGATGGTGGTTGTTGGCGCCAAAGTGGTGACATGTGGAGGTGAAGTACATAAGAGGACTGTTGGGCCACAGGGAACAGTCAGTCAAGCCTATGCCCAGAGTCGGAAAAAAAAATCAGATGTGCCATGCTGTTATACGTTTTGTCATCGTTTATTTTCGATGTGTGGATATTTAGGTCTCTGAGATGGAAATGAGATATTAGAAGGCCACAATGACAAGCTTTTCATAGTCGGGGCAAATCTGATATTCTACTCCAGTTTTGCAAGACTGTTATTCAGCTGAGAGTAAATCATAGCACACCGTAAACCTTTTCTTGAACGTGACATTTCGAGTATTGTTAGTCGTCACCATCTTTCATCATCAACGTCATCGTCGCCAGCCAGTCAGTCAGTCAGTTAGTCCACGGCTGGACAAAGGCCTGCTGCCTATTAGCCTGTTCCTTCCAGTCTAAGCAGTCTCCGAATATCATCTCACCATTTTGTTCTCTGTCTGCCTTCTCCTCTCACTCCGTTTCTGGGTCGCCACTCAGTAATCCTGGTTGCCCATCTGTTATCTGTTCTACGAATGACCTAACCTGTCGGTATCCATTTATATTTTTGTTATTATATCCCCACGCTACTGTTCTCTTTACCTGGGAAAAAAAATACAGAGGCCAGTTGAAGTCACCTTAGATGATGTGAAACTACGGACAAGTTGGCTGACGCAGAGTAGTTTTTTTTTTTTTTTTTTGAACGGCCTGAACATGTCTGCAAAACATAATTTTTTTCTCTCCCTCACACTCATTTTCAAGCCAACCTTCAGACTGTCCCTGTACGGATCTGTTATTTCTTGTAGTTCCTCCCCTGATCTAACTGAAGAGAATTATATTGTCAGCAAATTATCTTTGTTTTTAGTTGCTCATGTTGAATATTAATAACATTTTCATCCCAGTCTGTATTTCTGATATGCTGTGAACAGTTTTGGTACGTATCTCCTTATCTAATACCTTATAACTCACGTATTTTCGGTACCGTATTATGCTGGTGTTTAGTCAGGAATTCGCGAACATTTCATCAGAGCGCCGTGAACGACTTCTGTTTTCTTTTTGTCAGCTACAGACCACTTGTTTTGCTAGTTTAGGGGTAGTGAGGGGATTGATGATGGCTACACTTACAACCTGATAGCCTCCCTAAAGTTAAATCCTAAGCTAAATAAAATGGCCTGTAGCTAGCAAGAATAAAATCTAAGATGTTGTCTCCCCGTTGAATATATAATTGGGTAATGAAGACTGTCTGAAGTTTTAAAAGTCTGTCCTGCGGTACTCTCTCATGCTGGATAAAGAAAGAAGAATAAATATAAAAAGAGGTCCCTGTGTGGAAGATTAAAGGAGTATATATATATATGGAGAATTGCCATGACTGTTCTTGCACCTTCCAATATTAAGCTGGTAGAGAGTTGAAGAAATCCTTAAGCAATGGGCCGTGGACTCTCATTATCTGGAAATAGTGGGAAGGGGAAGAGAGAGAGAGAGAGAGAGAGAGAGAGAGAGAGAGAGAGAGAGAATGGAATTAGTGGTAAGGGGAAGTGCAGTGGTTTATCTGGAATTGCCTGTTGGCAGAAGGGGGTCCAGTTACGATGAAAAAGGTGAGAATTATTGCTTGATATATACGGTGTTGGGGACAGGAGGAGGAGGAGGAGAAAGGAAGGAAGGAAAGAAGGAAGGAAGGAAAGAAGGAAGGAAGGAAGGAAGGACGGAAAGAAGGAAGGAAGGAAAGAAGGAAGGAAGGAGTTGGCATAATGAGAAAGAAATTATAGAAAGATAGTGAAATAGACACTGGAGAATAGGTAGATAGATTGAAAAAAATATGTACAGGTGGAAGAGACATTGTATGCGTGTGTGTGTGTGTGTGTGTGTGTGTGTGTGTGTGTGTGTGTGTATACCGGTTTGTAGAGGGAGAGGGGAGACATAGCTTTTCTATCTTTGTACTACTCATATAAGCTGGATGTTTGACGCAGGCCAACTGTATTACACTAGCAGTTAATCTGATTTTATGCATCCTGTTATCTCTGTTTTATGTCTATGCTTTTGTTTTCTCTTTAGCCCAATTTTTTCTCCTTTCCAACTTGATTTATGCTCTTCTTATTTCTGCATTTTTCTTCTCACATCCCTTTTTTTTTTTTCCCTTTCAGTTCTCATTCCTCTTCTCTACTCTTCTGCCTCCTCTCTTGTCTTTTCCCCTGATCTCTTTTCTCTTTCCTTAATCTCTTCTCTCGTCTTTTACTTTCTTCTCTTATTTTCCTTTAAGCTCCTTTCCTTTGTCTTATATTGGTCCCTTCTCCTTCGCCTTCTTTTCTTTTCTTCTCCTTCTCTTTCATCTCCTTCCTCTTGTCCTCTCCTCTCAGATCTCTTCTTGTTCATTGTACCTGATATCTCCAGGTTTTCCTCCCTGTTCACTACTCTTGTTCTCCTGTCGCTTTGGTCTTCGTTCTTGTGTGCTCTTATCTCTTGTTATCGATTCCCTTTCCTCTCTGCTTCCCTGTTCTTTCCTCTCTTTTTCGTTCTTGTTTTTTGTACCTGGAGCATTGAACATCACCTGCTCCACCTCCTCATTATTATCATGATTCGGTTATTACTGTTTCCTCTCTCTCTCTCTCTCTCTCTCTCTCATGCCCAAAACTCCTCCTCATCATCATCATTACCATTTGTTCATCGTGCCACCTTCTTCACCCCGACCCCTGACTAATGATGTGACCATCTCAGCGTAAATGACCTCCTCTTTTTCTCTTCTTTCTCCATCCCTTTTTCTATCTTCTTTCTTTCCTCTCTTTATTCTGTTAGCTTTTGCCATCTATTTTTCCTTCTCTCGAGTAGTTAGTGTTGCAGGCTACTTAACTGTCGACTCGTTAATGCCGGGGTGCGAATCTTGTTACGGACAGTTCACCCCACGCTAATTAGGTGTCCATCCACCCTTTGTGAATTGGTAGGTAAAATGAGCACCAGGAGTGACTCTTTGGGCAGGTAACCGTGGTAACCTGGATAATGCAGTCAAGATAGTTGGCCAAATACCCACCAAAGGCTTAGTCAAGCTACAGAGGTGAGCACCGCGGCCAATCGCCTCACCGGGTCTCCTTCTACCCTTATACCTGCTTTATATTTTGTTTCCATTTACTCTTCATTTCTTTTCTTCGTTCACCTGCCACAGTTAACGAACATCTATATATTTTTTCTCTTTTCCTCTTCTTTCCTTCCTTTCTGTTCTTTGGCAGCCGTCTCACCTCTTCTCCCTCACTCTGCTTTGTGCTTCCAATTTTTCTCTCGTATGCTTGTTCTTGCTGTTTGTTCACCTCGTCGACCTTTCCTTCTCCTCTTCCTCATTAACATGTGTTCGTTGTATCACCCCCTGACAAATGATGGAAGGGACCCCCCACCCCCTCTCTCTCTCTCTCTCTCTCTCTCTCTCTCTCTCTCTCTCTCTCTCTCTCTCTCTCTCTCTCTCTCTCGCTGTACCACCTTCTTCACTTCGTTCACTTTGCTGACGCTTTCACTTTCTTTTGTCTCTTATTTCATCATTCCTTATGCTCTGTACTAATAAAAAAATCAAGTAGGGGCAAACGCCGGGGGGCCTATAGCCTCACTCACCTTCCGACTCCACCCACGCGGGTCCCTTTGTGCAACCCTCCGGACAGCGACTCTTCCTCCTCTAAGTATCTCCCAACAGGAGTGATCGACCTGCTCCAGCCAGGAGTTACGTGACCTTCCCCTTGGCCTCGTCCACCCTGGGTTAACTCGTTCAGATATTTCATTATTTATTTTGTAGATAATCTCATACGATTGTACCAGAAGTTTGTTCAAGTAAAGTTGCAGTAATTCTCCATATTTCCCTCCACTTCATATATCCCACTTAATGGCCGGCTCAGGTATTCCAGCAGATTCTGTTCAGGTAATAGTCTTGCAGGTATTCCAGGTAATGGCAGCAGATTTTATTCAGGAAATAATCACGCAGGTATTCCAGGTAATGACAGCAGATTCAGTTCAGGTAATAGTCATGCAGGTATTCCAGGTAATGACAACAGATTCAGTTCAGGTAATAGTCATGCAGGTATTCCAGGTAATGACAACAGATTCTTTTCAGGTAATAGTCATGCAGGTATTCCAGGCAATGACAACAGATTTTATTCACGTAATAGTCATGCAGGTATTCCAGGTAATGACAGCAGATTTTATTCACGTAATAGTCATGCAGGTTGTTACGGAACAGAGAAAACCGTCCCGCAAAGTTCCAGGTTCAAAACAAAAGAGTTAGGTATAATTACAAGTTAAAGTTTAATGCACTAACTAACAACTAAACATTTAGGACTCATAAGGATAATGTAATGGCAAAAAACAGGTTAAATATATGGTTAACTGCAATAGCCTCTATTAACACGGAATTAGCAAGAGTAAATTTATCTAAGTCAGCCCTGATAAAATGAGAAAACCGGATAATGCTCAGTTAAAGTATGATATAATATTACAGATACAAAATATTATTACTACTGGCTGACAGTAAAACTTTACATTAATCACAAAAACCTCACCAGGCCTACGAATTAACACCTTATGCTATACAGTACAAGAAAAAATGTAATAACACTTATACTCAACTTACACAGCAGCTAGATGGTTGGAGACTTCCTGAGCACTCACAAAAATAATAACAACTGTACAGGGGAGGACAGAGATGTGAACAAAATGAGTAGATCTAAGTGGCAATTAATGCAGAGACTGAGCTCATTACATAGGGGCCGGCAGAGCTTGATACAACTTGTAAGAAGGACGTGCAAATGAAGCCATAGGGGACAAAGAGTTGACACTCCTGCTTTGAACAACAGAAAGAACGACTTACTCTACTATAAGGGTAGAAGGGGGGAGTGAGGTAAAACACGCAAGCCTAGACACTATGGAAGCCACGAGGCGAATCATGATCAAACGTGCAGCATACTGTACGTTAGAATTATACAAAGGATGATGAAATCATAGGCGATGTAACACCTCCCCACAAAGAAAAAGAAATTTACAAAGGAAATTTCTTATTACTCTAAAACAATCTGTCTAAAGTCTAGATAAGCAATCTGCAATAACATTTTCTTTCCCCTTGACATGTTGTATGTCCAGTGAATACTCTTGAAGAAGTAGACTCCATCTTGTCAATCTCTGATTTTTATCTTTAAACTTACTAAGGAATTTCAGTGGGTTATAATCGGTATAAATGACTATGGGGTCAAAACCAGAACACAAATAAAATGAAAAATGCTGTAAACCCAAAATCAAGGCCAAAAGCTCTTTCTCAATAGTTGAGTAGTTCTTTTGAGGTGGAGTGAACTTCTTACTGTAATAAGATACAGGGTGTTCAATTCCCTGATCATCCTCTTGCAGCAAAACAGCCCCAGCTCCCGTATTACTTGCGTCAACAGCCATCTCGAAAGGCTTAGCAAAATTTGGAGTAGCGAGCACTGGCTGACTTAATAGGATAGCTTTAAGTTTGCTGAAGGAGGATTCACAGTCATCGGTCCAGACAAATTTAACTCCCTTTTTCAGTAGGTCTGTAAGTGGTGATACAAGAATTGAAAAGTTAAGAACAAATCTCCTGTAATAACCTACCATTCCCAAAAATCTTTGTAGCTCTTTCCTACTTTTAGGTCTGGGAAGATCACTTATAACCTGAACCTTAGCTCCTGGTGGTGCAACATGTCCATCACCAATTACGTACCCAAGGTACTGAACTTTAGCTTGACCAAACTCACACTTTGATAAATTAGCTACAAGATTAGCCTGAACCAAACGCTCAAGAAATTTACTGACATGGAATAGGTGATCTTTCCAGTTGTCACTGAAGATTAATACATCATCAATATAAACAACACACCCTGCCGAACCCTCTGTTACAACATTCATGAGCTTCTGAAATGTGGCTGGTGACTTCTTCATACCATATGGCATTACAGAACATGCAAAAGTCTTTCCTAGTGTTACAGAACATGAGATCTTCCTAGCACGTTCAGTCATAGGTACTTGCCAGTATCTCTTTAACAAATCAAACTTACTTATGTACCTAGCCTTTCCGATCTTGTCTGTGCAGTCTTCCACGCGAGGGAGAGGGTAAGTGTCTGTTTTGGTTATCTGATTAACACGTCTGTAGTCGATGCAAAGCCGCTGTGACCCACCTGGCTTAGGGACTAGAGTGACAGGAGAACTCCACTCGGTCTGACAGGGCTCAATCATCTTGTGGTCCAACAGGTAGCCAAGCTCCTTCTGGATGAGAGGAACTTTCACTGGGTTCACACGGTAAGGAGGCAGTTTAATTGGCTTTGCGTCTCCAACATCGACATCATGCATCAACACAGTGGTTCTTCCTGGAGTGGCACGGAACACTTGTGGGTGCTCCTGCAGTAATGCCGAAAACTCCTGCCTTTCCTCGGGAGGTAGATGAGAAAGCTTAGTCTGGAGATCATTCATGATATCAGGATTCTTCCCCAAACTATCACTCAGGCTCATGCTGCATGGGAGAACTTCACTTGCAGACTCGGGTGGAACAGCTACAGTGCAGACTGGGTTACTTTCGTCCCGCCTGTGATATAACTTTAGCATGTTGATATGACAAAGTTGCTTGTTCTTTCTACGATCTGGTGTGGCGATGACATAGTTGACATCACTGAGTTTCTTCTCCACGAAATAAGGACCACTAAACTTGGCTTGAAGAGGTTGCCCATGCACCGGTAGCAGAATCAAAACCTGATCTTCTGGCTGAAAGTGGCGTAACCTGGACTTCTTATCATACCAAATCTTCATCTTCTCCTGAGCAGCTCCTAAATTCTCTCTCGCCAGCTGTAAAGCAGTGGACAGCCGTTCTTTGAACTTCATCACATACTCCAGCAGGTTGACGTCATCTTCCTCCGACAGCCAGCATTCCTTGAGTAGCTTAAGGGGTCCTCTTACTTCATGGCCAAACAGTAGTTCAAAGGGTGAGAAGCCCAGTGATTCATTTGGAGATTCTCTTGCGGCAAATACAACGAATGGAAGACCTTTATCCCAGTCTTTCTGATGTTCCAAACAGTATTTCTTGAGCATCGATTTGAGTGTTTGATGATATCTCTCAAACACTCCTTGGGTCTGGGGATGGTAAGCTGAAGACGTGATCTGGGTGATGCCCAGCTCTTTCAGAGACTGCTTGAAAACATTTGACATGAAATTACTTCCCCGGTCTGACTGTACCTCCTTGGGCAGACCAAACTTTGTGAAGAACCCTAGCATTTCCTTAACCACGTTCTTTGCTGAGATATTTCTAAGTGGAATGGCTTCAGGATAACGAGTAGCCATATCAATCAGAGTCAACACATAAGAAAATCCTGAAGAAGTCTTAGGAAGAGGGCCCACAATATCCACCAACATACTGGTGAATGGCGCCTCAAAAGGAGGAATGGGAACTTGAGGTGCAACCTTTTCGGTCTGATTACACTTCCCCACAACTTGACAGGTGTGACAAGACTTACAATACCAGGAAACATCTCTGAAGATGCCTGGCCAGTAGAAGTGTTCCAAAATGCATGCCACAGTCTTCCTCACTCCAAGGTGTCCTGCCAAACTGGAATCATGAGCCACTCTAATGATATCCTGCCTACAAACACGAGGGATGACAACTTGATGTACAACCTCCCATTCACAGTTGGCTGATGGTGTTGGGGGTCTCCACTTTCTCATAAGTACTCCTGACTTTATATAATAACAAGTAGAAGCACCAGCTGACTCTTCCTCACCGCAAGCAGAGTTAGCTAGACCTTTCAACTCAGGGTCAGCAACCTGCAACTCAACCAACTCTTGACGAGACAAATTATCAACACTACGGGATACTGCCTCATCTGGTGAGTGGTCCAAATTAGCAAGAAAAGTGTCAGCTGGAATAACATCATCATCATCATTATCCTCTAAGTCACCAGTAACTTTAGACTTAGCCCTAGTGACAGCACATGCAGAGAACACATCAGGGACATCACAATCCTAGGCTGCAGCCACTGGCTCACTAGACAACCGAGGAGCTGGACACACTTGACTTCCACCAATATCATTTCCAAGTAATAAAGTTACACCTGACATTGGGAGTGTCTCAACCAACCCAACCATAACGGAACCATTAACAAAACCAGACTCTAAATTCACTCTGCACAGAGGGACAGAGAAGTAATTATTCCCTACACCTTGTAAGATTACAGTTTCATCAGAGGAATTAACATTAGAGCCTAGAACACTGGTCAGCATAAGGGATTGGGAAGCACCTGTATCACGATATATTTTAACTGATTTCCTGTCATTACTGTCCAGAGGACTGACAAAACCATCAGACAGGAAATTAGCACATGAACTCTTGAGAGTGTCACCCACGTTACTGCTCAAAAGAGGAGCTTCATCATGAGAATTTAATTTACCTCTCAAAGCAGGTTCAGTTAACTCAGTTAAAGAATTCTGGGAACTCTCAAGGGTGGACACTAGACCAATTGACTGAATATTTAAAGACTCCTTTTTGTTCACATCACGCTGTCTCCTGAAACATTTCTCCGTAGTATGACCAAGCTTACTACAATAAGTAGATTTACTTTTCTGAAATCTAGAGGTGAAGCTGGTATTTACTTCCTGAGAAACATCATCTTTATTCTCTTTCCTGTTACCTGTACTCTGAGTAGAGGCAACGTACTTACTCTCAGCTTTCCTTTTTTCTTTAGAATATCTCTTGTGAATGAGAACATATTCATCAGCTAAAACTGCAGCATCAGACAAATTATCTATTCTTCTCTCATCAAGATATAGGCTTACATCTTTATTAATACACCTTTTGAAGTCCTCCAGCAAAATCATCTGCTTAAATTTACCAAAATCAGAATCCACATTCTTAGAATTTAACCACTGCTCTAACAGATCTTCTTTGATTTTTGCATACTCAACATGGGATTGCTTATCTTGCTTATAAGTTGTCCTAAATTTTACTCTATAGGCTTCAGGAACAAGCTCATAGGCCTTAAGAATCAAGCTCTTAACTACATCATAATTATCAGATTGATCCTGAGGCAAAGATCCATAAGTTACTTGAGCTTTACCGGTGAGAACAGTTTGAAGGAGTACTGGCCAATACTTTTTGGGCCAATTAAAACCTGTAGATACCCTCTCAAACAACTGAAAATACTTTGTTAAATCAGATTCATTAAAAGGAGGGACAAGTTTAACATTTTTAGCCGCATCAAAATCATCAGAGCTAGATGATCCAGTTCCACATTGTTTCATGCGATACTCATGGTCTGCCTGAATCCTAGCAAGTTCAACTTGTGCCTGAAACTCAGCCTCCTTAGCACGAGCCTCCTGCAGGGCTAGCTGTAACTTAGCTATTTCAATCTGTGTTTGCTCATCTGGAGGAGTTAGATTAACCCGCCCCATCCCGACCACTTTTTCACCACTGGTACCCCCCAATCCCGACCATTTTTTGACCCTTTTTTTTTTTTTTGCTAAAACTTTCGCTTTTGGACAGAAACAATGGTCAGTGACAAAGAAATTGTTCCCTGGGGTCCATAATTACCTTAAACAGGTATGCCTTGGTCCCACCTGGCCCCGTGTTCTCCGTAGGCGGTCTGAGCCTCTAACGTTTTCTATGGTATTATAAGTCTGGGAAACCAATGAAAGTAAGTAGATATGTATTTATTACAAACATGAAAACATGTGATAAAAGAGTATATTGGATTTATACAAAAATAGAGCAGAAATAAGCATTGTACCATCGTGCGAAACGAGCAAAATCAGGCAACTTGGTCACGATGAATCGCTAGCATTCGAAAATCATGATACATATCATTTTTTTTACTTACATAATACTTCTACAATAACATTATACCATTTTACATTTTATTGAACTGTTTTTACGTATTCACAGGCCTTTTGATAACATTTAGCGTAATGTTAGCGCTTATTTACGTAGTGAGTGAACTCGCTGTGACTGTTGTTTCAACTCGTATTGTGTTTATTCTACTTACATAATAGTTTTCTAATAACATTATACACTTTTCAACTTTATAGAACCGTTTTGAGATAATTTCAGGCCTTACGTAAATATATAGCGTAATAATAGCGCATAATAATACACACGGTGAAGTCGCTATGACTACTATTTCAACTTACAACCTATTTTTGTACTTATATAATAATTCTCCACTAACATTGCACATGTTTACACTTGATATAATTGATATCACATAATTTCAGACCTTACGATTCAACTGAGCGTCATATTAGCGCGTACTTACACAGTGAGTGTTATCGCGATATCATTTGTTTCATCTTACACTAGTATTCAACTTATAAATTACCTTACTACTAACATTACAACAAATTCCACTTTATATAATTCCTATCACATACTTACTGACCAGAATGTTCTACTGAGCGTAATATTTTCGCAGATTTACACAGTGGGTGTACTCGTGACATCAATTATTACAACTTACACTATTGTTCAACTTATACGTTTTATTCATGCTAACATTACACCCGTTTCCACTTTATATTCTTGCTATCACATATTTACTGACCAGAGTTTTATACTGAGCGTCATATTTTCGCAGATTTATACAGTGGGTGTAGTTTTCATCATCAAGTGGAGAATCACTATCTCCAGTGAAGGCATCCAGGGCGGATTGTATTTCGTCGTCTGAGAGACCTTTACGCACCATGTCTGACCTGGGTCACTGCTAACAGGTGAGTGACCGAGACAAGAGCGAGCGCAGGTCACGCGGGGTCTGGGACGCTGCCCGCCTGGGGGCAGGTAGGGGAGGCTTGGGTACGTGGGTGAATCGAAAATCTCGCGCGAATTTTGAAAATTGTGGAAATTATGAACCTTGCAATTGCAGGACGTTGAAGTACGTCAACGGGATTGGCAGTGACATAACGTGAGGACGTGGAAGTACGTCGACGGGACGCCGCGGGTTAAACAAGCTTTCATTAATCATGTCAACAATTTGATCTTTAGAATGATGAGAGCGAACAGCAATTCCCAATTGTTGAGCAACAAGCTTAAGTTCATTCTTTGTTCTGTTTTATACATCACACATTGTTTGCACATTTGACAAAAAATCTTTGGCTTCATCAAGAGTAGTAATAGTAGACATCATGAATAAATCACAGTCACAAAATATCAAGCAATATCCTTATGATAATATCCTGAATATCCTGATAAGAGGTCGCC
Organism: Coenobita brevimanus; assembly: GCF_032717465.1. Taxonomy (NCBI): domain Eukaryota; kingdom Metazoa; phylum Arthropoda; class Malacostraca; order Decapoda; family Coenobitidae; genus Coenobita; species Coenobita brevimanus. The sequence continues at coordinate 7,799,503 of NC_136954.1, forward strand.
AAATTTATGTTACGGAACAGAGAAAACTGTTCCTCAAAGTTCCAGGTTCAAAACAAAAGAGTTAGGTAAAATTACAAGTTAAAGTTTAATGCTCAAACTAACAACTAAACATTCAGGACTCATAAGGATAATGTAATGGCAAAAAACAGGTTAAATATATGGTTAACTGCAATAGCCTCTGTTAACACGGAATTAGGAAGAGTAAATTTATCTAAGTCAGCCCTGATGAAATGAGAAAACCGGATAATGCTCAGTTAAAGTATGATATAATATTACAGATACAAAATATTATTACTACTGGCTGACAGTAAAACTGTACATTAATCACAAAAACCTCACCAGGCCTACGAATTAACACCTTATGCTATACAGTACAAGAAAAAATGTAATAACACTTATACTCAAATTACACAGCAGCTAGATGGTTGGAGACTTCCTGAGCACTCACAAAAATAATAACAACTGTACAGGGGAGGACAGAGATGTGAACAAAATGAGGAGTAGATCTAAGTGGCAATTAATGCAGAGACTGAGCTCATTATATAGGGGCCGGCAGAGCTTGATACAACTTGTAAGAAGGACGCGCAAATGAAGCCATAGGGGACAAAGAGTTGACACTCCTGCTTTGAGCAACAGAAAGAACGACTTACTCTACTATAAGGGTAGAAGGAGGGAGTGAGGTAAAACACGCAAGCCTAGTCACTATGGAAGCCACGAGGCGAATCGTGATCAAACATGCAGCATACTGTACGTTAGAATTATACAAAGGATGATGAAATCATAGGCTATGTAACAAAGTATTCCAGGTAATGACAACAGATTTTATTCACGTAATAGTCATACAAACCTCCTAGTCATGGTAACTCGTATTCTGTTCCATCTAACTCAGACGTTTTTATTCAACAGAGTGAGTCATAGGAGCCTACCAGGGTAACTTCATGTAGAGTCTGCATCAAAAGTCCTGTCGTCTGTCCTGTGTTTCTCGCAATGTGCTTTAAAAATCAGTGTTGGTGGATCCGCAGCAAGTGACACTGATGACGTCATTTGGTGTCAGATCAATGTCATAAGCATCGTTTATTGCAGGTCCTCCACACTGATTCTCTTAAGTTAGTGGAGAGAGAGGCAGAGGACGCGACAGGACTTTTGATGTCGATTGTACCTTGTATCTGCCTAACGTCTCTTCAAAATAGTGCATATCGGATGTTTCTAAAGGTTTGAGTTGATGTGGTTAATTAGTGGAGGTTAAAGTGTTCGTCCATGTTGCTGCTGTTTGGTGCTTTAGTGTTTCTTTAAGTCAGTTGTGAGCCTGTGATGCCCAGCAGTGATATTTCTTGCCTTAATAGTACCTGGAGTTGCCTTGCACTTCTTTTCATTTTTCACGCATACTTAATTATAGTAACTTGTTGAATGCGGGTGATATCCTTCTTAGTTTAACCTTACTGCTGCTTTTGTCACTTTGGCCCGTTTTCTCTTCGGATGAGGAAACTTCCTACCACCTTTTCCTATGCGATTTATTTTGTCTTTTACGCCTTATTGTCCTCCCCTGAGTTACATAAATCCTTCTAGTATCACCATACTCTAGTATCACCATACGCAAACGTAAATCGTTAAGGAGAAGTTGTTAGGGACTGTCCTTAACCGACCAGAATACGAGCCTGTGTTTTAATCCACGGGAACTGTGTCACTCCCACGCCTTGAATACTAAGTCCTGGTTGCAAGAAACTCAATAAGCCTTGGTCATTTGGTAGAAATCAGTCTCCTTTGTTACTATACAAATCGTGCCTGCAGTCTGTCTACAATTCACAATCAAATGAACTAAGAAAAAAAATGTTAGAGATCGTTGTCAGGTGAAAATAAATGCGGTATAGATGATTTTACCCAGTTTCGGAATGCACTCCCGTAGTGAAGGGGTTAAAGATGGCCGCACCCAAGCCTTCCAGTTCAAATATGTCTTCTAAGCATAAGAAAGTCTCAGAAGGTAGCGAGGATAATATAAAAAGTGTCGCCGAATTGAAGGAGTTACGCCTTTGTCATTATCCATTTTGCTAATCCAGTTTTTGAGACATCTTGGTAAGGCTTAGGCGTTGTCCCTGTTTAGAGAACATTCTTTGAAGCCATGACTGTTTTCTGACTGGTAATATTAATTATAACGGATCCTGACTATTTCGCTGGATGCCACTATATAATTAAATACAGTTTTATCACGGACTTTTTTTTTTTTTTTTTTGGACAGCAGGTTTGGTAGTTGTATGAGTAAAGGCATGAGCATGAACACACAGTCCTATATGCAGATTTAGTTTATAAGAGTTTATAAATCTGGTGCTGGATGCCCTTTCGAACGTCCACCAGGATCCCTTAGGATCAAACTCTGGACGAAATTGATAGCGTGCACTCTGACCCACTAGACCACCGCGACTATATACAGTTAACACTTGGAGGAAAGGAAAGTTTTCCTGTGGTGAGGAAAATCGTCTACGTCAGCCAGAGGGAATGACTGTTGTTTGACCTCTTCAGGACGTTTTATTTTTTTTATTATTGCTTCCTCTTTGCGATTTTTGCCAACTGAGGACAGACATTTGAAACTAGGGAGGATAGATACAATCTACATGTACTCTCTCAGTACATACATGATTTCGGGAACTACTGAACAGTACACACACACTTGCCAGCCATCTCCCACTGCGCATAACTGCTTCCAGCTTCTGACCTGTCCGGTGGTTCTTACCTGCTCCACCAGGAGCAGTCAACAGTATAAAAGATTTGCCATCCCGATCACGGTGTCCTGAGGTGATTCAACTGCATACCTGGTTATGTTTCTGTCGTCTGCCATAACACTGGTGCTGACATTTATGTTCACCAAAGGGTCATAGCACATGCCAGTCCACGGCGCCTATAACGATCATTAGGCGCCGGCGGGCTGGAGTTTGATGCTGTGTACATTGACAGGGATCCTGAAGCAAGCAGTGTTACTGAACCAGGAGGAAATCACGTAAGAGGCTCAGTCCATGCTTGAAGGCGATGACTTAACTGGGTACACCAAACCCAGACCCACAGGAGAGCTTTGATGTCAACACTATCATATCCATGAGTGTGTGTGCACACCGCTCGGGCATTATGTGGAGACAACAAGGAGGCCCTGCTCGGCCTTCTACCAAAGATCTTTGAACACAACAAGCTGCTAATCACTGTTTTCCTTCACATTTTTTAGTACGACCCAGCTCCTGTAACAATCAAGACCAGGAAAAAGAAGAGGAGAAATTGCACCACCAAATCATCAGAGCCTCAGCAACCTCCAGCAAGATACTTCAGCTTGACCGCCCTATGAACAAAGCAGCTAGATTTCTGGAGACCGAGACGCAGAAGAGCCTGAGAAACAAGAGCCCATGAACATGGACCAGGAAGGTGTTAGGGATACCGACCAAGACCAAACCAGTACACGATTCCAGTATGAGACAACCCAAGCATGTATTCAATATGGACGGAGGCTGTTAGCGCCTAAGTGGCGACATGTGAGGTGTACAGGAAGTAGGATGACCGCTGGGCCAAAGGGAACGGGCTATTAAAGCCAGTGCTTCCCCCCCCCCCCGGACGTACACACGGACGACCATGATGGAGTCTTCCGGTAAAGGAATCATACCTTCCCCTCACCACACCCGATCTGCTGCAACGTACGACGTGTGGGATGGGATCTGTTGCACGTCTATCAGTACGTCTGCAAATACCGTTGGTTGGACTGTCCTCCTGGCACCAACCCCTGGGATTCAATCAGACTGTAGGTCGTTTAGACCTTAATGAATAAAACCATTACCACACCAGTTCAACTCCAGAAGTCCTCCAGCAGCGCCACCGGCTCCACCACAAGCAGTGTAACGCACTAAGCACCACAAAAGGACCAGCCCAATACCTTGTGCCGGCAGCAGTGAGTCCAAGCAGTCTCCTGGATCGACCACAGCTGTGACGTCACAGCCGCCTGATCCAGCAGCCACGCGAGGAGAGAGTCGTAGCGTGAGAAGCAGTTGCTCTCCACAGCATCCATTCCACAGCATCAGGGGTCGCCCCCACCCTGTGTATCTCAGACTGTTTTCATCTTTCTCAACTTCTGCACACTTCAGTTAATTAAACCTTTCATTTACCTCTCTGTTTTTCTATTCGTTTGTTTGTTCATTCTCATTGCATTATGTCCCTGCAAAACTGAATAAAATCATCTCTGAAGCAGCAAGAATCAGGACAACCTGTGACCGGATCGAAGAAGTCAGTATTCAGCCGAGTGTGGTAAATAGAAACAAGAAATATAATTATTTTGTATGCAAATTCTATGAACCCTTTTCTTCTCATTGAAAACGATATATATATATATATATATATATATATATATATATATATATATATATATATATATATATATATATATATATATATATATATATATATATATATATATATATATATATATATATATATATATATATATATATTTGCTGTGACAAATGGCAACTGTTTTCAAAAATTTCCATCCATCCATCCATCATCTAATCCTACATTGCCCCATGAGGAGCGTAGGAGCCCGGGGCTAGGCAGTTGGTCCCGACATTTAAGATGAGAGTGACCAGCCTCACTCATTCCTGAATGGCATTACATGAGCAATCAACCCCCAACCATCCCTTGGATATAAACCTTCACCAGCTTCATCCGATTGGAGCGCAATAATTACCCACTAAACCACCAGGCGCCAAAATTTGGTTATATGGTTACCACCCAGCGTAGTAAATGGTTTCCTGGTGCACAGGAAACCATTTGGCTTGTCACTCAGTGTAGAGTCACCCACAGGCTGAAGGAAGTGGAAAGAATGAAGGAAAGAAAGACAGAAGAGGGAGTGTAAAGTCACCCGTAGGCAGAAGGACAAGGAAAGAATGAAGGAAAGAAAGAAGAGAATGGAAGGAAAGAAGGATGGAGAGGAAAGGGCAGACACCCGAGAGCAGTACTACATTGAGTGAGTGGATGGTGAGCGCCCCCACCTACCACACAGTAATATTTTTACGGTTCCTCCCCTCTACTCCGCGGCATCTTCCCTCCTATACTACTTCTCCGTTCTTTCTCCCCTCTCTTCCTCCCCGAGGCTGTGTTGATGAGAGCAAAGTTAGGCCTCCACGTCTATAGCATTCCTTCTCCCCCCTCCTCTTCTTCTTTTGCTCTCCTTTCCCCACACATCCCCTTCCGTCTCCCTATATCCTCCCTTCTCCCCCTTTCCTCTCTTTTCCCCCTTTCCTCTCTTTTCCCCCCTTTCCTCCCTTCTCCCCTTTCCTCCCTTCTCCCCCTTTCCTCTCTTTCCCCCCTTTCCTCTCTTTTCCCCCCTTTCCTCCCTTCTTCCCTTTCCTCCCTTCTCCCCCTTTCCTCTCTTTTCCCCCTTTCCTCTCTTTTCCCCCCTTTCCTCCTTTCTTCCCTTTCCTCCCTTCTTCCCTTTCCTCCCTTCTCCCCCTTTCCTCCCTTCTCCCCCTTTCCTCCCTTCTACCCCTTTCCTCCCTTTTCCCCCTTTCCTCTGTTTTCCCCTTTTCCTCTCTTTTCTCCCCTTTCCTTCCTTTTCCCCCTTTCCTTTCTGCACCCTCTTTCCTCCTTTTCTCCCCTTTCACCACCTTCTTTTCCCTCTTTCACCACCTTCTTTCTTCCCCCGTTCACCACCTTCTTCACCCCCCTTTCACCATCTTCTTCACCCCCCTTTCACCACCTTCTTCACCCCCCTTTCACCACCTTCTTCTCCCCCCCATAACCCTCTTCCCTTAACCCAATTCACAACCTCTCCCTTTCACCTTCCTTCCCCTTTTTCCTCCCTTCTCTCCTCCTTGACCTTAGCCCAACATCTCCTGAGGCTCCGCCATTCCCTCAGCTCCCGTTCCTCTTTCTTCCTTCACTTCTTCCTTCCTCCCTCCCTTCCCATTCCAGAACTTTTCCTTTCCTTGCACTTTATCTTTGTATGTGTCTCTGCCTTCTGTAGTACTGCTTCAGATAGCCTACTTCCCTTCAGCGGCATACTATTTATTTGATTACACCCTTGCTCTCAGAACGAGAGCGGATGTTAAATTTTGTTTGCTATGGGAGTGTCCGTCTGCTTATGGACAAAATAAGCAGTTTGTATCCTATTTTAACCAAACATGGAAGTGTTAAGGGACAACCACGGGGCTGAGCTATTGTTTTTGAGATCAGTAGGTCAGAGGTCAAGGCCACAGGACTGGTTCAATCTGACTTCACAAGGTCAACGTTAAACAGTTTATATGATTTAGACTAAATTTAATGGAAAAGTTAAGGATAAAACAAAACACAAGGAGCCAATTTTGAAATGTCAGTCAGTCAAAGATCAGGGTTTCAGGATAAGGTCAGAATTAAACTATGTCATGGCAAGGTCAACTGATGCAACTTTTATCCGTTTTAGGCTAAACTCTGTCAAAGGGTTTGAGGTAAGGCACAAATAAATGGATTCAATTTTGAGAACAGTCAAAGATCAGGTTCACAGGGAAAGGTCAAAGATCAAGGCCACAGGGCACAGTCAACGTAAGTTTTGGTCCAATTTAGATGATTTTACACTGGCCAGGAGAACTGTCTCGAACTGAAAGGGTTACATAAAGCCTTGATCAATCGTTGCAATTCCTTAGATCTTTCTGTGTTCAGTAAAGTCGGCTGAGGCCTGCAGAAAAAAAAAAAAAAAAAAGCGTTAACAGATTGAAAGAGTTTTCATCATATTCCTTCTGTCATTAGGGCCCGTATTCTCGTTGGGTAAGGAGGCTCCCTTGCACCTATTCTTAGCTGTTTATTTTTGGAGATGACTGGTTCATATCCTTTTGTACGTTATTTATGCAGAGTATGACGATATCTGAGGAATGTATAAGACACAGAATAGGACAAGTAAGGTGTACCAAGTAAAATAAATTGCTAAGGAAATGGTGTCAGTGAGCTTCCTTCGCCGACGAGAAAACGGCTCTAGGCATCCACACCATAGTATTACCTACAGTATTCTTTAACTTTCTTCCTCTTCTTTCTTTCTTCCAAACACTTTTCGTCTTATGCCCTTCCTATATTTCTTCACTGATTCGCATTAAACTTGGCGCAATTATTCCTTGGACCAGCCCTCCCCCCCCCCCATTTTTTTAGACCTTTAACTGACTCATGGGGTCAGACTTCATACTATATGGTTACAAAAATTGGGGATCCTGTGTTGTTTTATGTACCGTATATTAATGAAAATAACAGTTAGTACAGGCGCATGTCAGTGTACTATGTGGAGGCCATCCTGCATTCCCTTGAGAATATCGGCAGTCTTTAATTCTTTATACGCTTTTCCTACAGCACCTAGTAGGCTAATACCAAGGTAATGACTGCACTCACTTCAATCGCCATTTATTTTTGTACAACGGCTCAAAAGTGTGTAAAGACCATTCTGTTTTTCCTTGGATGTTAGTAGTGTCGCATCATATCGTATCATTTATTTTGGCACCAACATGCTTGCATGCGTCGGCCATGGCGGCTTTCAACGCTGGTCAGTCTCGGGCAGCCTCCCTATCCAGTTCGTTATCCCTGAGGTCACACTATATGACCTCGTCCCAGGTCTTTTTCAGTCTGCCTTTCGCAGCCCTACCCCCGATGTTCACACTTCTCATCTTGCGCACCCTTGCCATCCTTCATTCTCTCAACATGTCTAGACCATCTCAGTCTTTAATAATACTGTAACCCTTTTGCATCATTCGCTTTGTTTTCTCAGATTCAGTCTTCTCTTGTCTTTCTTTGAGCTCTGCATATTTTCTCTATTTACCATAGCTTATCTTTCCATAATCTCGTCATGGTCGAAACGACTCTGTCATCTGTACCAGTTAACGTGAGTATATTCTGTTCAGCTGAGGGTGAGTCATGGGAGCCTGAGAGTTCATTAGCATTACCATTAGCCTTCTTATGGCCGAGACAATTTTAGTATTTCAAGCCTACTAACGCCAGACGATTTTGAGAACGTGTCACAGGAGCCTGAGGCCCTTTCTCTCGTCTGTTAAGGAAGCTCCCTGACACCTTTTCCTTAGTGATTTATGTTTGGATATGGATGGTTAATATCTTTTGTGAGTTATTTAAGTACAGTATGGCAATATTAGAAAGTGCTTATGTAACACAGAATAGGAGAATAAGGTGTAATAAACAAAATATATCGCTTAGGAAAAGGTGTTGGCGACCTTCCATGACAAACGAGAATAAGAGCCTGAGAGAGTTAATATTGTCGTCAATAATCCCGTCAGGGCCGAGGCAGCTGTTATATTTCGTTTTCTGCTGGAGCCAGACGATTTTTATTAAGCTGAGAGTGAGTCATAGGAGCCATAGAGCTGAAACCATCGCCCTTGAGAGAGCCACACCGATAACTCCCCTCACCCCCTTTACACACTTCCTCCCCAAACTTCTTTTTGAGGGTGAGTTTCCTTTCTTATTCCAGCCTCTCTCCTGATGATTCATTCGGCACAAGAGCGACGAATGGTAGTGAAGGAGGTTAGAAATAAACTCCACTAATCCAGTCACCATTAGAGGCTTTGCAAAGGCTGAATCAGATCGCTTGGTGGTAGCAGGAATAAATTGAAAAGACATCTGATCCCTTCCAACCCTTTCAGTGAGCCACATTAGCAATTCTCTAATCCTTTCCTCCCCTCCCTAAACAACAATAACAACAGCAGAAGAGGAGAAGGAGGAGGAGAAAGAGGAGGTTAAATCGTTAAAACACTCACTTCCTAAACCTCCGTAATTCAAATAAAACACACGCAGTCCTTAAACCTAAGCCTCCGATTATTTTTTCCGGGTATCTTTTAGCGATTATATTTAGGTTATTAGAAAGATTTTGAACTTTGGGAGGTCAGTAATAGCCTTCAGGAACCCCTTCAGTATGAGACGTATTTCCTAAGCTGAATGAAATCGTATGAAGATGGCAAGAATATGCTTACAAATACATTACTGGCTTGAAGGGGTTAGCTTGTCAATTTCCACTAGCGTCATTAAACCCGTCTGTACGAAGATTTTATTTTTTTTTATTTTTTAGTATTATAATGGGTGGAGTGACCTGTAATATATATCTTTTTACTAGAAACTGACGTGGCATTATCTTGTGGGGATGGCTCAGTCGGCTAGTGTGGGCATGGTTATGGCACTGGGGAGAGGAAATGAATAAGTGATGCTGGGTAGATACTGACAACACTGCCTGTGCCGTCCCAACAACACACGAGAAATCGCCCGGTGGAGTGAAGTAGAGCGTTATATATCTGCTACCCTGTACTTTTGCGATTCTAAGAGATTGATGTTAAGTTTAGGGTAGGTCTCTCATAGGAGTTGGGATAATAAATATTGTTCTCACCTCTTTAATCCTGAAAGCGTTTTCTGAACAAGGAAAAATCGCCTGGAAATAGCAAAAACAGTGCGAAACAACCCTCACTCCACCGTCACCTCATATAGCTCCTTTACATAGTGCCTCCCCAAACCTCCTTAGCTTGTGCACATTCATTAACCCTGCAGCCTGTTAGTGCCTTAATAAACAGTGTCACTTACCTCTTGCGCCAACACTAAATTTGCTACTTAGTTCATTACAGCCACCCACCTTAATCCTCCTCCTTCCCGTCCCCACCCCCTCTCCCGTCCCCCACCTCCTCTCCCTCTGTCCCTCTCATTTCCCCGTCACTTCATTTATGACTTATAAGTTCTTATACTTCAAAGCATGGAGAGCGTACCAGTAACCACAGAATATTATCGACTAATTCTTTGTACTGATAGGATGCTTCCCTTGCAGCTAAAAATAATACCAGTATAGTGTGCTTTGTGAGTGCATGACGAGCGAGCGAGCGCCATGCTATCACAATTTCCCTCTGATATATATTTCCTTCATGATGGTTGCTGAACAATGAAAAATATACTGGAACCAAACTCTCTCTCTCTCTCTCTCTCTCTCTCTCAAACACACACACACACACACACACACACACACACACACACACACACACACACACACACACACACACACACACACACACACACACACACACACACACACACACACACACACACACACATCCCTTGGAAAACACGAGATTCCAAGGGGTTCCCACGCCTTTACGGGCAAGTTTTTAGTTGATGGTAACCAAATCTATTGAATGAATGTATCACATGCAGAAAGAAGTTCAATTGAGTAAAGTTATTAGCTTCTGCTTAGCGTGACGGTCGGGCCGGGCCGCCCATTTCCAAACTTAACTGAGAGTAAATATCGCTCTGTCGCTTCGCTCGATCGCTCGTAATAAAATTATGGTTTCCTTTCATCCATTCCAATTAATTTTCATTGACAGCGTTTCTGTGATTTATAGTGGCACTTCTCATTATTTCCTGCAGGTTTCGGCTGGAGGGTTTGGTGTGTGTGTGTGGGGGGGGGAGTGAACCTTCCTGTTCTCCTATCCTTGTTTGTGACAGATAGAATAGTAATGCTGCATTTAACCAGTCCTGTGACAAACAGCCATGAGAGGATCAATAGATCTATTGCTGCTTGCTTTCCTTTGTACTCCCATTCTCCCTCTAACTTCCCTCCCATTTTCCCTTTCTTCAACCTCTCCCATCCTCCCTCTTATCTCTCTCCCATTTCTTCCTCATATAGCCCCACCACTTCCCTCTCCTCCAGCCTGTCCCACTTCCCCCTCCTCTAGCCTTTCCCACTTCCCTCTCCTTTAGCCTGTCCCACTTCCCTCTCCTCTAGCCTGTCCCACTTCCCTCTCCTTTAGCCTTTCCCACTTCCCTCTCCTTTAGACTGTCCCACTTCCCTCTCCTCTAGCCTTTCCCACTTCCCTCTCCTTTAGCCTGTCCCACTTCCCTCTCCTCTAGCCTTTCCCACTTCCCTCTCCTTTAGCCTGTCCCACTTCCCCCTTCTCTAGCCTTTCCCACCTCCTCCTCCTCTAGCCCCTCCCACCTCCTCCTTCTCTAGCCTTTCCCATTTCCCCCTCCTCTAGTCTCTCCCTTCACCCTCCTCTAGCCCCTCCTCCCAGCCTCTCCCACTCTACGCCTCATTTCCCTGGCACTGACCCTCCTCCAGTCTCGCCCACTATCCTTATTTACCTCACTTTCCCTCCTCCACCCTCACCTACTCTTCCTCCTCCCTCTCAGCTCTCTTTCCACCACTCTCACACTTCCGACTTCCCTCCCATTACACCTCCTTCAGTCTCTCTCTCTCTCTCTCTCTCTTCCCTCACCTCCACATACTCTTTAAGATCTTCTAGGCCCGAATAAAATATAGAAACCTAATGCTTTCCCTCAGATTATTCTTTTTTCCATGTTTTTTTTTCTTTTTCCTTCTCTCTTCCTTAATTTTTATTTTTTTCTTTCTTTCCTTCTTTCTTTCTTCCCTTCCTTCCTTCCTTCCTTCCTTCCTTCTTCTTCTTCTTCTTCTTCTCCTTCTTCTTCGTCGTCGTCGTCGTCGTCTTCTTCTTCTTCTTCTTCTTCTTCTTCCTCCTCCTCGCCATCATCATCATCTTCTTCTTCTTCTTTTTCGTCATCATCACCATCATCATCATCATCATCATCATCATCATCATCATCATCGTCATCATCATCATCTTCTTCTTCTTCTTCCTCGTCATCATCATCATCATCATCTTCTTCTTCTTCCTCGTCATCATCATCATCATCATCATCGTCATCATCATCATCATCATCTTCTTCTTCTTCTTCTTCTTCTTCTTTTTCTTCTTCTTCTTTTTCTTTTTCTTCTTCTTCTTCTTCTTCTTCATCATCATCATCATCATCATCATCATCATCATCATCATCATCATCATCATCATCATCATCATCATCATCATCATCATCTTCTTCTTCTTCTTCTTCTTCTTTTTCTTTTTCTTCTTCTTGTCCCCAGGCGGCCACTCTGTCACTCAACCCTACGTGAGTGGCATCAGGCACGGAGGGGGAGGGGGAGCTCCGTTTCACTCCACCTCCGTTTCCCCCCACTCCTCCCCTTTAACACTCCCCCCTCTTACACTCCCCTGCTCTTACACTCCCCCTCTTACACTCCCCTGCTCTTACACTCCCCCCCTCTTACACTCCCTCTCTTACACTCCCCTGCTCTTACACTCCCCTGCTCTTACATTCCCCTGCTCTTACACTCCCCCTCTTACACTCCCCTGCTCTTACACTCCCCCCCTCTTACACTCCCCCTCTTTCACTCCCCTGCTCTTACACTCCCCTGCTCTTACACTCCCCTCCTCTTACACTCCCCCTCTTACGCTCCCCCTCTTACATTCCCCCATCCTATACCCCCCTCTCTTACACTCCCTCCTATTACTCTTCCCCTCTTATAATCTCCCCTCTTATACTCCCCCTCTTACACTTTCTCCTCATACACTTCCCTTCTTGCGCTCCCCCTCTTACATTTCCCCTTCTAACACTTCCCCCTCTTACATTTCCCCTTCATACACATCCCCTCTTGCATTCCCTTTCCCTCCCCTTTCCTCTCCTTGCCCCTCCCTCTCCCCTCCATCTCCCTCACCTCTCCCTATCTTATTTCTCTCCCCGCCCCCGTCTCTTCCCCCATCCCAGTCTTTTCTCCCTCCCCATCTCTTCTGCTTCTTCTCTCTCTCTCTCTCTCTCCTTGTCCTCTCAGGTAACACCCCTTCCCTCTCTCCTTCCTGCACCTGCCTCCCTCACACTTGTTCCTCACTCCTCCTTCACATCTCTTTCTCTCCCCTCCCTCACACTTGTTTCTCTCTCCTCCCTCACACTTCTTTTTCTCTCCTCTCTCGCACATCTTTCTCTCTCCTACCTCATATTTCTTTCTTTCTCTCCTCCCTCACACTTCTTTTTTTCTCCTCCCTCACACATCTTTCTCCTCCCTCACACATCTATCTCTCTCCTCCCTCATAATTCTTTATCTGTCTCCTCCCTCACACTTGTTTCTCACTCCTCCCTCACACTTCTTTCTCCTCCCTCATACTTCTGTCTCTCTCCTCCCTCACACTTGTTTCTCCCTCCTTAGTCACACCTCTTTCTCCGCACTCACACTTGTTTCTCTCTCCTCCCTCACTTGTTTCTCTCTCCTCCCTCACACTTGCTTCTTTCTCCTCCCTCACACTTCTCTTTCTCTCTCCTCCCCCACACCTCAATCTCTCACTCTATCCCCTCCAAACCTTGGTCCTTATTCCCTTCCTTCACCCCCTTCCCCTTTCTTCTCCTCTAATCTCCCTTCCCTCTCGCCTTTACTAACCCTCCGGCCTTTTCCCTTCCCCCATCCCTCCTCCTCCTCCTTCCCCCTTTGTCCTCCCTCCCCCTTCCCTACTTCTTCGCCCTCTCCCTTCCCCCCTTCTTCCCCTTCCCCCCTTCTTCCCCTTCCCCTCTTCTTCCCCCTTCCCCTTCCCTTCTTCCCTTCCACCACATCTCCCCTCCCTGCCACTAACACAAGCTTCTTTTTTCTTTTTCCCTCCTTTCATCACACTCCCTAGTTCATCATTTTTATGTCTCCTCCTCTTTTCCCCTCATTTTCTTTTTTCTTTTTTTTCTTTCCCTTCATTCGCCTCACCCGCATCCTCGTCATTCTACCCATCCTTCCTCATAATCTTTCATACCAAGTTCAGCGTAACTCATATGTCTTACATTTTTCTTGCTCATCCATATATAAACCTCCTCCTCCTCTGCTGTGGTTGTTGTTGTTATCTCCGCCGACGAAGCTAGACCGATATTATCAGTTCACCAGAGTTTGTTTGTCTGTTTGTGTACAATATATTTCAAAAATTGTTTTCAGCTTTCAGTGACATCTGGTGGATAGGAGGGCAGTGGGTCACAAGAGTTTATTATTGGATATTGAGGTGGATCCGAAGCCAAATCGGAGGCAGGACTAAACCATAAATTTTATCAGTGTTGGCTGAGGTATGCACTCTCAAAAATTGTGTAGCAGGGCTTGTTGAGACCATAGAATTAAATAACTATGGGATACCGTAAATGTGTGCGTCCGGTAGGAAATGGGAATTATAGCAGTAAATAATAAATCTTAATGCCGTTGGCTGAGGTATGCACTCTCTGGCGCTGGGTGCTTTGTTGTTGTTATTGTTGTTCTTGTTGTTGTTATCGTCTGTCAAGCCTAAACACCAATTCCATTTACCAACGTGACTATCATATTCTCATCTTGTTTTTGTAATGAGTTATCCTTTCGTCATCCCTCACCCTCTCCAGCCAAGTTCCTGAAAATGTTTGCATAGCAAAATTTACAGCGTTAGATAACCCCGAACAGCTATTAACCAGAGGTGTTTCAGATTCATATGGCCTTTGTGTGTGTGTGTGTGTGTGTGTGTGTGTGTGTGTGTGTGTGTGTGTGTGTGTGTAAACTTTTCTAGGTTTCATTTTTACTACATTCCATTTTGTTTTTATTTAAAGAAAACTGTTATATATACTTTTGTGTTGATATAATATTGGTTTTTAGGATGGTTATTTATGCTTGAGATTCTTCTTCATACATTTTTTTTTTTCATGGTGTTTGTTAAGGCTACATACATTAATACATGGCCGCTAATACCTGTCCCAAGGGGTGGTACCGGGAAACGGGAGAAATTTGCGCTTTTATTTATATTTAGTTTCTCACCTATTCTTTCTACAGCCCTTAAAATATGTATCAGCCTAAAATGAAAGACCGTAGGGCGGAACTATCTGAGAGGTCGTACAGAATGAGTAGATATCAGCCTAAAATTAACGACAGTGATGAATACTTGCCAAAAAGTTATTTCAGAAAAAAAAAGAGAAGATAAAATGTAAGACCTTAGTGAACAACCTTGAAAAATGAGTTTTAAAAAAATCACCTGTAGTGTAAGACCTTAGTGAATAACCCTGATAAATGAGTGACTACAGAGTGAATAACCACAGACCAGATATTCACGACCATAGCACACACATGACAGAAAAGTGACTAAAATGAATAACTACATAGAGACGAAAGTAAGTAGCGCAAAACTTTCAGCAAAAATTAGAGAGTCCAATATCAAGAGCCACCTTAAATGAAAGACGGTACGAACATCCATTGTAAAATTGTAAAATATGAATAAACACCTAAAATAAAAGACTAACGATTACCTGACTGTGAAGAGTGACCACGACATGAATAACCACGCGCTTAAAATGAACACTGAATAGTAGTGACAAGGAAATAAATGGGTAGGCGTTGTCTGTGAGGAGTTAATGAGTAAAAAACTGTAGCGGGGAAAAGTCTAGGGAGGGCTGTTGAGAGGAAGATTTATTTGAGTTCCCTTACTACCATTTTCTTTACTTTGTTTCTTCCAGTCTTCCACAGGGTTTCAGTGTTATGTAAGAGTTGTAATAATCAGTAGGTAAAGAAAAAATCGATCAGTTGGTAGGTAGATAGATAAATACGTAGGTAGATAGGTAGGCAGGTAGTTAGACAGACAAATACTGTAGATAATAGTACATCTGAAAATCTACTAGTCTTCCAGCTGATTTTAGTCCAACCTCCTGTTTCTTTGCTGTCACTAACTTTTTCAGTTTTTCAGTTTCTCAGAGATTTCCTGTTTTTCATTCGAAAGTTTATTTAAATCCTCTCGTTACCAGCGATTTACTTTATTTTATTTTCAGTCTATTCCAGTATCACAGGTCATTCCAGGCTTCCTGTCTTCCAGTCCATTAACCTTCCGCTCATCTAAGCCACCTTATCTAAAAGCCTTCTAGTTTATTTACGGCAAATCATCTGCTATGCGGTTTTTCATCTAACGTGGCCTAAAATTGCCACATCACCATCTTAAATGCTTAGCTGTAACAATAGATTAGCTTTAGAATAGGATGCTAGTCACGAAGAAGTGCTGTTGAAACGATGCACGTCTGTATTATCAGTTTTGCCAGTGTGCTACGTGGAAAAGCTGCAAAAGGACGAAAATCTAGGCCAAGTTAAGGTGAAAGAACTATAGTTGCGAGAACAGGGGGAGACATCACGGGACTGAAGGTGTTAAAAGTTCAGTGAAACTATATGAAAACAAAATAAATACCAGGTTTTCGAACTGATGGGATTAAAGACATTCGGGATAATCGACAATTCTTGGTTTCGTTATGGACCTACTTTGCTTCAAGACATTTTGAGTTTGGGGTCACGATTTGGCACTGCCTAAATGAAAAAATCACAATGCAAAATATCTGAGGCTTCTAATCTTCTCTTACACCATAATTTTGCCAACACCAGACGATTCTCTTCAGCTAAGAGATCGGTAAAGGCGTTGGGACAATTCAGAATTTCAGAATTTAGGTTTGTACAAACAGGAATGCAGGATATATTTTCCCATATAATTAATATTTCTTCAAATCAGGTACACGAAGCACGCACGGATACGCACCCGAACGCACATACATACACACGGAAGCATAAATAGACAAATTCAAGCAGCATTACACACACACACACACACACACACACACACACACACACACACACACACACACACACACACACACACACACACACACACACACACACACGCACGCACGCACGCATGCACGCACACACAGCGATGGTCACAGCATGTCAAAAGAAGTGTCAACAAAAGAGGGGACGTGTACGAGTAAATAGTAACACGGTTGGAGTAAAAAAAAAAAAAAAGTTGGCAGAAAGACCGTAAGAGCTTTGCGAGTATCGTTGTCAGTGTTGTTGTTTGTTTCTGTGTACTTGATGATGGTAACTGTGGTTGTGGTTGTTGTTGTTGTTGTTTATTGTTGTTGCTGCTTAACCTCAGTCTGTCTAGGTATGAAGACCCGTCGTCCACAGGTAAGCAACTGCTGTGGGCCGTCCTACAGGTACAGTACAGTACAAACATCATGTAGGGAACGGGCGCCCCGTTGTTGTAGACAGCGCCTCGCCAGGGTCGGAGCAAGGTCGTTCCCCACGACGAGGTGCAGGGAAATATGAGGTGGTTTGGCTTCCGGGTGGACACTGCAACTGCGTCGCTCCACTGTGCACAGAGCCACTACGTGTAGACTCCTCATCAGTGCCTGTTACTGTAGTTGTTGGTGGGTGCGGTTGGTGATGGCGATAGTTGTGGTTGCAAAAGTAGCTGGTGCTTGTGGCTGTCGGCTGTTAACGCTGGTTAGGTGGAAATTGTGGTTGGTTGCTGATTGACAGCTGTGGTTATTGGTGGTAGTTGTGACTGATTACTGAAGTTGTTGATGGCGATAGTTGTAGTTGCAGAAGTGGCTGGTAGTTGTGGAGGATGATTGTTGGTGATGGTGGACTTTGGTTGATGGTGGTAGTTGTGGTTTGTAGTTATGGTAGTGAATGATTGTTCTTTTTATTCGTGGTAGTTGTGGTTGGTGGGTGTAGTTCTTGGTGTTAGTTTTGGCCGGTGGTTGTCTTGGTGATTGTGGATTTGGTTGCTAGTAATGAATGTGGTTGATTGGTGTAGCAATTGTTGGGCTTAATCGCTGTTGATGTTGTAGGTGTGATTTGCGGTAGTAGTTGTGGTTGTTAGAGGTGGGGACCTTGAATTGATGTGGTTAGTGATTGTACTTGTGGGTGTAATTGTTAATGGTGGTAGTGCTGGTTGTTGGTAGTCATGGCTTTGGTTGGTGGTTGGTGGTGATGATTGCTTTGGTGGATGGGATAATTGTGGTTGATGGTTGTACTTTCGATAATAGTCCGTAGTGAAATTGATTGTTGTAATTGTGGTGGGTGTAGCAATGATGTGGTAGTTGTGGCTGATGGTTATAGTTGTTTATGATGGTTGTGGTGGATGGGTGATATTGGTGGAAATAAGTGTTGTTGTTGATTGTAGTTTGGTGGTATCATTCATACCTCTTGTGTTTGTAAGTTTTCTGTGGATAGTAGTTTTCCTGTTAATGGAGTTCTGGTCAAAATTTTCCTTCCTCGAGTTAAATAATTGCAGTCTTTCCCAGCCAACTAAATCTAACCAAACCTAACCCATCCTGACAACGTAATCTGGCCTAACTGACTGATTCATACCTTTCAGTCCCAGCTTACCCATCCCACACCTTTCCTCAGCCAGTTTACATTCAGTCCCTCCTCTCCTACCCACCTTCCTTTTCTTTAACGCAGTATTCCCCAACGCATAAAACTCGCCCATGAAAACGTCGTAAGGCTTAAATTGGTGTTGACGCAGCTTTAGGTCCGCATCGTTTTAACAAGTGAAAATATGTCTCATCCCCTCATAGCAAGGCAGTCCAAGGCTCTCGTAGCAATCTTACCTTTTATTACGAAGCTTATTTTAATGTTTTTCTGGCTCCTTCTACAGTTTTGTATTTTTACACAGGTTACTACGAGAACACACACACACACACACACACACACACACACACACACACACACACACACACACACACACACACACACACACACACACACACACACACACACACCCTTCATTTCTATCGCTGTCTCTCTCTCTCTCTCTCTCTTTTTTTTTTTTTTGTTGCCTTTGGAAATTTTACCTCATCCGGAATAGAATTTCGAGCTGCAAGGTGTAGATGAAAGATTGGTTAACCTCTTCATATCTTTTCTGGATAGCAAGAGTAACTCTCCCCCCCCACCTCTCAATAAATAGGACTGACATAATGACCACGACTTCTCGAATGTGGTTTTTCCCCTCATATTAGATCATTTTTTTCAGCTGTGTATGAGTTACAGGAAACAGTTCTAATATTCTCACTTGGACTCATTCTTGGTCATGATACCTACGGTATAGAATGATTTTTCAGCTAACACAAGACGATTTTATTTAACTGAGAGTGAGCCATAGGAGTCGGATGGTGTCAAGGTAAAGTGAGGTATATATTAGGTCCAAAGTATGACATAATAACTTTTTCTGTATTTTGAAGCAGTAGTAGCAGCATTTACATTATCAAAAACCTTCATATACATCACAGTGAAGTAATTTTTGGCAATCTAATGCAAGGGAGAAAATTTTTTTTTGCCAGAAACCTACAGTTTAGTTATCAGCACATTAGCACACTCAGGCTTATACGAATCACTCGTGAAAAAAGTAATCTGATGTTAGCTGGAATCGAATCCTAGCTATGCCGATGATAAACATTATCAGTGTTAGACTCCTATGATTTCTTCTCATGTTATTATGATCATCTGGCATAAGCTGGAACTAAGTAGTGGTGTGGTGCCGATCATGAGTGTGCTAATTTCTTTAGGGATGCCATTATTATTCTATCATTCCTGCAAGTAGATGATTTTATTCAGCTTCCAATAGAGTTTTCGAAATGGAAACAGCTTTTCAAAATGCTGTCTTCAATTACTGTACTCCTTCTCTTTACCCGCTGCCAGACAACCTGTCTCTTAAGCCACGCCCCTCCACACCCACCGCCCGGAGAGTGGGTGAGGAGGGGCGGGGCTTAAGAGACGAGTTACCTAACGGCGGGTATAGGGGGTTCTCCGAAGGTGAATCAAATCATCGGGTAATAGCAAAAATTTAACAAAAATTTTCTCGAACTGAATGGGTTGACATATGTAAAAAACTGTGAAGCTACTATAGCTCTCTTTGGCCATTTATATTCATCAAAAGAATGGCTTCCCTTTCTCTGTGAGTTACCGAGAACCGAAACACTACAGGCCCCGCTACACAGCAGGACACTGAAACCTACATGCTCACAGCAAATGCAATTAGTAACACAGATAGCATAATTACCACTGAAACTGCTTTCTCTCTGGTTGTTAGCCAGCACTTTTGTTATAACTTTTGTCCCCCTCACCTTTTTTTTTCTGGAAACAAGCCGTGCCTAGCCCACCCATAGCACTGTGTGTGTGTGTGTGTGTGTGTGTGTGTGTGTGTGTGTGTGTGTGTGTGTCAAATCTATAGAGTTGTGAATTCAAATGGATGGAACAAATGTCAAAAGTTCAATATTCAGTAGTGAAGAAATTTAACAAAACTAGACGATTCATTGACGATTTAATATCCTTAAACAATGATGGAGAAATGAATGAAAAGATAAAGAAATATCCGGAAGCACTAGTATTAAATAAAGAAAATACCGACAAGTGCCAAGCAAGTTTTTGGAAATTAACATCAAAACAGAAAACAATTATATCAACAAAACTCTGTGGTAAGAGATTATTATAATTTTGAAATTGCATCATATCCAAATTTGTCGGGAAACACACCTTGAGTTCCAGTGTACAGTGCAGGCTATACATGTCTCAGTTGCAACGGGTCGCAAAGGCAAGTACAAATTTGGAATACTTTAATTCAAAAATCCAACAGATCACAAGAAAATTTCTCAGTCAAGGATTTTTCGAAAGAATTCCGTAAGACATTAAAAAAAAGTATCATCGTCACTATAAATCCCTCAAACATCTGACAGAAGAAGTACCGTACACAGTCTTACATGAGAAATATTTGATACGGCTACAGGTACAACAGTATCCCAGGGCCGTCGACGGGCAGAGGGTGCTCACGGGATCCCCCCTGGCTCTGTAGGAAATTAAAATCGACTATAACAAAAACCAATTATACCTTCCAATTTGGACTCAACTGGATGCGACTTAATCGAACATAACAACAAACTGTTCCTTTCAATTACAACAACCGATTATACCTACCAGTTTAGACTCAACTGGGTGCTACTTAATCGACTGTGACAGCAACAAACTATTCCTACCAAATTGAACTGCAATGGATGTGGCATATTTGTCATATCTTGCATGTATGTGTGTGCACGCGTACGTAGGCTTTGCACTTATTTCTGCAGCCCTGAATGATAGTCAGCAAATAAGTACTAAGACTCCTACATTCGGTGACAACTGGACCTGTGCGATATTTGTTATAAAATTTTGGTGCATTTGATGTGCTGAGTCGGTGACACCAATGGTCAGGACACCTTAAGTATTCTGTTCCCGGTAACACCAGGTGATTTTAATACTCTGGAAATGAGTTGTAGAATCCTTAGGGTTAAAATACCCGATACATACATACATACATACATACATACATACATACATGCAATACACACATACAATATATCCTTGGTACATACGTACATACAGTACATAGCCTACAAACTTACATGCATCACACACCTACTGTATCAACTTGGTACATACATACATACATACATACATACATACATGCATACATACATAAATTACTTGTACATGCAATACATACAACACATACTTATGGATGTTAGTCATCAGGGCTGAAATTTGCAGTTTGTCTGTTCATTATGTTCTTGACTATTTCAGTTGTTGCCCATTATTATCTGTACAGTTGTTCAAAGGAGGTATATACATTTTTTTGTGTGGAAGTAATGACGTTGCAGCTATCATAAATTATGTGATTTTATTTTTTGCAGGTAAGTTGTGATCATTCTTTACCGCACTACAAGAGTTGTAAGTATGAAAGCTAACGTGATGCAAAGTCACTGATGTACAGTTGTGGATATTATGTCAGTCAGGTTCTTTGTTATAAATAACGAGAGGGTCAGTCATGAGTTTCAAACTTTAGTAATGTGTTCATAGGAACCCAACAAACCTTTCAAAATATTATATATTTATAATTGACCAACTAAAAAGTGGGTCGAAATTATTGTCCACAACTTTACATTTACTACTTTCAACAGGTACATCAGCAGTGCCAATCCTCCCTCCTTCTGAGCTGTGAATCCGAGAGTATGAACTCACTAGTCCTAAGTATCCAGTAGGAGTTAGAAGGGGACCTGACTGGTGCGTCAGGTGATGACAAAGTACAGGGAGGGCGGGAGGGGGAGAAGTTAATGTTATACTATATCTCTGCCAGGCAATTTGACTTTTAAGCCCTCACCCCACTGACCTCCTACCAGGAGAGTGGAAAGCCACGGACTTATGGAAATTTAGTCACTGCACAGCATCACCAGAGTAAGCATTTGTGAAGCTCTAGCTAACCATAATACCAAGACTGCAGATGATGTCGTCCATTACCTAACCCCTTCACTATGATGATGCCTTTCCTTTTTTATCTGGCTGTTATGCAGTATTAGTGTTTACTAAATTAGACAGATAGAGAGAGAGAGAGAGAGAGAGAGAGAGAGGAATTGGTAACCTGCCTTGAAATCTGCCTCCCTGCTTTGAGCTTCCTCTTGTGTTGCTCCTGCAGTTCTTTTCTGCCGTAGCCTACTTTGATTTGATTAGCGAATTTTTACTGCTTTTTCACATAGCCATGTAGTAAGGTAAACAGAAAAAAGAAACAGCATTGATGGCAGAACTCACTATGCTGTCAGAGAGAGAAAAAATATCTGCCAGTCAATGGCGGTCAAGGAAGGAGGTGGGGCTTATGGGAGTTCCCCAACGATTTCATTTTTTTTATTTTTTTTTTTTTTTATGAAGCGAGTGTATGGATACCTGGGTGTAATAAATAATGAAAAGCATATACTACCACATGAGATCACTTTCATTGGGAGATTATTCCGAGCTTGCAGTACAGGCATTTGTGACTCTGTCATGCATGCGTACATACGCTTTTAATCAAAGGAGCTTATAATCCAGTACAGCTTCAGTGGTTTCTGTTCACCATCCACTGAACATTGGCTGAATTATTTGGTGACATGATATCCGGAGAAAGAGGGGCGAAGGGGTGTCAGCATCACACAGGCTATATCTAACCCCTTAAGTTCGGAAAGCCTCTCCCAAACAGAATAAAATTGATTGAAGATATCAGGAATATAAAGAAGTCCACACGCTGTACAGGTTATTGGCCACCAGAGAAGTTTATAGTCCAATATTACTATGGTGTCATCACATCAGAATTACAGTTGGATGACTTAAGACCAGTTTCACAGCTGCTATGTATTCCGACCTGTACTAATACTTGCTTTCCTGTCAAGTTAAGGTATTCACAGTTGCCGATGCTTGTTCTGACCTGTACTAATACTTGCTCTCCTCAGGTTTGGGTTTCACACTTGCCACTTTTTGTCCAAACAGTACAAGCCGTACTGTAAGTGTGAATTAGACATAGTGGAATAGTAGGTGAACCTTTGTCGTGATTGTACCTAGGAGTGTGAGATCATTACATCCCATTGATGTAAAAAAAAAAAAAAATAATTAATCCCCCTCTCGACAAAAAAAAAAAAAAAAAAAAAAAAAAATATGAATGTCAGTGTCGTAAAAGAAAGTTGGTAATGAGTAGGGACGAAGTTTTGATTGAAATGTATAGGCTAGTGAAGGCTTTACACTCCCTTCTCACTTCTGGTCAAAAGAAACTGCTTTAAGGGCCATTTTCACAGTCGTCCCTAACCTTCTGGGCCCGAACGTGTGTCGGGCCCGAACCAAAAACACCTTTGGATTTCATAGTCGCTCCGAATGGCTTTCGGGAGCTTACTAACGTGGGGACGTCTGCCTGTATTGATGCGGTAGGGTTGGTAGCTCTGGGTGGCGAAAACACTTTCCATATGTAGAGAATATTTAGAAATTGGAATGTAATGAATGTGATGAATAACATGGCTGGAACATCCACTTCACACAATTCTTACTCATATATTCAGGAGTGAAGATATTCGCAAGAATGCAGCAAAAATAACGAACAGGAAACGTCATCGGATTGAAGAGCTAACTAACGGCAACCTCACCACAATCCTACTTGAAATCGGAATTAAGCTGAATGCTGATGAATGTTAAGTACTTTAAAAAAAGGCTTAAGTAAAAATAACCATGAAGTAACATGTATAACGTCTAATGAGTGATGGTGTGGTTTATTAACGGATATACTATTAATACATGAACATTTTCTTTTCTAAACGGGGTGTTAGCTATATCAACTTTTACGTCGGGCAACAGATATTAGAATTTTCATGAAAATATGCATTAGGCAACCATTCTCGTATTTCTTTCGGGTCCGTTTATTGTGGAGCCTCCACCCGTCTGCGAAAGGCTAGTATTCGGATACATAGTAGAAAGTCTCATAAAAATACACAAACATTTTTTTTTTTTCAGTACCGGGTGTGTTTTTTACCCCAGAAATATTACATTGGGTATATAATATTGAAATAATAATGAAAATGTTACATGTAATTATTCTTTTACTTTTTACTTTCGGGACTGTCTGTTGGGGAGGCTGCAGGTCCCCCAAGAATGTTCCAGTAATTTGTTCGGGCCGTCCCGAATGCCGTCCCCAACAAAGGCCTCGGAAGGCTGGTTGGGGGCGACTGTGACCCCATCCACACCTCCAGCCAAAAGAAACTCGCCCTGGAATTCTTCAAGCGGTAATTCTCCCGTTTTAAGAAGTTGGATTCGGTAAAACTTGCTGGCTTCAGGGTGGGTAGCGGGAACGGCCACAAAGTTAGGCGTCCTCTGCAAAGAATTTTACCCTCGTTGTCTTGTCTCCACCAAGCCACGGTTGTAGAATTTAGTTACTAGTATCGTATAATTTCAGTGCTTTTTATTCGGTCATTGTTATTTATGATAATGATGATAATGATGACAGTAATGATGATGATGACGATGATATAAAAATAATAGTAGTAGTAGTAGTAGTAGTAGTGCATACAGTTTATCCACCCTTTTTGTATTGGAAGGGAGACGTATCACTAACCACAGTAATGATACTTCTGTGAACCCTGTGCGTGTCCTGCCAGTAATTTTTCAATTCGTCCAGTGGCACGAGCAGGTTCGTAGACGCCTCAAAACGCCATGCATACTCACAAATCCCTCTGTGTATTTTTGGTCTTTTTCAATGAGATGACGTAACACTCGTTATTTGTGCTACCTCCCGACGTTATTTAATGGATATGGAGATTTTGGTTGCAGTTTTTCTTTACTCATTTCCTAAACGCAGTCTTACGCAGGAATTAATGTAAAATAAAAAATGCTGAAGGACTGAGATTTTGTTGGGAAGTTACTGTTTCTTCCTCCTTGTTTTCTTCCTTTTATTCTTTTGTTCTCTTTCTTCTTTTTGTTGTTATTCTTCTGATTTAATAATAATATTATTGTTATTATTATTACCCGTCCCCGCCCCGAAGGGGCTCGGGAGTGGGTATTGTTTTCACTGGGTTTGTCTGTCTGTTAGTCTGTCTGTCTGTCTATTTATCTGTTAACAACTTTACGCCAAAACTACTGGTGCGATTTTGACTAAAATTGCAAGGATGGTGGGCTATGACCTTCTGATCACCCGATAAAATACTGGGTCAAATTGGGCCAAGGCCCAGGCTGTACGCCCAAAAAATGTTAAAAGAAAAAAAGAGAAATTGGTTTTTTCGCCATAACCCCTTTCAGACTTGTCATATCGACATGAAACCAAAACCTAAAGGTGCATTTTTCAAATCTGCATCCAATAACATGCCTCATTACATCATGGGGGTCACCACCCCCCTCATTTAGCAGTGGGAGGGTTAGTGTCAGGTGGCGCGGGCCTAAAATTTCGAATGGGCGTAAAATCGTTAATTTTCACCCGATTTACTCCAGATTTGAAATGTGACATCTTTGACAAGATATCCTGTTCTGTTCTGTTTATACGTCAGCACTAAAGTGACTGCCAGGTACGGGTTTGCTGTGCCTTGGCATCGCTTATTATTATTATTATTATTATTATTATTATAATTATGATTATTGTGATTATCGTTATTATTATTATTATTATTGTTATTATTATTATTATTATTATTATCATCGTTATTATTATTATTATTATTATTATTATTATTATTATTATTATTACTCTTACTATTATTGTTATTTTTTATCCACGCCTTCATCCTGCAGGCGCCATGAGACCTACTCTGCTGTGCTCGGATGGACCCACGCAGTTACTGGAGCAGTGGTTTTCTTGACGAGGTTTTATTTATTTTTATCTCGGTTTAATTCTTAGATAGATAGACAGATAGATAGATAGATAAATTCGCTTCCCAGCTTTAGTTTCCCCCAAACTTCAAACCACTGCAGTTCAAGTCCAAGTGTTATTATTATTATTTTTTTTTATATTAATAGAGGGCACCTGTAATCTGGTGTATGAATTTTCTTTCTGTATTTAACTTGTTTTTCCTTCCTCTGTCCATCATCTGTAATAGATATGGATAGATAAGTAGGTAGATAGATTGGTAGAGATAGGTAGATAATTGGTAGATACATAAGTAGATTGGTAGGTAGACAGATAATTTGTAGATAGATGGATAGATAAATATTACAGCACAGCAATAAAGTGGTGGCTGTCAAACCAGTTGTGTATTTGTGTAACCAGTCATGGTGACGTGGTTTGGACACATATCGTCAAGAAAACAATTATCTTCGCAGTTCCGTCTGAAGATATTTTACAACATTCGAAACACAGTGAAAAACCTATCTCTACTAGTGCTTTTTTCAGACGGTTAAGAGTTTTCCGCTATGTATTCGTCAGACTTTGGAAAGATACTCGTGTGTCTGTCTGCACCAAGGGACTGTGAAACAAGCTTTAGGCACTCAGCCCTAACACGTCCTCTTCTTTTTATTCAGTTTGCAATAGTCTTTTCACGCTGCAAGGATTAGATGTAACATTGAATCATACCTTCATTACGAGAGACCCTTCCTGAGTCAAATTAGTACTCTGATAAAGCGAGAATGTATTAATGTGGTTGTCCCTCTTACACAAGGGGTGAATGTTTCTAACACACACAGCTGCAAGGCTTGGAATTAATGTTTATCAGTTACACAGACGATCTACCTATAGGTCTTTCTATCTGTCTGTACCTGTCTGTCTGTATTCATCTATTTTCATTTGTCTATGTCTGTCGATATCTGTGTCAGCCTATCTATCTATATCTGTTTATCTCTCTATATGTCTGTCTGTCTGTCTATGAATCTATCTCTTGCCAGGAACCTTAATCTCATAATGGGTAGGCATAAACAGATCTCTTACACGCTGTCCCGTCCTCTTACATGTGGCCCCCTCCATCAAACTCACACCTTCCTCTCTCATATACTCGTATCTCTGTACTCCATCCCTCCATCTCATCCTTGATCTCCAAACAGATCTGGTAAGTCTGTCTTCCTTTAACAAGCGACACACAACAGTCATATATACATGCAGGTCCCTAATTGTACTCCTGAGTGAACAGTGACACAAGAGTAATAATAATTAATCCAATGTCCGTATTCTCATCGAGTAAGGAAGCTCCCTGCCACCTGTTCCTAAATCATATATTTTGCTCATTATTCCGTACTGTCCTCTTCTGTCACTTAAATACTTAAAATACCACCATAAATCATTCAAATACCACCATACTCGGCATAAATAACATACAAATTTACGTTAACAAGACGTATCAAGAAATTAACCGCTGAAGAAGAGGTGCTAGGGAGCTTCCTTAACCGATGAGAATACGGGCCAAGTCGGACAGGGCTGGGAATCGAACCAGTTTTTTTTTTTTTTTATTCCTGTTGCGTGCTGGATGTACAGTACCACCCATTACACGGCTCCACCAAACTCAAGAAAATCAGGCCCAGTGTGTCTCGCCCGTACACCACTGGCAGACTGAGAAAGCTTTAAAAAATATAAATAAGCAAATAAATAAAGACTAATATGTGTTGAGTCAGCGCCATCCAATCTTTATGACTCACCAAATTAGCTCCGTCCTTGGTGAAAATTATCTGAGCTCGGGTTTTCAAGTTTCATCAGTTTTAATTCACAGAAGACCCTTTATCACTGTTATCTCTCCCTCGCAGCATTTTAGCGTAAATATGTGAGGACTTGGTTGTAGGGCCATATTAAACTAAGCTCATTAACCCCTTCAACTCGAGAACGTACTTTTGATTTTATTCTTTATATTCAGACCAATTTATTCAGCGTGAGAGAGATTTTTCGAATTAGAATGGACTAGAGGTTTTTTACTCGAATTGATCATGTCCGCGACATTTATACTTTCTCTCCAAGGTTCTGTTCATTTTTGCTCTATCTAATGTACATAGTGTCTTGTCCTTGTTATCGCCCGCCATTACAAGGCAGAGCGATAATGTTTTTGCCTGCATCTGTGTGTGTGTGTGTGTGTGTGTGTGTGTGTGTGTGTGTGTGTTTCCATTATTTCTCGTGAACGGCTTGTGTTATCAACATGAAAACTTCAGTGTATGAAGGTACAGTATGGCCAAAATATTGGCCGAGTTTGAAAATGGGCACTCGGGGGTCAAGGTCAAGGTCACCAAAATTGCTGCCAAAGTTCAACTAGTTTTTACCGCCCGCCTTTAGCACCATTTTATCTCATGATCGGCTTGAGCTATCAATATGAAACCTTCAGGGTATCAAGATATGGCCTAAATCTTGGGCTTGGCCAACAGCATATTCTGGCGGCAGATTAGCATTCGGCTCCCGAATAATTTTCTTTCATTTTATTGTATTTTTACCTTTTCTTATCATTCACTTTTTCTCCTTTCCCGTTTCTGTTGCATTGCTAGTTATACATCTTTTCTGTGAATTAGTGCCACATGGCCTTTGGTACCTGGTGCCAAGAATCCAGAATTGAAGTAAATTCTTTGGTAAGTTGAATAAACTGAATGGAGATACAGTAGCCTGAATGAACTATCAGTATTATCACAGGATTTAGCAGTTAATTCTCGTGGCCGCGTTATCTCATATTTTATTTCACCAGTCTCCAGGTAATTATAACCAGGTAAGAGTGACCCATAGGAGTATAAGAGTGTCAGTATTGGTACCATTAACTCTCCAGGTCAGGACAGCTCTAGAATCCACTCCAACTAACACCAGGCAATTTTATTCGGCTGCGAGTGGGTCATAGTAACCTGTCTGGAGTGGTTCTTGTCAGCTGAATGAAATCGCTCGGCAGTGGCACGAATGGGTTATGCAGGACACCCTTGGGCTAAAAGGGTTGCTGGTGATTGTTCCCATTCCCTTCAACACGGTGTCATTGCAGAAGGAAAATCGCTGGAGAGTAGCAAGAAGGAAGAGTAAAAAGTGACATCGTATTGTAATGGTTTACTAGTGACTGTTTCTATCTCCCTTCATCGTGACCAGTCCCCTCTCCCGATGAACAAAATCGCAAGACGGTGGAAGGTGCGAGGCCAGAAAGACGTCAAATTATCCTTTGGATTCGTTGAGTTTCTGTGAGCTCAGTAAGACACTCCTTCGTAAATTTATTCCCAGTCCAAACTTGAATCGTAATATATAAAAGTTTTAGTGCCCTGGAATTGTTTTAAGGATAATTACATCGTCTACACCAAGCCGAAATCTCAGCCAAAGGGTTGTGATCGGTCGTTACTTTTTGTATCTGGGGTTCCATATCAAGGGAACCGGGGGTGCATAAAAAAATGTCCAGCCCGCATTTGGAATAACCCTGAGTTTGATTATCGATTACGTCAGACTGTTGGACATAATTCGTTTCCTTCATGTCTCTGTTCACATAGCAATACAGTGAAGGACATGGGTGTATGTCTGATTGTTTGTGTTATGTAAATGAAGATTGTAACTCAAGAAAAATAGATTATAACTTAAGAAAAATAGATAGTAGCTTATGAAAAATTGATTGTAGCACAAGAAAAATAGATTGTAGCTTTAAAAAACTGATTGTGGCTGAAGAAAAATATGTTTAACTTCAGGAAAATAGATTGTAACCTAAGACAAATGGATTGTCTGCGTTATTACAATCGTGGAATAAACCTAAATTTTGTCTTTATTTTCATTGTCTCAAAGCAGTGTCTCAGCCCACCCAGGCCTTGTTACAATAAGAAGGCTTAGATTAATGACTGTCAGTTTGTTTAGCAAAATGTGGGTAGGATTTGACAGCATTATGAGACGATGTAAAGAAACTAACAAGAAGCAAGTTACAACCCGTTTCATTATTGCTGTTTTATTTAGCAAGACCTCAAGACATCATTAAGTTCTGACGAGGTTTTGAGATGGTTGAAGAGAAGCGAGAGTAATCGTTTCTGTTGTTGGTGATTTGGTTTAGCACGATGTCGCTATGTCGTGGCCTGGTTTTGAGATGACTTTTGACTATTTTTTTCGCTTAGCAAGATGTAAGTTATCAGGGGGTGTTCAAGACTGTGTAAAGGAACTATTGACCATGTCGTATAGTTTTAACATGGTTCCAAAGCAAGATCCCAACGTGTTTGATTATTTCGTACTAATTTTGGGAGTTTGTATAAGGTTTAACAGGGTCTGGAGACAGACTGGTTACTATTGATCACAGCTTAGCATATAGCACGTGTTTCGCCCGAACTTCGTAACTGCTGCTGTTATTCCTCTCCTTGTGCCGTGGACGCGTTCATTGCAGCATTTTCCGGATCTCTAAGGCTTTTTCTCGTCAGTGAGGGAATCTCCATAGCACCTGTTCCTTAGCGATTTATTCTTTGGTACGGTTGGTTAAATATCCCTTTGCGCGTTACCCATGCAGATTACGGCGATATTAATGATTTATGTAATACGGACATGGACAGAAAGTGTAATAAGCATAATAAGTTGCTTATTGAAACGTGCTAGGAAGCTTTCTGTATCGACGAGAGTGAGGGCCCACGTTTTGACGAATACATAGGAGAGAAATCGAACCATCTGAGTTACGTATTAGAAGGGGAAAGCATTCCCGTTGTGTTTCTTCGGCTGTAAATTTTCTTCAGACGAACTGCAAAGTTGGTTGTTTCTTTGATTGTGCTTCAGCCTGCTGATCTCTTGGTTCTGTATTTATAAACGCCCGTAATCTTAAAGAGTAGTATAAGAGTGTTCGAATGTACAATTGGTAACATATGAACCTGGGACAGCAAAAGTGTGTAGCAGAGGTCAGACGTTTGGTACCGAGCACCTGACAACTTTGACATAATCATATACCTGTATTTGCTGGTGGCACTGACATAAGTGAACGGTGTCATATATTAATTGAAATGACCAGGTAACTGTGATGCATGAACATCGGATATTGTAGCTAGACCTCCACTTCACACAGACCGTCCCAGGTTCATGTGTGGCCGAATGTACAGCCATGGGCAATACTTCACCGACAATCTGCTGCCAGCATTGTGTCCAGCCAAATATTGCTCAGTTTTCTCCAAATAACAGACAGTAACCTTCCTTCTCGTACTTACTTGTTGTGTTTGTCAAATTGCAGCCACATAAAAATTGTTTATGTAAAGTCTTCCATGCCTCACCCTGCGGGGAAGTGTCAGAGAATTTTTCATCATGGCTGTGTTTAACTTCACACGTACTGTACAGCTTCTATACATATCACTGCCAGACCAGAATGATAATTGATGAGGTAAAGTATAACCAAACAAAATTACTTTCTGTAATAACTACCAGAGAGGCTTGATTAGCGAACAGATAGGATCCTCTGAGCGTTATCTACCAAGAAATAAATACTGTCTGGAAACTGATGTGTTGAGAGGAGAAACGCTCTTCAGAAAGAAATCTGTTTTACCTTTACTTCCCCTCCACGAAATTCGATAAGGTAAATGAGACAATGGGTAGTGAGAGAGAGAGAGAGAGAGAGAGAGAGAGAGAGAGAGAGAGAGAGAGAGAGAGAGAGAGAGCGTAAATGGTATGTGACGATTTTTTTTTTTTTACTGCTATGGGGAAAGTCTTGGCATTTTCCTAATTTTCATGGAGTGTTTCACTGTTTCTCCGTCTGCCTGCCTGCTTCTTCAGCCTTACAACCTCTCCTCCTTATCTTTTGTGCCTTCCTCCCGCCTTCATTCCTTCATTCTTGCCTGCCTGCCCAACTCTCCTTCCTTTCCTGCTTCCTTCCACTTTCTTCCTGCTCCCTCAGCCAGCCAGCCTGCTTGATTGTCTGCATGCCTGACTCCTTTCCCGACTCTTACGCCCGTAGTCTTGAAACTGAGTGCAGGGGTTACCCTTCCCGCACCCCACTCGAGGTGGAAGCTCACACCTTCAACGTAAGTGGTAAACTTGAAAGCGGGAGAGCACACACCCCTTCGTGTGGGTAGGCGCGGCAGAGTTGGTGACACTGATTAATTTTAAAATTCAAAATCTTAAAATAAAAACATTACATATGACAGTTTCTGTGATTCACACACAATATAATCTATTAATGATTGTAAGTCTTACCTCTTCACTTATTAAAGACTGGCATTTGTTTTTAACCTTTAAAGGCATACGTTGTTGGACCTGTCTTGTATGACATACGTTGAGTGTAACCAACTCCTTTTTCGAAAAATCAAAACACATGGTTGTAATCAATTTTTATTGGGTTTCTGGCCATGAAAAGAAAGAACAACTCTTCTACTTTCCTGTGATATACTTACTTTAGTAATTATTGAAAAATAAAAATGTTTTATGGGTGACTAAAGGAACCTCACCAAAATTGCCTTTTTTTTTGACGTTACTGAATAAAAAATTAATTACTCGGCCCGTATGAGGATTTAAGATCTGAGACTATATATGCTGCTTCTCAGGTCCCGTGGCCGTATCCTGTAAGTGGCTCACACTTCTGGCTCATGAGAGTCACTGTGGAAAGACACCCTGAAAAGGGCTAAAAAAAAAAAAAAAAAAAAAGGGAAATTTTCACTATACAAATTTTTTATGACGTTATGGTTCCCTGTATATACACCCTAATGACTTTGTAAATTTCGTTTGACACTAAACTATGATTTTAAGACCCAAATGATGAGGACTGATACTTTATATGACGATAATATGACGATAATATAAGACACAATGTTTAGTTTTCTTTTACTGAACTACATCCCCTCACAATCGGTACACAGGGTTTAGCTGTGGCTGAGACACACTGAGAGGTCACACTTGATGCACTGGTGTTCACAAGAGTCTCTAGTTCTATGTCTGACAGCAGTGTCTTTCCTTGACCTTTTCCTTTGTCCTTTGCCTTTGATATATTCTTTATATTCACTTTAGTCTTCACTTTAGTCTTTTGTTCCACTTTTATCTTAGTCTTTATATAATATTACTTATAATCAGCAAAAAAAATAAAAAAAAAATAGGAAAAACCCAATAAAATAATATAGTACATAAAGTATAAAATAAAGTGTATATATATAGTATTTCTATAATATATAATGTAAATAATATATATAATATATAATAACATAAGATACATAACAATAAAACAGTCATACACATATATTTCCAAAAAAATAGTGGCACACTCCTATAGTAGTTATACTTGTAGAGCATACGTTAAGTCCTAAAATCGTGAGTCCTGCACAGCATACAATAGGTCTGATGGACTAAAAACGCAAATAAATCCCACAATGGGAAAACAAGAGGGAGCACACTTACTTCACACAATAGGCCTAGGCAAACACTTCACATACCTGGACGGCCTGGCCAGCATCTTCAAAGGAAGACAAGGTACCACATGTTTTACAAAAACAATATCCCAATATGGTGAAGATATGCCTTTACTCTGTATAGGAGTATGCATACAGGATTTGGAGATCCTGTGCCGCAGGAAAAAATCGGTGTCAGACATAGCTTCAAAGGAGTCCCTACGAATACACCTTGGCTGGTCATACCGATTTTGACTATATTTCTGCCCCAAATGCTTGCTTTTGCCATTCTTCTCACGCAGAACCCCGAAATCCCACCCCCAAGACACGGGGTGGGGGGGTTAATTTGAAAACCAATCATGATCACCGAAAATAAAAGCCAAATTCGTTCAGATCACACCAAAATACACCAGAGAAATATATTGCCAAACCAAAACAA
The DNA here is from genome assembly GCF_032717465.1 of Coenobita brevimanus. NCBI lineage: Eukaryota > Metazoa > Arthropoda > Malacostraca > Decapoda > Coenobitidae > Coenobita > Coenobita brevimanus. Next base: position 7,833,102 of record NC_136954.1, read on the forward strand.
AATAGTGCGGCCTTATAAAAGTTCACCGAACGCAAACATGGGACTTCGTAATTCAAACCAACTGGCTTTGCACTAGTCGTCTGTTTAGGTAGTACTCGGCCATTCTATATTGTAGGAATTATTTCACGTACTAATCAAACTAATTATAAAAGTATCATACACCATATCTGATAAACAGCTTGGTAGAAATACTGAGAAATAAAATGGAAGTGGATACAGTATCTCATCTTTGTTTTCGTCTCCTCGTAAATTAACCATCCCCGGAGAAGCGGTGAAGTCTTTTAAAATGATAAAAATATTAAATGCGTATTTTTTCTTTACACGATGTTTTTATCATTAAATTAAAATTCCTATCACACACACCATAGGGTCCTTCAAATTCTACATAGTTTTCTTTGCACAAGGCTGCTATAATATGACGAAGGGGCATGCGAAGGGGTGCAACGAGACCCCCCGCGGATTCCAGTACTACGCTGTGGTAATCCTCTCCCGTTCAACGGGGAATGCTCTCCCTTTCGTGCTTTAAGACTACCAAAAGATGCGGATAGGGCAAGGTGAACGCTTTCCCACAGTTTAAGACTATGGCCGTTAGTCTCTTACTTCTTCCTCTCCTCCCTGCTTCTGCTGCTTACTTGCCTACCTGCCTGACAGACTCACCACTACTCCCTCTTTTTCATCATTGCCTGACTAGCTCTCCCTCCTTCCTCTCCTCCCTGCTCTGTCTTTCTACCTGCTTGACTGTCTGCCTGCCACCACACCTGCCTTATATCGTTCCTCTCTGTTCTTACTGCCTCTGCGCTTGTCCCCTTCATTTCCCTCATCAGTCTTCTTTTTCTTATTTCCTTTTCTTTAATTCTCTCTCTCTCTCACACACACACACACACACACACACACACACACACACACACACACACACACACACACACACACACACACACACACACACACACACACACGAGTATCCCTGGACGTGTTCCAGTAGGCTAACGTAATTTGTGCTTGCCATGGTCATGTCATCAGTGAAACCTTGTTTATGCGTGTAAAGTTGTGTGTGTGTGTGTGTGTGTGTGTGTGTGTGTGTGTGTGTGTGTGTGTGTTTAAACATATTTTTATATACCGGTATATATTTATATTCACGGAAACATATGTATGTATATATGCCATACATGCCTATATATATATATATATATATATATATATATATATATATATATATATATATATATATAATGTATGTATATATGCCATACATGCCTATATATATATATATATATATATATAATGAGCGATTGGTGAAAAAGATAACTAGATCTGATGTGAGAGGTGTAAGGCTGAGAGGAAGACCACGAATAGGATGGATGAACAGTGTGAAGAGAGCGTTGGATGCGAGAGGGATGTCTGTTGAGCAAGGAAGAGTAGCTGTGCGTGACAGAAATAAATGGAGAGAAATTGTGAATGAATAAGTGATGACGCAGCCCTGAGGGGATATTCTCCCGCATTTGGTCTGATCAGCCAGTCAGGTCAGGTGCGGGTAAGGGGATGGGTCTGTTATGATGTGGCAGGGGTAAACCAGTTCTACTGTCGGGCCCTGCTGCGGATGGCACTGACTGCATTGCGCAGTTGACCCTTGTGCGGTGTGGTGCGGCGAGGATCTGTCCGTTCTCCCCTTTGGGGCTAAGATGCGAATGAATGTGTTTGAATGGATGAGTAAATGGGGAGTGTGTCGTCCTGTCTCGGCTACCTCCCTTTCCTTGGGGGAAGCAGCCTAGGTATATAGATATATATATATATATATATATATATATATATATATATATATATATCCCAACAGATGGAGGAATTTCCTCCTTTGGGAGTGGGGAAGTCATCAAAGGTTTTCTGTTAAAAGTCGGTAAGACCCAGGTAACGTTTGGGATCCACAGAATGTTATAATCGTCATAGCCGTATTTCCAGTTTTATAAATTATTGGTGTTTTAATCATTTACCAGCAGCATCGTCGTCGCCCAAACCCTATTTTCGACCTTTCAAAAAAGGAAGATTTTGTATTTGGCTTTACATGCGAACTTCAGCCCCACGACGCCTTTGTCGTAAAACCTTATTGCTGACTTATAACCGTTTTTTTTTTTTTTTTGTTCTATTGGAGAAACTTTTCACTGGATTTTGATTTCATTTTTTCCTGGATGTATTCCGAATCCCTGCCTGCCAGCCTGATCCCTCGACGTGTAGGCTGAAATAGGGTGGTGAGGGCGAGTGTGGCGGTGATGGTGGTGGTGAAAGTGAGTTTGGTGATGGCAGTGGTGACGTTGATGTGGGGTGATAGTGTGCGGGTTTTTTTCTCTGTCTGTCTGTCTGTCTGTCTCTGTCTGTCTGTCTGTCTGTCTGTCTGTCTCTGTGTCTGTCTGTGTCTGTCTGTCTGTCTGTCTGTCTGTCTGTCTCTCTCTCTCTCTCTCTCTCTCTCTCTCTCTCATTGGGAAGTGGTGAGGGTGGTGTAGATTTGTGACGCAAGGTGGTGAGAGTAGTAGCGATGATGGTAAATGTGTGGTGATGAGGGTGGCCAGAACAGACCGATTTTATCAATATCCTACGTAAAGCCTTCACTGCGATGGTGCATGTGTCATTTGTTGTGTTTCTTCCTTCAGACGATTTTTATTGATTTGGAGAGAACATCAGCAGTGACGGGTTGAAGAGAGATCATCTGCAGTGACGGGTTGAAGAGAGAACATTTGAAGTGACTGGTTGAAAAGAGAACATCTGCAGTGACGAGTTTTAGAGAGAACATCTGCAGTGACGGCTGAAGAGAGAACATTTGCAGTGACGAGGTTTTAGAGAGAAGGTCTACAGGTACGGGGTTTTAGAGAGAACATCTGCAGTGACGGGGTAGAGCATTTGCAGTGACAGGGTGGGACATTTGCAGTGACGGGACAGAGCATTGTGACGGGGTAGAACGTTTGCAGTGACGGGGTTAGAGTTTCCACGGAGTCTCCCTTAGCCTGGTGTCTCTCCTAGGTTGAGGAAAATCGTCTGAAGGAAACGAGAATTAAACATAAAACGCGTCGTCAGAATGAAGGCGTTAATAGGACCTCACACGCTTCTCGCATCGCACTGTGGTATTGGCTGGTATAGTGTGGTGGCAGGGATGGAGTGGTATTACTGACGACATCGGCTTCGTAACACCTTTTCCATAGCGATTTATTATGTATAATACATCCATATTTCTCTCGTACCATATCTGTTCAGTCCTCTTATCGATATCGCTTGCTTTGGTAACGAACAGCATGATAAAAATTAGTGACGTGTATAATAAATCGACAAGGAAAATGTGTAAGGAAGTCTCTGTACTAATTGTGTAAGACAATTGGCTGTGGCTGTGACTCTGCCCTGTATTAATATTCTCTGCCTCTTCCCTACCCATGTCCTTGTCTATCTCTGTACAACCTCGCGGTTTCAGATCCCTTTATGATGGCATACTAAAGTGTAAGATGGTGGCAGAGAAGGCTGGTTATAACTCTGTTCTCTCTGGTTATATTCCCTACCCCATACCTCACCCCCACCTCGTCTCTGTCATGCTTGTCGCCATCTGTCAGTGCAGCCTGGCCATTCAGCCTTCCCGTCATTGCTGGTGAACGAATATAGATTTGTGGTTCGTTTTGGACTGCGTGTGATGTTTTCAGTCTTGGAGAGAGAGAGAGAGAGAGAGAGAGAGAGAGAGAGAGAGAGAGAGAGAGAGTTATATTTATCTGCCTGTATCCATCTCTCTCTCTCTCGACAGATAGATAGATAGATATAGATATAGATAGATAGAGAGAGAGTGGTATATTTATCTGCCTGTATCCATCTATTATATATATATATATTGATACTGATAGATAGATAGATCGATGTTTGTTTATCTGTTTATCTATCTATCTGCTGTAAGATTTGATTACACGATAGCGCTCGGGACATTTTCGCCTTTCCTCTTCCTTGTGAATATCAGCGTATATATGAATCACACGTTACCAAGGGATTTATTTGCATATATATATATATATATATATATATATATATCTGTCTATATGTATCAATATCTATCTATCTATTTATATATGGAAATTATATATATATATATATATATATATATATATATATATATATATATATATATATATATATATATATATATATATATATATACTGTATATATACTGTATATATCATCATCATCATCAGCCATAACTAGTCCACTGCTGAACAAAGGCCTCCCCCTACCTTTTCCACGAATTCCTTGACTGAACCAATGTTTGCCACATTTTCCCTGCAAATTTCTCTATCTCATCTCTCCATCTCCTGTCTGGCCTTTTTCTGCTACGCTTACATTCTCTTGGTGTCCAGTCCGTCAGCCTCTTACTTCATCGATTATCCCTTGTTCTTGCTACATGGCCTGCCCACCTCCATTTCTGTTCTTTTATAACTTCTATAACATCTTTGACTTTAGTGTGCTCTCTCACCCAAGTTGATATTTTCCTGTCTCTTAAAGATCCGCTCTCTGAGAGCGGATAAATTTATTTTCCATTGATTTTGTCAGTTTCCAGGTCTCACAACCATACGTTATACCTGGAATTATACATTCGTTATATACTTTTCGTTTCATACAAACTGGCAAGCTATTTTTCATAATGTCTCTATGTTTACCGAAAGCTTTCCATCCATTTGTAATGCGTCTTTTTATTTCGCTATCATTATCTTTCGTTAATTTTAGTATTTGTTCCAAGTAGTTGTACTCCTTAACTTCTTCAAGAATTTCATCGCTTATTCTGATGACGCTCTTTGGTGTTTGTGGATTAAACATTACTTTAGTTTTACTTCGGTTCATCTTCTGTCCTGCTTTCAGACTTTCTCTGTTCAGGTCATTTAACATTTCTTGCAATGCCTCTGCTGTTTCTGAGATTAGGACAATGTCATCTGCAAATCTTAAATGGTTTAGCTTTTCTCTATCAATGTTCACTCCTTTGTTTTCCCAGTCTAGGTTTCTGAAAATACTTTCTAGGCATGCTGTAAATAATTTTGGTGAAATTGTATCTCCCTGACGCACGCCCTTCTTAACCTTAGTTTTTTCTGAGTCCTTATGTAATTTAACTGTAGCAGTTCCCTCTTTATATATGTTTTCGAGCAGGTTTACAATGTTCTCATTCATTCCTTGTTCTCGCAATGAATTTATAATTGCTATGTGCTCCACTGAGTCGAAAGCCTTTTCGTAATCAACAAAACCTAAGCACAGTGGTTTATTATATTCTGTAGTTTTCTCAATTAGCTGGTTCATTGTATGTAGATGATCAATGGTCGAATACCCGCTTCGGAATCCTGCCTGTTCACGAGGTTGGTTTTCCTCCAAAATTGTTGTTATTCTGTTCGTAAGGACTTTAGTGAAGAGTTTGTAAATGATAATAAGCTAATGGGTCGATAGTTACTAAGATCTTTTGAGTCACCTTTTTTTTTTTTGTAGAGTAAAATAACTATTGCATTCCACCATGTTTTGGGAATTTTCTTCTGTTTTATACATTGGGTAAATAAGTGAGCAAGCCTATTTTGTACTTCTGCTCCTGCATCCAGCAGTAAATCTGCTACTATTCCATCTTCTCCCGGAGCCTTCCCTCTTTTCATATTTTTAAGAAAAATATTTACTTCATCTCGTGTTACCTCAGGTATTTCACTTGTGTCAACTGAAAAGTTAGGTATTGGTACTACTGTCTTTGATGCATACAGTTCTTTGTAAAATTCTTCAACTCTCTTCACCATCTTATCTCTGCATTTAATGATTTCACCGTTTTTTTCTCTCAGTGATGTCGTATATATATATATATATATATATATATATATATATATTGAGAGAGAGAGAGTAACAGACAGACATAGGCACTAGGCAGACGAGAGAGAGAGAGAGAGAGAGAGAGAGAGAGACAGACAGACAGACAGAGAGACAGAGAGACAGACAGACATGGGCACTAGGCAGACCAAACAGAAATGAGAGAGAGAGAGAGAGAGAGAGAGAGAGAGAGAGAGAGAGAGAGAGAGAGAGAGAGACAGACAGACAGACAGACAGACAGACAGACAGAGAGAGGCACTAGACAGACCAAAAAGAAATAATCCTTTTTATTTTCTTTTTGGCGGTGGAGGGAATCCGGCAAAATATTTTCACCATGGGAGCGGAATTCATCATTGTGGGAAACAAAGTGAATTCATTTAATAAATTTCAGTTGGGATTCACCATAAAAGATCTCTGGCAGCAAATATCGATAGAGGAGCACATCAGATTATCAATCCCTTTCACTACGATGACAGTATTTTTATTCATTTATTTGTTTTTACCCAGTAGTACGCATTGATGTCATATATTACTTTATTCATCCCTGTACCAGCGATTATATTCAGCATTGAATAAAAAAAATAAAAAAAAGTATTTTCGAATTAGAGGAGGCCTACAAAACCTCCATTAACCCCTTCGATACGAAAGACCTTTAATAAGTAAAATAAAATCGGCCTGAGAGAGAGAGAGAGAGAGAGAGAGAGAGAAGAAAAGACATCCTACCACCGAAAGGATTGCTTCTCTCAGCAATCACAGTGTTAAACTTTCAACAAATATCGGTATCGCAATTGGAATTGGCTGTACGCAGTGACTAAAAATATATTCTCTCTCTCTCTCTCTCTCTCCACCGAAACAATGAATGGGATTCTCAAATTCACTTACGATCGATCCCTTGTCGCAACTTGATTTTGTTTTCCCAGGAAGAGCAAGAAATGGAAAGTTTCATCATTGTCCTTTCCTTACCCTTCCTGCATGAAAAAGAAAATAATGAAAAGAAAAAGTAAATGCCCGATATAAGTTTTCTCATAGAATCGTTTATTTATTTATTTTCAGACAGTACAGATATGGTAAGATTCTGTACACTTTTTCCTCGTCCTGTATAATACAAGTTTGAGTTGCGAGAGAAGATCCACCGTAAATGTGCCAGAGAATCCAACCCTGTGACTTCTTGGTCGGTATTCTCATCGGTCCCTAACACCTTATCCCAAGTGATTAATTTTGTTTATTATACTTTACTGTCCGATTCTGTTACATAAATCCTTCTGAAGTCGCCATACTCAGCATAAACGTACAAAATTATCGAAAGAGGCCATATTAAAAAATAAATAGCTAAAAGAGAGGTACTAGGGAGCCTCCTCACCCCACGAGAAGGCGGGCTGCTTCATATTAAGATGCCACCCAAGAAATCCTTCACTCGTGTGAATCCACAGGCTTTTGTTTTCGTTTCATCTTGTATATATTCTGAATCCCTGTCTACCAGCCTGACCCCTCGACGTGCGAGCTAAAATAGGGTGGTGAGGGTGGGTGTGGTGATGGTGGTGGTGATAAAAGTGAAGTTGATGATGGAAGTGGTGATGCTGATGTAGGATGATAGTGTGCTGGTTTAATATATCCACCTCTCTCTCTCTCTCTCTCTCTCTCTCTCTCTCTCTCTCTCTCTCTCTCTCTCTCCGTGGGAAGTGGTGTGGGAGGTGCAGATTTGTGACGCAAGGTGGTGAGAGTAGTAGCGGTGATGGTAAATGTGATGTGTGGTGATGAGGGTGGCCACAACAGACCGATTTTATCAATATCCTACGTAAAGCCCTTCACTACAGTGGTCCATTTGTCATTTGTAGTCTTTCTTCCTTCAGACGATTTTTATACATATGGAGAGAACATCTATAGTGACGGGTTGAAGAGAGAACATCTGCAGTGACGGGTTGAAGAGAGAACATCTATAGTGACGGGTTGAAGAGAGAACATCTGCAGTGACGGGTTTAAGAGAGAACATCTGCAGTGACGGGTTGAAGAGAGAACATCTGCAGTGACTGGTTTAAGAGAGAACATCTGCAATGACGGTGTTAAAAAGTTTCCAGTGACTCCTAACCTGATGTCTCCCGAAGTTGAAGGAAATCGTGTGAAGGAAGCGAGAATAAAACATAAAATACGTCATCGGAATGAAGGCGTTAATAGTACCTCACACGCTCTACGCATACCACTGTGGTATAGGCTGGTATACGTCGGTATAGTGCGGTGACAGGGATGGAGTGGTATTATTGACGACATTGGTTTCGTAACACCTTTTCCATAGCGATTTATTGTGCATAATTCATTCTTATTTTCCCTGTTTACCATGTAGAGGTGTATCGAATATAAGACAACTACTGGGCCTTGGGAACAGGCTGTGAAGCCTATGCCCAGTGTCGGACACACACACACACACACACACACACACACACACACACACACACACACACACACACACACACACACACACACACACACACACACACACACACACACACACACACACACACACACACACACGCTAAAAAAATCTTTGTATCGATATCGTTTGCTTCAGTAATGTACAGTATGATAAAAATTAGTGGTATGAATAATAAATCTCCAAGTAAAACGTGTGATTTGGTCTCTTTGCCTCGTAGTATAAGACTATTGGCTGTGGGTGTGACTTTGCCCTGGATCAATATTCCCTGCCTCTCCCCTACCAGTGTCGTTGTCGAGATCTTTCTGTGCAACCTCGCAATTTTGGATCCCTTTTTAGTGACATAGAAAAGTGTAAGATGGTGACAGAGAAGATGGGTTATTAATCTGTGTGTTCTCTCTGGTTATATTCTCTTCCCCCCACCCCATCCTGTCTCTGTCAAGCTTGTCGCCATCTCTCCGTGCAGCCCCGCCATTCATCCCTCCCGTCATTGCTTGTGAAAGGATATAGATTTGTGGTTCGTTTTGGACGGTGTTTGATGTTTTCAGTTTTTTGGAGAGAGAGAGAGAGAGAGAGAGAGAGAGGCACTAGGCAGACCAAAACGCAATAATCCCTTTTATTTTCTTTTTGGCGGTAGAGGGAATCTGATAAAATGTTTTCACTCTGGGAGCGAAATTCATCCTTTTGGAAAATAAAGCGAATTCATTTATTATATTTCAATTGGGATTCACCATAGAAGATCTCTGGCAGCAAATATCGATAGTGGAGCACAGCAAAGTATCAACCCCTTCACTATGATGACATCTTATTTATTTATTTATTTGTTTTTATCCAACAGTAGTCTTTGACGCCATATATTAATTTTTTCGTCCATGTACCAGACGATAATATTCAGTTTTGAAGGATAAAAAGCGGATTAGAGGGGCCCTATATAACCTTCATTAACACCTTCGGTGCGAAAGACCTTTAATAAGCAGAATAAAATCGACCAGAGATTACACACACACACACATGTATTGGGACTCCATATTGTAGTTACAAATCATAATAGATAGATAAATAGATAGATAGACAGCTCTATGCGAGCCTGGGAATGGGAAATGAGCTTGCAAATTACACTGAGGAAAGCTGACGACAGTGGCCAGTAAGGAGATGATGCAGTTAGTTGTCAGCAATCCACCGGTGAACAAAGCCTTAGTGACCATATACACACATACACACATACTCACACACAGGCTTCTAGAACTTTCCACCCACAAGGAACACACGTGATACGTCTCCTGTTACACCAGAATTTAGGAAAGAGAGCTCAGAAGGAGACAGGCGATAGAAGAGACAGGTCGCAGGGAGAAGGGCTTAGCAACTTGAGAGAGGGACAGAGAGAGCGAGACAGAGAGATAGCTAGCGGGACTCTATACTTCGCTCTGTGTGAGAGACTTGTTCATATTTCCAAGACAAATAAAAATAGTCCCATACTATTCTTTACCTCTCCTGTCACTACATGACAAATGGGAAAGAAGATTAGCTACTTACAAAGCTACTCAAATATAATAACCGCTCGTCCACAAGTCTAATATATATAAAACTCCACTACAAGTAACTACAAAGTCTTTAATGACATTTGGTAGCAGCGAACGTATACGAACCTTGTCTACGAATCAACATTGAATTCCTACAAAATATCAAGATTGAAAACAGAATACCTCTCACAACCAACAACTTACAACCAGCTCCTGACAGTTCTCTCCAACCAGCCCCCTCCGTCTCCCCGATCATCATGCTGATGCAGAGGTGAAGAGATAACACGACGTCTTGCCAGTAGTTTAACAAAGTACTGATACAAACAATCTTGAAATTTCTACGACGAACCAACGAACTACAACCATCTACAATCAACTAAAAGTAACAACTCTACGAGTCGTCTGTATAATCTTCTACACGCACCTACAAGTAGCGGCAGTCTTCATCCCACAACGAGTAAATCACAAGAGAAAAGGACCGAGAAAACATTGACAAAGAAAAACGGAACAAACAAACGAAGAGTGAGACACGACTCATAACCACCAGACCTCACCCTCCTCTCTCTGCTACATCCACCCAACCCCCGACGCTTATGCAGGAGTGAAGAGGTCAAGACGACGAAGCAAACACCAAGTCCATATTCACAACTCATCTTACTCACTCGTCTTCACTCAAGTTACTCATCGCTACTCATTCACTCACCACAGCTACCAGTGTGGGAAGTCGACATCATCATGCGTGCTTGCTGAAAAGACGCCACGTCAGTCAACACACCACCTGCACCATCATTCACACCATTCCCACCACGGTAAAAATTAGTGAGTTACATAGTTACTTCATTTATACAATACACAGTGATAGACAATAAGCTTCTGCACAAACATATAAAACGTGCTGTATAGTTACAGCTTAAATTCATATACCTACTTCAGTTATCTTCATAATTCAATCATTAAATACTTGCACCAACAATAAATATTCTACACTGTATATATTCATTCATTTATTATAACATTTATTTACTACCAACGAGTGTTACCATTTATACCTACATAAAATACGTGTTTCATACATACAACTATACATTATTACATCTACAAAGTAATAAAGAAAATATACCATCACAGTTACTCAGTGAGCGATTAAAAGAACTGTATTAAACATTTATTAATTTGTAGTTATTATTTGTAGTTACTTGTAGTGGAGTTTTATATATATTAGGCTTGTGGACGAGCGGTTATTATATTTGAGTAGCTTTGTAAGTAGCTAATCTTCTTTCCCATTTGTCATGTAGTGACAGGAGAGGTAAAGAATAGTATGGGACTATTTTCATTTGTCTTGGAAATATTAACAAGTCTCTCACACAGAGCGAAGTATAGAGTCCCGCTAGCTATCTCTCTGTCTCGCTCTCTCTGTCCCTCTCTCAAGTTGCTAAGCCCTTCTCCCTGCGACCTGTCTCTTCTATCGCCTGTCTCCTTCTGAGCTCTCTTTCCTAAATTCTGGTGTAACAGGAGACGTATCACGTGTGTTCCTTGTGGGTGGAAAGTTCTAGAAGCCTGTGTGTGAGTATGTGTGTATGTGTGTGTATGGTCACTAAGGCTTTGTTCACCGGTGGATTGCTGACAACTAACTGCATCATCTCCTTACTGGCCACTGTCGTCAGCTTTCCTCAGTGTAATTTGCAAGCTCATTTCCCACTCCCAGGCTCGCATAGAGCTGTCTATCTATCTATTTATCTATCTATCTATTATGATTTGTAACTACAATATGGAGTCCCAATACATTGCTTGGTCACGCGAAAATGGCGTACCATCGACAGTTAATAGTCCTAACATATTAATACATATTATATACACATTATAATGAACTTATAAGCTAATTAAGTGAAATACATAATATTGTAAAAGAAACATAATTGTATGAATATTGTATACATATAATATTTATAGTAAATAGTGATTATTCAGTAATATTTAAACAAGTTGTATACATATTTGAATAAATGCATTAAAGTAAATTATTTAACTGTAATACAGTATGTACTTGGGTTATTGTAGTGAAATGCATAACTGTGTTGGCCTTATAATTGTAGTTACATTTTGTTAATGCAACTGTTGTGTCTTGGCCTTATAATTGTAGTTAAAATTACATAAAATTGTAGATCTTGTAAGGGAGCACACTACAAACCATGTGCTCAGTGAAATAACTGCTGATGTCTCCACAATCAAGAGAACATTATTAGCTACATTGGAAAATTCTAATTGGATAACAGATGATGGAAAGATGCCCCCAGACCTCGTCGTGGACATCATTGGTTATGTAGCTGCCTTGTGTAAATTACCTGATAGGACCCTTAAGATCGCCAAGACGATCGCGTACACCCCAGGAATGTGCTTGCTAGACTTAATGAACGAGGTAGAGATGCAGTTAGTTGTCAGCAATCCACCGGTGAACAAAGCCCTAGTGACCATACACACACATACACACATACTCACACACAGGCTTCTAGAACTTTCCATCCACAAGGAACACACGTGATACGTCTCCTGTTTCACCAGAATTTAGGAAAGAGAGGGCAGAAGGAGACAGGCGATAGAAGAGACAGGTCGCAGGGAGAAGGGCTTAGCAACTTGAGAGAGGGACAGAGAGAGCGAGACAGAGAGATAGCTAGCGGGACTCTATACTTCGCTCTGTGTGAGAGACTTGTTAATATTTCCAAGACAAATAAAAATAGTCCCATACTATTCTTTACCTCTCCTGTCACTACATGACAAATGGGAAAGAAGATTATCCACTTACAAAGCTACTCCAGTATAATAACCGCTCGTCCACAAGTCTAATATATATATAACTCAACTACAAGTATCCACAAAGGAGTTACAAAGTCTTTTATGACACACACACACACACACACACACACACACACACACACACACACACACACACACACACACACACACAACTAATGAAAGGATTGCTTCTCTATTAGGAATCAGTGAAAAAAAATGTCAACAAATATCGCTATAGAAATTGGCTGTACGCAGTGGCTTAAAAATTCTCTCTCTTTCTCTCTCTCTCTCTCTGTCCCTTACTAACCAGCGAAACCGTGGATGAGATTCTCAAATTAACTTACGATCGATCACTTGTAAGTTGGATTAAATTTCCTAAGAAGAACAAGAGATGGACAGTTTCTTAATTCTTCTGTCCCCACCCTTCCTGCATTAAAAAAAAAAAAAGATGAAATAAATCCCCGATATATATTTCTTCTTATAACTTTTTTTTTTTTTTTCAGACAAGACAGATATGGTAAGATTCTGTACACTTTTTGTTAGTCCTGTAAAATACAAGTTTGAGTTATGAGAGAAAATTCATGGTAACTGTGCCTTAGAATCCGACCCTATGACTTCTTGGCCGATATTCTCATCGCTTTAGGAAGGTCCCAAACACCATTTCCTAAATGATTTATTCATACCTTACTGTTCTATTCTGTTATATAAATTCTTCCAATATCGCCATATTCTCCAGTAATAACTTACAAAATTACCTAAACAAGCCATATCCAAAAATAAATAGCCAAGGGGGAGGTGATACGGAGCCCCCTTGCCCGACGAGAAGACGGGCTGCTTTATGTTAAGGTGCTACCCAAGAAATCCTTCTTGTGTGTGTGTGTGTGTGTGTGTGTGTGTGTGTGTGTGTGTGTGTGTGTGTGTGTGTGTGTGTGTGTGTGCGCGTGTGTGTGTGTGTGTGTGTGTGTGTGTGATCGGTATACTTTTGTTTTACTTGCATAGTGATGACATGCAGCTAAACTTTAAAGCTTCTCCATGTCAGTTTCTTGTCGCACTGTATTCCTCTTTCTTCCTTTCACATATACTTTATAACGAATATTATTCTTGTTGTCAGTGTCATATATCATATTCTCTTCTTTTCATCTGAGATATTTTTTGTTTCGTATCAGCCTGATTTCACCTTTTTTTTTCTTTAAATACAATTTCTTTCCCTTGGTTTCGTTTTCTTGAATATTCTTTTTTATTTTTCAAATTTTCTAATTTTTTGTCAGTTTGATATATTTCCCGATTCTGGAGTGCGACAGTGAAATTATAAGTATATTTATTAACCCTAATGATCATATGCATCCCACAAATGGACATAAAAGATTGGGGGGCTGGCCTCTCATTGACCAGTTTTAGCATACAATTATAATTCTGTCCCGGTCTCTGTGTTGATGATGAGGATTTCCAGGCCTTTCCAACATGATTACAAGACATTAATCAATTTATTATTATTAAACAGAGAAGGCGAGGATGTGGCGAGGTAACGGTCGTTGACGGAAATTTTGTATGTTATGATGAGAAAACCTGTCTAACCTTTCTGTACCGTTGCGGACTGCACTCTGTAGTATGGGATGCTGTTGATGACGTCTGACAATTACTGGAGTTCCTGAAATTAGAGTTTAAAAAAATAGAGTCTTGCCAATATCTCTCTCTCTTTCCTCTAATGACGTGACTGCATTGAAGTACTGTTGCCTCCAAAGGTTCCATTCCTCTTCCTGATGTAACTATTAAAATTATTTTAGTTTGAGTAATGTTGCATATCGCCACTGCAATCTGTCCGGTTAGTTTGTGTGTTTTAACCAGCTGTAGTTTGAAGTACCGTAATTAACATAACGAGCTACAGAAAGCTACAGAAGGAACGGAACTTTTGAAGCAACAGTACATAGCACATAGCAGTCATAACAAATTGATGTTGTTTACCAGCTCCAACCCTGACAAAAGGATCAGCCTATGAAATCTAAACCTTGAACCTGTTGTGACATCAGACGGGTTCACAGAAGGATGATTTTTACCGGGTCAACCGGTGGGCTGTTTGTTTTATATATCTCTCTGTGAATCAGATAAATATGCCATTGTGCCTCGCTTGTTTATTGAAATCTAAATTAATGAGGCTTTATTGTGGACATTAATAACAGCCGTGCAATATTACGCCACCGATATATAATTATTTTTTTTTACCATAGCCTAAAGCTCATGCACTGGTTCCCGCCTCCTCACTCTCTCTCTCTCTCTCTCTCTCTCTCTCACACACACATACACACATTTTAAGATTATTTATTTAAAGGTACAAAGATCATTCAGTTGACTTTATTAATCAGCTAAATTTATGAACACAGAAGCTGACAAATTTGTAAGTATTAAAAAGTAATAGTAAGCAAAATGTAAGTACCAAGAATAGTGAAGCAGGTAAACAAAATACAGACAAAAGTATATATCAAATTTCAGTTCCTAACTCTGATATAATCTTCACATTTATTTGCCACCAGGGGATTATATTAACTTTGTAGACTTCAAAAGCCGGGGAGGTTAACTATTGCCTTCTTTAACCCTTTGACTTTCAGAGACTCTGAAATTACATAAAATCGTCTGGAGATGGTAATGATGAAGTAATACACGTCATCGTAGTGAAGTAATTAACCTGCACCTGTAAATCACGAGGCACCTTAACCCCATTCTAGCCCCAGATCACATTTTTCGCTGTAATCTTAGTACCGTCAGACGATTTTACTCAGCTTGGGACAGACTTTTCGAACTGGAGGGATTAGATGAAACCTTGTGTAAACTTTTTTTTTTTTATGCGAGGAAGAAAGAACCAAAGGCCATGAGCCCGCAATAACAGTTCCCTCCAAGAGAAAAACAAAATACAATAGAGAGCCAAATTCAAGATCCGATCATTTTGAGATGCCTGGAACACTGCGTTTGAAAGACTGGAGATCATAGGCAGCAGGAAATACAGACAGGGGGAGACAGTTCCAGAGCTGACCTGTTGCATAAATGAAAGACTGGGAGTAGCGGTTAACTCTTTCATTAGATAGTTGGACAGAAAAGGGATGAGTGTTTGCTTGCCAGACGGATGCTACGCGCTCGTCGTAGAGGTGGAGGAATGCAAGCAGACAGTTCAGAGGAGCAGTGACCATTAAAGTAGCGATAGAAAAGAGATAAAGATGCAACAGTGCGGCGAAGAGACAGAGGTTGAAGGGAGTCAGTAAGAGGAGGAGAGTTAATGAGACGAAAAGCCTTTGACTCGACCCTATTGAGAAGAGCTGTATGTGGGGAGCCTCCCCACACAAGAGAGTTGTACTCCACACAGGGGCGGATAAAACCCCTGTATAGAGTCAACAATTGTGCAGGGGTAAAGAAAGAGCAGAGGCGGCTTAGCACACCCAATCTCTTGGAAGCAGATTTTACAAGAGATGTAATATGATCTTTCCAAGATAAGTCTCGAGTAAATGAAACCCCAAGCATGTTCAAGGATGATGCAGGATTAAACTGAATATTATTAAACATTAATGGGTATACCTGTGGAAGATTTTGTCGCGTTGATAGGTGTAAGAACTGAGTCTTAGATGCATTAAAAACAACCATATTATTTTTACCCCAGTCACAGATACGAGCCAAGTCAGACATAAGGTGTGCCATAGCCTCATCCCTTGTTTGTTGAAGTAACTGTTGAGATGGGCATTGCGGGAACCGAATGGAAAGGTGAAGGTGGAGTCATCAGCGTATGAGTGGATAGGGTTAGATGTACAGCTTAGAAGATCATTGATGAATAAAAGGAAGAGAGTTGGTGATAGGACAGAGCCCTGAGGAACACCACTGTTAATAGATCTAGGAGAAGAACGATGGCCGTCTACAACTGCGGCTATAGAACGACCAGAAAGGAAGCTAGTGATGAAGGCACAGATAGAAGGATAGAAACCGTAAGAGGGCAGTTTGGAAATTAAAGATTTATGCCAGACTCGATCGAAAGCCTTTGAGATGTCAAGTGCCATGGCAAGGCTTTCGCCAAAGTCCCGAAAGGAGGATGACCAGGAGTCTGAAAGGTAGGTGAGAAGATCACCAGTGGAGCGTCCCTGACGGAACCTGTACTGACGATGAGAAAGAAGGTTGTGTTAGGAAAGATGCCTTAAAATTTTTCTTTTAAGAATTGACTCGAAAACTTTTGAAATACAGGACGTTAAAGGAATTGGACGATAGTTGGAGGGTTGGGAGTGGTCACCCTTCTTTGGGACTGGCTGAATGAGAGCAAACTTCCAGCAAGAAGGAAAGGTACAAGTTGACAGACAAAGGTGAAAAAGTTTGCCTAGGCAGGGTGTAAGCACAGAAGCACAGTTTTTGAGAACAACAGGAGGGACCCCATCAGGCCCATATGCCTTGTTAGTACTGAGGCCAGTGATGACAGAAAATACATCAGCTGAAGACATTTTAATGTCAGCCATGAGGAAGTCAGAGGGGGGAAGTGATGGAGGAACAGCACCGGAATCGTCTAAGGTGGAATTGGAGGAGAAAGTCTGTATGAAGAGATCTGCTTTATCAGTAGAAGAAATAACTACGGAACCATCAGAGTAGAAACGAGGAGGGAAGGATGATGAGGTAAAGTTGTTAGAAAGGTTTTTGGCAAGGTGCCAGAAGGAGCGGGAAGAATTCATGTTGGAGAGTTGGGAGCATTTAGTACGGATGAATTATTCTTAGCAGAGCGAAGAACAGACTTAGCATGATTCCGGGCAGAAACGTAAAGATGATGTGATTCAGGGGTGGGTTGGCTCCGGTTCCTTTTGTAGGCCCTCTCTTTGTTGCGGACAGCATTAGAACAAGCGTGATTAAACCAAGGCTTTCTTGCGTTAGTCAAAGGATATGAGAAAGGAATGTATGCTTCCATGCCCGAGAGAATAACCTCCATAATGCGCAAGGCACACTTAGATGGCTCACGGCCATGGAAGCAATAATCATTCCAGGGTAAATCAAAGAAGTAGTGCCTGAGGGCCTCCCAGTACGCGGCTCCAAAATGCCACAGACTACGTTTCCCTGGAGGGTCCACAGGCCGTACCGGAGTGAAAGGACAGGTTAAGATGATTAGGTTGTGATTGGAGGAGCCCAACGGAGAGAGAAGATTAACAGAGTAAGCAAAAGGATTAATTGTGAGGAAGAGGTCAAGTATGTTGGAGCTCTCTCCAAGGCGGTCAGGGATACGGGTAGGGTGCTGCACAAGCTGCTCTAGGTCATTAAGGATGGTAAAGATGTAAGCTTGTTCACCAGGTGGATTAGTGAAAGGAGAGGAGAGCCAAAGGTGGTGGTGAACGTTGAAATCTCCTAGAATGAAGATTTCAGAGAAAGGAGAAATGGATAGAATGTGTTCCATCGTAGAAGTAAGATAGTCGAAGAATTTTTGAAAGTCAGTAGAATCAGGGGATAAGTAAACAGCATAGATATATTTAGTCAGAGAATGACAGGAAAGCCGAAGCCAGAGTGTGGAGAATTCAGAAGAATCGAGTTCAGGAACACGAGAGCAAGATAAGTCATTGCGTATATATACACAACTGCCACCTTTGGCTTTGAAATGAGTATAGAGAAAGTAGGAGGATACAGAAAAGGGTTTGCTGTCAGTTACCTCAGACAGCTGAGTCTCAGTTAGAAAAAGAAGGTGAGGTTAAGAGGAGGAGAGGTGGTGCTCAACAGAGCGAAAGTAAGAGGCCGCGAATTTTGCAGAAATGAAGAAGAAGAGAGTCAGACAGTGGTTCCAGGCACCTCGAGTCATCACCGGGAGAGGGGCGGATGGTGGGGGCATTTATGGTCCCCCCTCCCTGGGGACTCCGAGGCTTGGTGATGAAACGCCATAATTTTTTGAATTTTGGAAAAGGAAGTGTAGTGTGTACTGTGCATGTAGTTTGGTGTAGATAGTTAGAGAAATTTGTACTGGAGAGCATGCTGGCCTACTCTCTGTATAATTGAGACACTGAAGAAATTCAGCAAAGAGGTAGTACTCGTCAGCTGGATGAAATCGTCTGGCTCCAGCAAGAAAAACAACATAAAAGTAGGGCATCGTAGTGAAATCGCTTGAATGTGGTGGCGATTTTTTTTTTTTTTTTTTTTTTTTTTTGCTCTGGTGATTAAGGTCTCTAGTACTGAAGGGGTTAATGAAGACTATGTGACTCCTAGGCTCGTATTCTCGTCGGTTAAGGAAGCGGCCTGACACCTCCTCAGCGATTTATTCTTGGATATGGATGGTTAATACCCTTTCGTAAGTTTTTTTATGAATAGTATGGCGATATTGTAAGGATTTATGTAACACAGGACAGAAAGGTGTAATTAAAATAAATCGCTTAGGAAAAGATGCTAGGGAGCCTCTTTAACCCACGAGAATGCGGACTCTGATGTTAAAGTCAAACAAAACTATCTAGAAGCAGCAGGAATAAATAATGATAAGTACGTGATGGTAGTGAAAGTATTAACATTACCTGGTACTACAAAATACATGGCATATCTTTCAACCAGGGAACAAAAGTCTGATTACATATTCATAACCGATGCCTGTTTTTCTCATGTAATTGTAATATGGACTGAGATTTCTTTACTTTTGATTATCCTCCACACTTTTTTTTTTTTTGAGTGTCGGTACTGTTGATGGTGTAATGGTGTGGTAAATGGAGGAGGGAGGGGAAGGAGGGGGTGGGGGATTGAGGATGGGAGAAGGGGAGGAGGAGAAGAGGAAGAATAAGGGAGGTAGAGGCAGGAAGGGGGAGAGCAATGAAAGCAGTATGTGAAAAGGGTGGGAGGAGAGAGTGATGATTCAGTGCATGGAAGGGGAGAGACAGGAGGAGAGGAGGGAAGAGAGAGGAAGAGGGAAGGAGGATGAAGAGAACGAAGTGGAGACTGGGAAAGAGAAGGATGATAGAGAACAGGAGGAGGAGAGAGAGTGGAGGAGAGGGGGGGGGTGAAGCGGGAGAGAAGGGGAAAGAACAAGGGGAGATGAGAAAGGAGGGAGAACAGGGTGAGGGAAGGAAGGTAGGAGAGAGAGGAGGGGACAGGCATTGGGAAGTGAGGGAGAGGAATGGTGAGGTAGGAAGGGAGAGTGTGCTGACTGGTCGAGGGGGACATAGATGGGAGACGAAGGGAAAGAAAAAGAGAAGAGAGTAAGGGTAGGGAAAAGGGAGGGGAGAGAAGGTAGCGAGGGGCTTCAGAAAAAGGGAATGGAAGAAAGGGGAGAGGGGAGAAAGCAGATTTGGAAAGAGAGGAGGAGGGAGAGAAAGGAGTTACATGGAGTTAATGATAGTTACATAAACAGCCACACAAACCATACGGTACCAGCGAGGTGGTCCGTCTTTAAAAGGTAATGCTTAACCCAAATCACAGGATTGTAAGAAAAGGATAGTACAGCACTAGGCTTTCTCCCCCTCTCTCCCCCCTCCCCCCAGCAATACGTCGTGCAGGAAAAAGACTGATATAGCACCTTATAGGATTAATAAACCTGAAGGAAGTTTCAAAGGATATGAAACTCCAAAATATACATGTTCTCTCAACACATTTTATTTTTTTTTTAAACTAATAAGGAAACAAGGAAACGCGAACCCTCCTAGTACGGCTCCGTGTTCCTATGATATGCTAAGTACTGTCCCAAGTACACGGGTGGACAACCAATCCCACCGCCTCTGAGGATGGTCCAGGAGGAGTCCCCTACTTGACACCCAAAGTTTCCTTAGCCAACGCCGATAGCTGACAAACAAACATCTAGCTTTCTTTTGAACGTATTTGTGGTTGTGCTGTCCTTATCACTTTCCGGGAGCCTGTTACGGACACTGATAATATCGTTACAGAAGAAATATTTGGTAACGTCCAGGTAAACTGTGTGTCCTGATAGATTTATGTTATGCCCACGTGTTGGCGTGTCCGGGGCAAATGGGAAGAAATTATTTATGCTTTCTTTATCGAATCCCTTGAATATCTTGAATCTCTGGGTTAGATTCTCTTTCTGTCGCGTTTGGATAGAGAGTAATGGAGGGAGGAAATCAGAAAGAGAGGTGTACGGGAAACGTACCAGGGAGAAAGGAAGGAAAGGGATGGAGAGGAGGGGGAAGTGGGGAAAGGGAAAAAGCCGAGAGAGAGAGTAGTAGCAGTAGTAGCTGCCCGTAGACAAATCCTGACATGGTTTTTTAACAGCAAAAAAAGTATATATATTTTTCCATCCCTCACATGCACATTCACCAGCTGCAAATTCCCACGTTGTTTTTGGTGTTCATGTATGAATCAGGGACTTTGTGGTGTGATTACGCAGTTTATCAAATATTTCAGTCGCGGGTGAATGCACAGTTTTCTCTGATTGCTTGTTGGTAGTTTTCGTGTGTGTGTGTGTGTGTGTGTGTGTGGTATTTCTGGATCCAACCTAGACGACGACGACGATGACGATGATGATGGTGATGATGATGATGATGATGATGATGATAATGATGATGATGATGATATCCAGTCTACCACACCGTGATAGCCACTTTCCACGAGACTAAACAAACCTTGTAGCGGTGTCCATGTGGCGTCTGGGAATTGCGTGTTCAGTCATGGCTGAGACAACTCTAGCATTTTTTTTCGATTATGTAAACCCATCAAGAGACGTGGTTGTTCATGTGTCCCTAACTGTACAGGACTGAGATAGCCTAGCCTCGGGACCCTACTCCTTGTTTGGGTAATGTGAAATTGGCTTTTAGTGTTGTACCATTACTTCCATTTGATCAAGTAATGGCACTGTACTGTTCAACACGGACAAATTTAAGATTAACTATACAGAATTAATGATGTTCAGTGAAGATGGATGGTGGTGGTGGTTATGGTGATGGAGATGGTAACTGCGATGATGATTTTGATGATGATGATGATGATGATGATGATGATGATGATAAGTGTAGTAGACATTTTGATATGATTTCCTACAAGTCGTTATGAAATGCAATTAATTCTAAGCCTTTCCTTCCTATAGTGTATTTATATTATTAGTACACGTGTTAAACGATTGTATTTTATTTAGTTAAGCAACAGTGGTTAGTGGGTTAATGGAAGCTTTGTCTAACCCCACTGATTGGAAAAGTTTCAGTGAATGGAATTAACTGGAGATAGCAAAGATATTAACTACGTAATCAAACTGAAGGACTAGTGCGCTGTTTTGAATGTGCTTCGAGACAATAGCCTAAACAGAGATATAATCACGTACCCGAGTATATAACAAAGAACGTAAAAAACGCCAGCCTGGGTTTAACGTTGGGAGAAACACTAGAAGCAGTGTGAGTTCTTTATATTTCATAGTTTATAGTGAAGAGCGGAGAGCACAAGAATACTGATAACGAAAATGCAATAAAGCAAAAAAAGCTGTTTAATGGTAAAGATAAAGAATAGACACTAATAACAGAGCCATGTTTGCAATGAAGAGCCTAGAGCCAGCGTGTGCGGCAGCGTTGGGGTAAATACTGTAAGCTGTGTGAATTTCTGTCATATATCCGTGTTTTGGTTTTGGCGTCAACAATTTAGTGGGGGAAGTCAGAGGCTGTGAACGGGATATTAGCGAAAAATATAAACTTATTTACACACACACACACACACACACACACACACACACACACACACACACACACACACACACACACACACACACACACACACACACACACACACACACACACATTCCACTAACATTTTAACTCATATCCTTGCTTGACGACTACACGTCTACCCACACTCAGCCCACAGTCTAACCCCACACCTCTTCCTGCACCCCACCTTGTACTCCACCTCACCCCTTCCCTCCCCTCCCCTGCTATCATACTTCTCACCCCCACTTTACCTTTTGCCCTACCTCACACCTAACCATTCCTTACATCTCCATCACAAACTCTCTCTCTCTCTCTCTCTCTCTCTCTCTCTCTCTCTCTCTCTCTCCCTACTTTTTCACTTATCCCCTTTCCTCACTTACCGCTCACCCCACCTGCCTTCCCATTCCGTCTCCTCTCTCCCATCACTTTTCTCTTTCTGCTTCATGCCTCACCTCTTCCCCCTCTCGTAACCTACCTCAGTCCTTACCCTCTGTACTGACTTCCTCACATTTCCCTCCCCTTCCATTTCCCCACTCTCCCATCCCCTCCTTCTCCCTCCCGTTTCCTCTCCCTCCCCCTTCCTCTCCCTCCCGTTCCCTCCCTTGCGCCATTTATCTCTCCCGTTCACACATTTTTAGTATTAACTGAACGTAATTTCCTGTCATGGTTCACTGGCCATTATACGTTGGTGTAGTTGTATATAATGTACCGGTAGTGGTATTTATTTACATATGTGTTGGCTGTATGATATATATATTTGCACAAATATATGGTGTAGAATAATATGGTAATGATATCATTGTTTTAATCTTTACATATACATAAAGGTTTAGTATTTACACGTACGCATGGGTTTAATATTTACACGTGCACAAAGGTTTAATATTTACACGTACACATGGGTTTAATATTTACACATACACATAGGTTTAATATTTACACATACACATAGGTTTAATATTTACACATACACATGTTTTATATTTACACAAACACTAGGTTTCATATTTACACATACACATAGGTTTGATATTTACACTCACAGGTTTTATATGTACACAAACACTAGGTTTCATATGTACACATACACATAGGTTTGATATTTACACTCACAGGTTTTATATGTACACAAACACTAGGTTTCATATTTACACATACACATAGGTTTCATATTTACGCATATGTCTGGATTGGATGGCAGTAGTCTGAAAATTGCTGTATATATGCCTATCAATATAGAAAAATACAATAGAAAAAAATGTGCAGGTGGTTAGGCTGTCAGGACTGCAATTATTACAATTATGTAACTACAAACAATATGTAACAATTATGTAACGACAAACGATTGCATTATGTTACACTTGCTACAATTATGTAACTACAAACAATATGTAACAATTATGTAACGACAAACGATTGCATTATGTTACATTTGCTACAATTATGTAACTACAAACAATATGTAACAAACATGTAACAGTTGCATTAACAAAATGTAACTACAATTATAAGGCCAACACAAGTATATAACAGTTGCATTAACAAAATGTAGCTACAATTATAAGGCCAACACAGTTATGCATTACTCCAATATTATGTAACAGTTCATACAATGTTACAGTTATTACTACAGTGTTACTACAGTATTATGTAACAAGTCATACAATGTTACAATTATTACTACAATGTTACTACAGTATTATGTAACAAGTCATACAATTTTACCACAATTCTGTATTACCAGAATCATCACACAAGTTAGGTGAAATATTAGACATTACTAAAGGGACAACTCCATATGTAATGTAAAAACCTATCAGTATTACCATATGTGTATGTCTGTTATACATACACATCTTACAAAATGTCATACAATAACCAATTTAATCATATTGTGGCGGGGGGGACACAACCTGGCCGCACTATGGGGTGGTACTACTACTCTGCAGCCAGGTTGTGTTAGGAAGAATACTGCCACCGTATTCCCTGCGTGTCGTAAAAGGCGACTAAAAGGGGCGGGGTGAGGGGACTAGGGACCCCCTCCTCTGTTTTTTAGTTCCTAAAAAGAGACAGGCCAGAGAAAGGGATGGGGGATGGAGTTATCCCCGTACCCTGAAGATTGGGTCTATGAATGTGCGTGGATGTAGTACAATTGAGGCTAAAAGGGAGGAGATTGGGAGAATGTTTGTGAGAAGAAAGTTGGATGTGTTAGCTTTGAGTGAAACGAAGATGAAAGGGAAGGGGGAATCTATGTTTGGAAGTGTGAAT
Source organism: Coenobita brevimanus (assembly GCF_032717465.1). Lineage (NCBI taxonomy): Eukaryota > Metazoa > Arthropoda > Malacostraca > Decapoda > Coenobitidae > Coenobita > Coenobita brevimanus. The sequence goes on from NC_136954.1 coordinate 7,857,561, forward strand.
GGAAGATTGTCAGGTGTTGATAGAGGAAGGGCAAGAGAAGGTGTGGCCTTGTTAGTGAGTCCGGAAGTACAGCAGTGTGTGATTGAATGGAAGGAGGTGTCATCAAGACTGATGTGGGTGAAAGCGAAATTTGAACGTGAGTTGTGGGTGTTTGTGAGTGCATATGGGCCTGGTAGTGAAAGGGATGAACAAGAGAGGGAGTCTTTCTGGAATGATGTTGATGAGTGTCTGCAGAGTTTTGGAGCGAATGTGAATGTGGTAATGATGGGAGATCTGAATGCTAGAGTGGGAAATGTAGCAGTTGAAGGTGTAGTTGGTATGCATGGGTGCCTGGAAGAAATGAAAATGGGGAACGAATGATAGCGATGTGTGTTGAGCGAGAGATGGTGATTGGGAATACGCTGTTTGAGAAGAAAGATATTTATAAGTATACATGGGTGAGACAGGAGGGTGGAAGGGTTGTTGATAGAGCCTTGATGGACTATGTGGTTGTGTCTAGGAATGTAATAGGAAGATTGTTGGATGTGAGAGTTCTGAGAGGGGAGGGTGGAGGTATGTCTGACCACTACCTGGTGGAGGGAAAGTTAAGAGTAGGTAAGAGATGGGTGAGAGCTAGGAGGGTTAGGTGTGGCAGGGAGGTTTTGAAAGTGAGTGAGTTGGATAAAAGAGAAAAAAAGATAGAGTATCAGGAGAAATTGAGAGATGAGTGGAACGCAGTGAAAGATCGGGAAAATGGCAGCGTGGAGGAAGAATGGCAGTTGTTTAAGAGTGCTGTGGTGGGGCATGCAGAAGAGGTGTGTGGTGTGAGACGTGTGGGTGGTGGTGTAAGAAAAGGAAGTGAATGGTGGTGCGAGGAAGTAAGTATGGCTGTGGCTGAGAAGAGACGTGCATATGAAGTGTGGCTGCAGAGGAAGGATGAGATGTCATATGAAAGGTATAAGGAAAAGAGGAATAGAGCGAGAAGGGCTGTGCGTGATGCTAAAGTGGCAGCAGATGAGAGGTGGGGTAGGCGGCTGACAGAGAATTTTCAACAGAATAAGAAAATGTTTTGGAAGGAGGTGAAAAGGGTGCGAAAGGGAGAGTCTGGGAAGGAAGAACGAGTAAAAGCAGAGGATGGAAGGATGTTAATTGAGATGGATGCAGTAAGGAAGAGATGGGCAGAGTATTTTGAAAGATTGTTAAATGTAGAGGAGGAAAGGGTGGCTGAGATTGTGGCGGATAGAAGGGTGCAAGGAATAAATGTGTTGGGAGAGTTGAATGATTCTTTGATCACGAAGGAGGAAGTGGAGAAGGCAGTAAAGGAGATGAAAACAGGGAAAGCTGCAGGTATGGATGGGTGTGCTGTGGAGTGCCTGAAGGGTGGTGGAGTGACTATTGTTGACTGGTTAGTAAGATTATTGAATGTGTGCTTTGAGAAAGGTATGGTGCCAATTGACTGGGCAAGTGCTTGTGTGGTCCCGTTGTATAAAGGCAAGGGTGATAAGTATGAATGTACTAGCTTTAGGCGTATAAGTCTGTTGAGTGTTGTAGGTAAAGTGTATGGTAGAGTGTTAATTATGAGAGTTAGAGAGGGTACAGAGGGAGTGATTAGTGATGAGCAGTGTGGCTTTAGGAGAGGGAGGGGATGCGTTGATCAGGTGTTTGCTGTGAGACAAGTGTGTGAAAAGTATTTAGCGAAAGGCAAGGATGTGTTTTGGGCATTTATGGATTTAGAGAAAGCGTATGATAGAATTGATAGGGAGGCTTTGTGGACTGTTTTAAGATTGTATGGACTTGATGGTAGGTTACTAAAAGGGGTGAAAAGTTTTTATGTAAATAGTAGAGCGTGTGTAAGAGTGGGAAATGCTGTGAGTGATTGGTTTCCCGTAAGAGTGGGGCTGCGACAGGGATGTGTGATGTCGCCTTGGTTGTTTAATATTTACATGGATGGTGTTGTAAGGGAAGTGAATGCAAGAGTTTTAGGTGGTCTGAGTCTGGTAAATGTTGATGGAGGAGAGTGGAATCTGAAGCAGCTGCTGTTTGCAGATGATACTGCACTGGTGACTGATTCAGAGGAGAGATTGAGACAGTTAGTAGAGGAGTTTGGCAGGGTGTGTGAAAGGAGGAAATTGAAAGTAAATGAGAATAAGAGTAAAGTGATGAAGTGTACGAGGTTGATAGATGGTAGGGGGATGAATATAGTTTTGAATGGTGAGTTGCTTGAGGAGGTAGATTGTTTTAAATATCTAGGGTCACATGTTGCTGTGGATGGAAGAATAGATGCAGAAGTGAAGTTTAGAATAAATGAAGTAGGAAAGGTGCTGGGAGGAATGAAAAAAGTGTTTAAATGTCGTTCGCTTAGAATGGATGTAAAGAGAAGGCTGTATGAGGGTGTTGTGGTACCGACTGCATTATATGGGGCTGAAACATGGAATATGGGTGTAGCAGAGAGGAAAAGTTTGAATGTAATGGAGATGAGATGTCTGAGGAGTATGTGTGGAGTGACGCGTATGGATCGAGTGCGAAATGATGAAGTGCGAAGGAGAACTGGAGTTGTTCGGGAGATGGCTGGTAGAGTTGAGCAGAGGGTGTTGCAATGGTTTGGGCATATGGAGAGAATGGATAATGAGCGATTGGTGAAAAAGATAACTAGATCTGATGTGAGAGGTGTAAGATTGAGAGGAAGACCACGAATAGGATGGATGGACAGTGTGAAGAGAGCGCTGGATGCGAGAGGGATGTCTGTTGAGCAAGGAAGAGTGGCTGTGCGTGACAGAAATAAATGGAGAGAAATTGTGAATGAATAAGTGATGACGCAGCCCTGAGGGGATATTCTCCCGCATTTGGTCTGATCAGCTAGTCAGGTCAGGTGCGGGTAAGGGGATGGGTCTGTTATGATGTAGCAGGGGTAAACCAGTTCTGCTGTCGGGCCCTGCTGTGGATGTCACTGATTGCATTGCGCAGTTGACCCTTGTGCGGTGTGATGCGGTGAGGATCTGTCCGTTCTCCCCTTTGGGGCTAAGATGCGAATAAATGTGTTTGAATGGATGAGTAAATGGAGAGTGAGTCGTCCTGTCTCGGCTACCTCCCTTTCCTTGGGGGAAGCAGCCTAGGTATATAGATAGATAGATAGATAGATGTATACAACTTGTTTAACATATAATATTACTGAACCATTACAATATTAACATGAATATTATATGTATACACTATTATAATCAATATTATGTACTAATTGATTAGCATATAGAGAGTGGAACCAGTTAATGAATATGTGAGACTTTCTCGCTGGAAGTGGCTGGGGCACATATACAGAAAAGAAGGCAGTTTAATACAGGATGTGCCAGAGTGGACTGCTAGAGGAAGAAGAGGTAGAGGTAGGCCGAGGGAAACCTGGTTGAGGACAATGAAAAAAGAAGCAGGAGAGGAGTGTTGGTGGGACCTGAAGGAGATGGCAAGAGACAAATATTGGTGGAGAGGGTTCATTGAGGCCCTATGCATCCCGTGGGGTGCCACAGGAAATGATTGATTGATTGATTGAATTGATTAGCATATGTCAATGATGATTGCTGTCGGAGGACCTCCAGCGGCATGACCGAGCAATGTCAGGACTCCATATTATAATTACAAATCATAATAGATAGCTTGATGGATAGATAGATAGATAGATAGATAGATAGATAGACAGACAGACAGATAGAAGCAGCAAGTCAGGGGATGAGATAGGTAGTGTGTCAGCAAGAATCGAGCAGTGGTAAACATGCTTACACACTCTAACTCAAGGAATGCTTGACAGGCACACGAACAATGCCTCGTGACCATACACACACATACACACATACTCACACACAGGCTTCTAGAACATTTCAACAACAGTGTAACACACGTGACACGACCCTTGCTACACCAGAATTTAGGAAGCAGAGCTCAGAAGGAGGTTAGCCATAGAACTGACAGGTAGTGGAGAGAGTGAATAAGAAGAGGGGTCCAACTAGACTTACTTAGTATATTAAGTCTCTGTAATACATACGTTGCTCAACTTAGACTTTCTCTAAAGATAATAAATCAAGATCAGCTCCCTGTATTCATCTGTAACTCCTGCTCTTCAATTAACTCGACTCACCTATTACAAGAATTAAGAGTTACATATGTAAAAATGTTGGCTACAAAGCTTTAACAAGGCCTGTGAGGCAATGCCTTGATTCCGGGGACATCGTTGGTTTGTGAATGTGTGTGTGGTGCATTTCACTGGGTATGCTGTTGATTGTTCCCCCTCTATCGTGCTTTTATCTTTCCTGGCCCTCTTGACCCTTGTTGACTCCATCTATAGATAAGGAAAAGAGGTCAGGTTGATCATTACGAGAATAGCCTTTTAGCAGACATACGATACATACAAGTAGGTTTTATATTTACAATTACACTTTATTTACATTTACACATAGGTTTCATATTTGCACATACACATCATTACGTACACACAAATATGGTATCAATGGGAATGTAATAGTCAGTGCATTTCAGTCAGTCACATTATACACAGGCGTAATTACACATAATACGTTAAATATTTACTTATATGTCAACATGAGAGAGGAATATTCTGGTAATGATATTTAACTCATGGCGCAGATAGTTCAATTATTTTTTCTAGCTTATGTCAAACAACTTTCTTTCAGCCGAAATTGGGTCATAGAAGCATCAGAGTTAACACTGGTATCATTGTCTCTCATTTTAGGGGCAAGTTTGCAGCATCATATTCCAGTAAATCCCAGTTGATTTTACTTACCTGAATGAATCATTGGAACTGGAGTAATTATAGCATCACACACACACACACACACACACACACACACACACACACACACACACACACACACACACACACACACACACACACACACACACACACACACACACACAGTATGTACAATTAAGGAGAATAATAGCACCCCACTGTTTACCCTAAAAGTAATGCCACTTTTACGCAATGTTCTGAAAAAGCTTGCTGCGAAGCTCGAAATATCTCATCACGGGATCTCGAAACACGTTCATCACTGTCCTGTAATTTGTCGTAATGAAGAAAATCGCTTTTTAGTTTTTCCGCAACTCTTCCTACGTATTTGCAGATGCCCCGTATGAGTGGATATAATCTGATGGCGGAACTCTTGCTTTATTATTATTTTTTAATTATGATGAAATGTAATCCTCCTTAGGGATAGGGGTTGGAAGGATTCTCACTCTCTCTCTCTCTCTCTCTCTCTCTCTCTCTCTCTCTCTCTCTCTCTCTCTCTCTCTCTCTCTCTCTCTCTCTCTCTCTCATATACTGTATGTATGAATATATATATAGATATATATATATATATATATATATATATATATATATATATATATATATAAAGAGAGAGAGAGAGAGAGAGAGAGAGAATCCTTCCAATCCCTATCCCTAAGGAGAATTACATTTCATTATAATTAAAAAATAAATAAATCAATAAAAAAGCAAGAGGTCCGCCATCAGATTACATTCTTTCATACGAGGCATCTGCAAATACGTAGGAAGAGTTGCGGAAAAAATAAAATGCAATCCTCTTCATTACCATAAATTACAGGACAGTGATGAACGTTTTTAGAGATCCCGTGATGAGATATTTCGAGCTTCGCAGCAAGCTTTTTCAGAACATTGCGTATGACTCTCATTACCGTTGGTGTAAACAGTGGGGCGCTATTATTCTCCTTACTTGTACAGCTCCGTTCAGGAGTTCGTACTACACCCAGCGTGGAAGGCGCTGGTCTCTGCCCCTCCTTCCCGGACGACAGGTTACAGCTTCGGACCTTCCACGAGCAACCAGACTTTGGCTAGTATCAAAGCAGTGTCATTCGCTCACCGACTGTTAAATGAAATGAGAATTTTATTTTCATACTCACATATATCAGTCAATCTTACTGCTGATTAAATGATGAAAGTATGTTTATATTCGCCCGGCTTAAAAGAAATAATAAAATAACAGAAGAAAAGCACATAACAGAATATTAGAAGCTCGGCTATGAATCAATATGATTATGCGAGTTAGTGAGTTATCGCATGTCTTAATCCCTAGACACGGGCAGTTTTTCAACTAACCATCTTAGCTCAGTATTTATGAACAGTTCTACCGTTTCAAGGAAAATCTAAGCAGCCAAAAATAATGTGTATGCAGCCAAGATACTCAAACATTTACGATGTATCTGAACAGCTAAAACTCATGTTCATACTCAAAAGCAGATGACGACGATTGGTGGAGTCTAAGGAATAATGGAAATCATATGTTTTAAGATTAAGTAGCAAACATGATGTTTCCTCTACGTAACCGTCGGTCTCTCTCTCTCTCTCTCTCTCTCTCTCTCTCTGTGGGGTGTGGGAGGGGGTGTTCCACCGAGGTGTTTTGGCTATCCTCTGCTCAAAGGTGAAATCAGCACTATCACGTGCCCCACCAAGTTGACATAAATCGGCGAGACGAGAAAATTAATGCTCAGAGGTCAAATTTTTCGCGCTTCGTGATGATGGCTTTTCCATCAGGGCAACAGCGCATCAACTTGACCTCACTACAAAAACTGTGATGAAGTGGATAAAGAGATGGGAGGAGAGTGCCAACCTTCAGGACCAACGTAAGTCATGTCTTTTGTATTACTGTAATGTTATGCTAATAATGAATAATTGTGAACAATAGCTCCCCGTTATATTCCAGTGCTAATAGAAACTAAAACTAGTTTTCGGTCCCTGTGGAAGATGTCAGTGAAAACAGCTTTATACAGTGGACTGGCGTAGTAAAGGGGTGGGAGCGGGGGCAACCTTCTCGAGCATCAGTTTTTGGGAGAGTGGCAAATTACATCCTGAGTATTATAGTCAACGTTCCCATTTTACTTTTTGACGTGGTGTGGGTGATTAATGTAAAGCATATGCAACAGGTGTAAAAATAGTAATTATTATGCATTATTTTCATGGCCAAATATCCCCTACACTACATCCACAATTATTAGTGGCTGCCAGAGCCAGCGGGCGTGGCCACGCACGGTGGCCGATGTTCACTTCGCCTCTTCTGTTGCTTTTTTCACGTTCACACACCTCACATCCGAATATTCATTAAGCCTAATAAAGTCGTGATTTACATGCAATATATAATGTTCAGTGATACTTTCCCAGCCAATGTTTGCTGAACCTTGTCTTGATCTTTCACAAAATATCAGACTTCGGTTCAGTGATGCATTGTCCACACGGTGTGTGTGTGTGGGGGGGGGGGGTTTGTGGGAGTGGGGGGAGAGTGGGGGAGTATAGGGGTGTGGGGGTGTAGGCCTGTGGGTGTGGGGGTATGGGTGAGTTGTGGGGGTGTGGGTATGGGTGTGGGTGTGGGTTTGTGGGTGTGGGTATAGGTGTGTATGTGTGTGTATGTGTTTGTGTCTGGGTGTGTGTCTGGCTATGGGTGTGTTTGGTTGTGGGTGTGGGTGTGTAATCACTTAATCTCTTTGTATGGCATAAGGACGAAAACTATGAAGTAATGGCACTGGAAATGGGACAGTTTTGGAATGTGTGTGGCGTGTGCAAAGTGGGTTAAATAATGAATAACAGGAACTGAGAAATTGGTGTGAGGAGCCTTATTGATAACATAAAAAGTTGGTGTGGTCATGAAGAGAAAATGGAGAATAATAGGAACTGAAAAATTGTTGGTGTGAGGAGGCTTATTGATAACATATAATGATATACAGTTGGTGTGGTCATGAAGAGAGAATGGATCTTGTTAGGTTGTTAAAAAGTAAAGTCGAGTTTGAAAGTCGGCGGAGGTTTGGATGTTGTAGTTGTTGTTGTTGCAACCCCAGGTTCATCTCGTTGCGATCCCAATGGAAATCAGACGCTTCTACCCGTCGTTTCCAAAAGTCCTTGGTTGAGGTTATATTTAAAGACTGTGTTGCAATAGTGATGTGCATGTGGTGAATGAATGTGTTGTGGTGTAGGGGGTTGCCTTGCAGTGTGGGCAAAGTAACTTGTTTGTGAGTTGTATTTTGTGTCGGAACCGTAGCAGGGAACAGTGGTGACCACATCGCAGTCTGACTATACTGTTTTTTTTTTTTTTTTTTTTTTTTTTTTTAAGACGAAGATGCACTTGACAGGTTGATGATGACTGGCTGAATGCGACATGTCCGAGTAACATAGGTGTATTTCAAATAATTACCAAGTAATCTGACATTATCTGGTAATTATTTGAAATACGAGGATGTTATTCGGACATGTTGCATTCAGCCAATCATCACCAACCTGTCAAGTGCATCTTCGCCTCAATTTAAAAAAAAAAAGAATGAGTATAGGTGTGTTCGTGCCTTTCTGTGTAGGGTTGATGAGGAATGTATGTCTGGTGGTGGTTCACGAAGGATGCTGTTTGACTGATGGGTTTGGATGGCTGTGGTGGCTAATGGCTGTGTTTATGCACTGTATGTCTGTGATTTGTAGTGTTGGGTGATCTGTGATTTGTATTATTGGGTGGAGAAGGGGGTATGTTGCTGAGATACTCTGTGTAGTGTTGGGCAGTTGTTCGTTTGTTTACTTTTGGATGGCGGTGATGCAACATGAAATTGCAAGGGTGAGATGGGTACTGAGCTACAGCAATTAACTGTCTCACGTATTCATATGATCTTTGGAAATAATTTTGCATCTTGATGAAAGTGATCTATAATAATGATTTTGATGCATACTGTACTTATTCTTTAGGCTTTGTTCGTCTCCTTAACTCTGCTGACTCTCTTCGGTCTCTCTCTCTCTCTCTCTCTCTCTCTCTCTCTCTCTCTCTCTCTCTCTCTCTCTCTCTCTCTCCAGGGATGGCCCGACCGGGAGAGGGGGGTCCCCCCCCCCAGTGTGTGTTCTGAGTTTGTCAAAGAATTACTGAGTTGGTCAAAAATCGAGAAGTCATTTAGCAGGCTTAAGCTTTTAAAAACATAGGCCTATTTGCGAAACCGAACCAAAGAAAAAACGTTACATAATCTGATGGTTCTAGCTTGTGAAAGTGACCTAATTGATCAGTTAGATCTTCAAAAAAAAACTGCAAATTGGTGGAAACTCATGAAAACCTGAATAAAATTCTAAAAGCCATTATCATTACACAATCTGTATATACAGGTTGTTACTGCTGAATCCTTATTAATCCATTATCCACATTCACTTCAAGTTGACTCAACATTCGTTTTTCACCTTTTTCCTTATTTGACTTACCAAGTGTGATTTGTGTATGTGTATGTTATTATTTTTTTAAGTAGTCAGTTTAAGCATCTTGTATCTCTCACTGTATGACTGAAAATCAGTGAACAGTAGTGCAATTTTGAATTAAGTTGTGTCTATATGCACCAGAAATCCAGAATGAGAGTTTGTCAAAATTTGTCACCAGTAAATAAATTACTTTCCAGGAAATACTGTAAGTCTGTTACAATAGAAATTACTTTCTCATAAATTTGGTTTGTTTCCATCTATTTAGTTGGTCAAACCGTAACGCCAAACGGATCAAATTGGTCAACATTGTCCTTACCCTCCCCCCAATCACATACTCCTCGGGCCATCCCTGTCTCTCTCTCTCTCCCTCTACACACACACACACACACACACACACACACACACACACACACACACACACACACACACACACACACACACACACACACACACACACACACACACACACACACACACACACCACTGTTCCTCTGAATTCTCTGCTTGTTTCTCTCCCCCATTACGACTGAAACGAGGCACTAGCCTTGCCCCATCCTCTCACCCGCTCTGTGATGCATCTGTTAACTAGTAATCTGCCTTTCTTGTATATGACTAGTTAATTGTTGAAATGTCTTAGGATGTTTTTTTCCAATGCATAGTGCCACATTATTTCGAACGCTGTGCGTCCAGGCATCTCAATGAAATGGATATTTGTGTTTACGTTTCTTTGGATGGAGCTGACAGGGTTTTGATTTATGATGGTCACATACAAATCAGTCGTAGTCATTCTAAGAACGAGACTTCAATTCCCATCTCTTGATGTAGCTGTTGTTGTTGTTGTTGTGTAACCCTTGTCTGTCTGGCCAGCGCAGAGCCTTGACCACCGTCAAGCAATCGCCTCTGCAGGGCTGTCCCATGCAGTGATGGGGTGAAACTAGAATATCCGGCCTTGAGCTGCATTTAGTCTCGCTACGCCACTATCTTTATAGGCAGCAGTTTGTTTAGTACAACTGTTGCCCTTGTAACAATATTTTCATATCATACAATATTTTTCAGCACAAGTATCCATACTCGTAATGTTTTCCCAAACTAGACTTTCGGCGTTGATTTTTATTAGTGCCATATTTACTAATAGCGAATACTTTCATGTTAGAAAGGACGGGAGCCCCTCGAAGAACCACCCAGGCTGGAGATGCTGCTATTGTCGCAGCAGCAGGGGCAACACCTCTTACGATCGCGGTGGCCATAAGGGACAGTCTTCAGTGAGATGTGTCCGCGCTGACTGTCAGGCAAAGGCTTCATGTCGCTGGTATACACTATAGAATTCCAGCAATGATGGAAAGCCTGATACAACAACACAGAGAGGGGAGGTAGGCCTTTGCTCAATGCTACTTTCAGAAGAATCTAGACTTTTGGTCGCGAGTCATCTTCATGGATGAGAAGTGTTTCTCCTCCACCTCGCATGGTAGGGTTCACTGCTGGAGAAGAAACACCACCAGGTATATGATATTACCATTTTTATTACTGATAAAATTCCGTACTGTTATTTCCCCCCCCCCCCAAGGCTTCGTCTTCGTTGCAGTCATCTGTTTTCTGTTCACCTCGTTGTTACAATAATTAACCGATATTCAGACTTTCACCTATGGAATAGGTCAATAATGAAGCTGTCTTCCGCAGTCTGCATACCCCTCCGTCCTTGATTTCCAGTCTTTTAAAGGCAATATGACCAGGCATCTAAAATAATCAGGATCCCTTGTTTTGGTCTTATTCTGTTCATATTATCCTGGAAAAAGACATGATTCCTTCTACTCTTTGCCTCTATTTTCTTTGTATAAAGACATTAGTGTCGAGAAAAACTGTGATCAGTTCTAAATAATATAAGGTTAGGAGGGCATGTCATCAACTAGTATTCCGTCTAATGGCGCAACAATACAATATATATATATATATATATATATATATATATATATATATATATATATATATATATATATATATATATTTCGCATGCAGATGCAAGAGGGTCGACATTTTTGAGGAGGCACGAACGGGTCACGTTACCTGAAACATCTGGGGATACCTGACTCTACATGGCCTCGGTGACATGTTCAGCATCGAGGGGAGTTTTACTGCTGACCAGTGTGTCCATATCCTGAAGGAACGTTCCCTGCCATCTTTACGTGCAAAGGGTTTCCCGTTCCAAGATGGACCTGTAATTTCCATGCATGACCGGTGCCCCATCCACACCGCACGTGTAGTACGGCAGTGGTTTCAGAGACAAGACATAGTTCACCTCTCAGACTGGCCCGCCAAAGGGGCCAATCTAAATGTAACAAACATGTTTGGGCTGACATGATTAATTCCTGGCAGCCAGGAGACGAGAGGACAAGAAATGATCTCCTCGACCACGTAAACGCCCAGCAGGAACTTTGCCGGCGCAAACACGACTTCATCCGTGGCCTTGTAAGCTCCATGCCTGATAGGTTGCAAGCAGTGATTGAGAAAGAGGTAGGCTGGACCCGATATTGATGTGAAAAGTTAGGCAACAGTTATCATTATATTAAGGATATGTATGTATATTATATAGATAGATAGATAGATAAATAGATAGATATTGTTGATAGATAGATAGAGATAGATAGATGTAATAGACACAATAGCTAGATATAATAGTTACAATAGACATATATTATAGATAGATAGATAGATATAATAAAGATGTAGATATAGATATGATATAGATAATTAGATATTGTATAGAGACAGATATAGAAATAATATAGATAGATATAGATATAATACAGATTATACTCGTGTGTGTATATATATATATATATATATATATATATATATATATATATATATATATATATATATATATATATATATATATATATATATATATTGTTACGGAACAGAGAAAGATAATGTACACTTTAAGTGAGAATACGAAGAGTCACTACTGTCCCGTAAAGTTCCAGGTTCAAAACAAAAGAGTTAGGTAAAATTACAAGTTAAAGTTTAATGCTTAAATTAACAACAAAACATTCAGGACTCATAAGGATAATGTAATGGCAAATAAACAGGTTAAATATATGGTTAACTGCAATAGCCTCTATTAACACGAAATTAGCAAGAGTAAATTTATCTAAGTCAGCCCTGATGAAATGAGATACCAGATAATACTCAGTGAATGCCAGATAAATAATTACAGATACAAACTATTATCAAAAATGACTGACATAAAGATCCATACATGAATTACAAAAACTTCACTAAGCCTACAAATTAAACTTATGCTATACAGTACAAGAAAAAATGCAACGACAGTTATACTCAAATTACACACAGCTGCTAGATGGTTGGAGACTTCTTGAGCACTCACAATAATAATATCTGTACAGGGGAGGACAGAGATGTGAACAAAATGAGGAGCAGATCTAAGTGGCAATGATGCAGAGACTGAGCTCATTATATAGGGGCCAGCAGAGCCTGATACAACTTGTAAGAAGGACGCGCAAATGAAGCCATGGGGACAGAGAGCTGCAAATCCCGCAAAGTATAACAGAGAGAACGACTTACTCTACTATAACGGTAGAAGGGGGGGACTGAGGCAGAACACGCTCGTGATCAAACATGCAGCATACTGTGCGTTAAAATTGCACAAAGGATGATGAAATCATAGGCTATGTAACACCTCCCCACAAAGAAAAAAGAAATTTACAAAGGAAATTTCTTATTACTCTAAAACAATCCGTACATGGCATTACAGAACATGCAAAAGTCTTTCCTAATTTTACAAAACATGAGATCTCCCTAGCACGTTCAGTCATAGGTACTTGCCAGTATCCCAGTATCCCTTTAACAAATCAAACTTACTTATGTACCTAGCCTTTCCGATCTTGTCTATGCAATCTTCCACACGAGGGAGAGGGCAAGTGTCTGTTTTGGTTATCTGATCAACACGTCTGTAGTCAATGCAAAGCCGCTGTGACCCACCTGGCTTAGGGACCAGAGTGACAGGAGAACTCCACTCGCTCTGACAGGGCTCAATCATCTTGTGGTCCAACAGGTAGCCAAGCTCCTTCTGGATGAGAGGAACTTTCACTGGGTTCACACGGTAAGGAGGCAATTTAATTGGCTTTGCGTCTTCAACATCGACATCATGCATCAACACAGTGGTTCTTCCTGGAGTAGCACGGAACACTTGCGGGTACTCCTGCAGTAATGCCGAAAACTCCTGCCTTTCCTTGGGTGGTAGATGAGAAAGTTTAGTCTGGAGATCATTCATGATATCAGGATTCTTCCCCAAACTATCACTCAGGCTCATACTGCATGGGAGAGCTTCACTTGCAGACTCGGGTGGAACAGCTACAGTGCAGACTGGATTATTTTCGTCCCGCCTGTGATATAACTTTAGCATGTTGATGTGACATAGTTGCTTGCTCTTTCTACGATCTGGTGTGGCGATGACATAGCTGACATCACTGAGTTTCTTCTCCACGAAATAAGGGCCACTAAACTTGGCTTGAAGAGGTTGCCCATGAACTGGTAGCAGAATCAAAACCTGATCTCCTGGCTGAAAGTGGCGTAACCTGGACTTCTTATCATACCAAGTCTTCATCTTCTCCTGAGCAGCTCCTAAATTCTCTCTCGCCAGCTGTAAAGCAGTGGACAGCCGTTCTTTGAAATTCATCACATACTCCAGCAGGTTGACGTCATCTTCCTCCGACAGCCAGCATTCCTTGAGTAGCTTAAGGGGTCCTCTTACTTCATGGCCAAACAGTAGTTCAAAAGGTGAGAAGCCCAGTGATTCATTTGGAGATTCTCTTGCAGCAAACACAACGAATGGAAGACCTTTATCCCAGTCTTTCTGATGTTCCAAACAGTATTTCTTGAGCATCGATTTGAGTGTTTGATGATATCTCTCCAACGCTCCTTGGGTCTGGGGATGGTAAGCTGAAGACGTGATCTGGGAGATGCCCAACTCTTTCAGAGACTGCTTGAAAACATTTGACATGAAATTACTTCCTCGGTCTGACTGTACCTCCTTGGGCAGACCAAACTTTGTGAAGAACCCTAGCATTTCCTTAACCACGTTCTTTGCTGAGATGTTTCTAAGTGGAATGGCTTCAGGATAACGAGTAGCCATATCAATCATGGTCAACACATAAGAAAATCCTGAAGAAGTCTTAGGAAGAGGACCCACAATATCCACCAACACACGGGTGAAAGGCGCCTCAAAAGGAGGAATGGGAACTAGAGGTGCAACCTTTTCGGTCTGATTACACTTCCCCACAACTTGACAGGTGTGACAAGACTTACAATACCAGGAAACATCCCTGAAGATACCTGGCCAGTAGAAGTGTTTCAAAATGCGTGCCACAGTCTTCCTCACTCCAAGGTGTCCTGCCAAACTGGAATCATGAGCCACTCTAATGATATCCTGCCTACAAACACGAGGGATGACAACTTGATGTACAACCTCCCATTCACAGTCGGCTGATGCTGTTGGGGGTCTCCACTTCCTCATAAGTACTCCTGACTTTACATAATAACAAGTAGAAGCACCAGCTGACTCATCCTCACTGCAAGCAGAGTTAGCTAGACCTTTCAACTCAGGGTCGGCAACCTGCAACTCAACCAACTCTTGACGAGACAAATTATCAACACTACGTGGTACTGCCTCATCTGGTGAGTGGTCCAAATTAGCAAGAAAAGTGTCAGCCAGGATAATATCATCATCATCATTATCCTCTAAATCACCAGTAACTTTAGACTTAGCCCTAGTGACAGCACATGCAGAGAACACATCAGGGACATCACAATCCTGGGTCGCAGTCACTGGTTCACTAGACAACTGAGGAGCTGGACACACTTGACTTCCACCAATATCATTTCCAAGTAAGAAAGTTACACCTGACATTAGGAGTGTCTCAACCAACCCAACCATAACGGAACCATTAACAAAACCAGACTCTAAATTCACTCTGCACAGAGGGACAGAGAAGTATTTATTCCCTACACCTTATAAGATTACAGTTTCATCAGAGGAATTCACATTAGAGCCTAGAACACTGGTCAGCATAAGGGATTGGCAGGCACCTGTATCATGATATATTTTAACTGATTTCCTGTTATTACTGTCCAGAGGACTGACAAAACCATCAGACAGGGAATTAGCACATGAACTCTTGAGAGTGTCACCCACGTTACTGCTCAAAAGAGGAGCTGCATCATGAGAATTTAAGTTACCCCTCAAAGCAGGTTCAGTTAACTCAGTTAAAGAATTCTGGGAACTCTCAAGAGTGGACACTAGACCAATTGACTGAATATTTAAAGACTCCTTTTTGTTCACATCACGCTGTCTCCTGAAACATCTCTCCGTAGTATGACCAAGCTTACTACAATAAGTACATTTACTTTTCTGAAATCTAGAGGTGAAGCTGGTATTTACTTCCTGAGAAACATCATCCTTATTCTCTTTCCTGTTACCTGTACTCTGAGTAGAGGCAACGTACTTACTCTCAGCTTTCCCTTTTTCTCTAGAATATCTCTTGTGAGTGAGAACATACTCATCAGCTAAAACTGCAGCATCAGACAAATTATCTATTCTTTTCTCATCAAGATATAGGCTTACATCTTTATAAATACACCTTTTGAAGTCCTCCAGCAAAATCATCTGCTTAAATTTGTCAAAATCAGAATCCACATTCTTAGAATTTAACCACTGCTCCAACAAATCTTCTTTGATTTTTGCATACTCAACATGGGATTGCTTATCTTGCTTGAAAGTTGTCCTAAATTTTACTCTATAGGCTTCAGGAACAAGCTCATAGGCCTTAAGAATCAAGCTCTTAACTACATCATAATTATCACATTGATCCTGAGGCAAAGATGCATAAGTTACTTGAGCTTTACCGGTGAGAACAGTTTGAAGGAGTACTGGCCAATACTCCTTAGGCCAATTAAAACCTGTAGCTACCCTCTCAAACAACTGAAAATACTTTGTTAAGTCAGATTCATTAAAAGGAGGGACAAGTTTAACATTTTTAGCCACATCAAAATCATCAGAGCTAGATGATCCAGTTCCACCTTGTTTCATGCGATACTCATGGTCTGCCTGAATCCTAGCAAGTTCAACTTGTGCGTGAAACTCAGCCTCCTTAACATCAGCCTCCTTAGCACGTGCTTGAAATTCAGCTTCCTTCACACGAGCCTCCTGCAGGGCTAGCTGTAACTTAGCTAATTCAATCTGCGTTTGCTCATTTGGAGGAGTTACATTAAACAAGCTTTTATTAATCATGCCAACAATTTGATCTTTAGAATGATGAGAGTGAACTGCAATTCCCAATTGTTGAGCAACAAGCTTAAGTTCATTCTTTGTTCTGTTTTCTATATCACACACTGTTTGCACATTTGACAAAAAATCTTTGGCTTCATCAAGTGTAGAAATAGTAGCCATCATGAATATATCACAGTCACAAAATATCAAACAATATCCTTATGATAATATCCTGAATATCCTGATATGAGGTCGCCAAATTTATGTTACGGAACAGAGAAAGATAATGTACACTTTAAGTGAGAATACGAAGAGTCACTACTGTCCCGTAAAGTTCCAGGTTCAAAACAAAAGAGTTAGGTAAAATTACAAGTTAAAGTTTAATGCTTAAATTAACAACAAAACATTCAGGACTCATAAGGATAATGTAATGGCAAATAAACAGGTTAAATATATGGTTAACTGCAATAGCCTCTATTAACACGAAATTAGCAAGAGTAAATTTATCTAAGTCAGCCCTGACGAAATGAGATACCAGATAATACTCAGTGAATGCCAGATAAATAATTACAGATACAAACTATTATCAAAAATAACTGACATAAAGATCCATACATGATTTACAAAAACTTCACTAAGCCTACAAATTAAACTTATGCTATACAGTACAAGAAAAAATGCAACAACAGTTATACTCAAATTACACACAGCTGCTAGATGGTTGGAGACTTCTTGAGCACTCACAATAATAATATCTGTACAGGGGAGGACAGAGATGTGAACAAAATGAGGAGCAGATCTAAGTGGCAATGATGCAGAGACTGAGCTCATTATATAGGGGCCAGCAGAGCCTGATACAACTTGTAAGAAGGACGCGCAAATGAAGCCATGGGGACAGAGAGCTGCAAATCCCGCAAAGTATAACAGAGAGAACGACTTACTCTACTATAACGGTAGAAGGGGGGGACTGAGGCAGAACACGCTCGTGATCAAACATGCAGCATACTGTGCGTTAAAATTGCACAAAGGATGATGAAATCATAGGCTATGTAACAATATATATATATTGTTGACTATAAAATAGAAATAAAAATAAAATTGTCTATTTTTTGTCTGAAAACTTCCGTATAATTATGCTTGTATATTATCCATCTTCTATTAGATGCAAGATTATATATCTATATCTATATCTATATACATATATATATATATATATATATATATATATATATATATATATATAATTTCGGTTTTACGCCAGGTATCCCCGAAGGGCTAATGCGTTGCCCCTGTGTAGAGGACTTCTGAACTAGAGCGTGTAGCATTTTATGACCGGATGCCCTTCCTGATGTCTACCAATGACCCTTGGGTGGATTCGATCCTCCGACCCTTCGGTCAGAGCGGAGCGCTCTAACCCACTGAGCCACGGCTGCAAGATTACTCACACGTAATAAATATAATGTGTTCCTTGGCCTTCCCATACAAACAGGACGGATGAAGTAAACTATTGCAATGTCTTTTCCTCCACAATTATGCGATTTGTTAATGCGTCGGTGGTGGTGGACGGTGGTTGCGGCGGCGGCGGTGGTGGTGGATTGTGGGTGTTGATGGGTGGCGGCGGTGGTGGTGGACGGTGGCGGCGACGGCGTTGATGGTGGTGGGTGGTTGTGGTGGGTGGCAAGTGACGGAGACTGTGGTGGTGGTGGCTGTTGTTGTTATTGTTGTTGTTCTTATGAGTTTGTGTTGTGTGTTTGTGTGTGTGTTTGTGTGTGTGTGTGTGTGTTTATGTGTGCGTGTGTTTGTGTGTGTGTGTTTGTTTGTGCGTGTATGTGTGTGCGTGTTTGTGTGTTTGTGTGTGCGTGTGTGAGTGTGTGTGTGTGTGTGTGTGTGTGTGTGTGTGTTTCATTGGGAGAATAGTCAGCTCACAAATCACTTATTGATTCATATCAGAGTTCTTCATTTCCCTCTATTTGTGTATTGTAACTTATTACTTGTATACATATTTTCATCACAACCGCATAATGTCCACGTATTTCCTTCATTAATATGTAATAATACTTGCCAATATCTGTATAAATATCCGTTTCATCTCAATTTTCGCATTCGTCGTGTGACTGAAACTGTTCCGGTATTTGCTGCTCTGCCTGCGGTGGCGAGCGGGTCGGGGTATTAACATGTCGTCCAGAAAGAGCTGACCGAGGCTTGTGCCTTCCACTTTGGGTGTAGTACTAACTTCTGAACGGAGCTGTACATAATGTGTGTGTGTGTGTGTGTGTGTGTAAAACGTAGTTTTACATGCAAAATATGGGTAAATCTTTCATATTCTCACATTGAATGTAGGCACTCTAAGATGGAATAAAAAAAGCTGTTCACTCCTCTCACTAGTCAGCTTGTTTCAGCTTTGGAGATATTTTGGGATGGAGGACTGACACACAGGGTTGTACATAATTAAATGGCTTGTGAAATTATATGAATGGCTTTTGAGATCTTCCAACAGCTCTTCGTTGGTGATTGATTCTGCACAGTATACCACAATAGCATACCCCAAGTTATTGAATCAGATTATCAATATGAGAATAGTAAAAATAGCATACAAGCCGATGGTAAGGTTACATAATGCTGTTTATGGCTAACGATGAAGTACTACCACCTAAATTACACCCTAAAGCCCTTAACTACTCGGAAACAACATCTTAGGCGTGGACGCAACAAGGAAGCTTAAATGACACACTCGCTTAGCGGTTTGTAGAGACTTAACTTTATACGAAGATATTCCTTAATGCAGCATCCATTTTTATACTGGAGTTTTGAAAGAGATGGTGTAACTAGGAAAATGCGAAGCTCTGTGGTAATGGAGGTGTGTGTGTGTGTGTGTGTGTGTGTGTGAGAGAGAGAGAGAGAGAGAGAGAGAGAGAGAGAGAGAGAATGTTTATCCACCTATTCATCTGGTTTCCCTCAGGTACCAGAGTGAAACCAAACAATATATATATATAGGTAGATAGAGACAGATAGATAGATATAGACTGATAAATAGATGTAGATAGATAGATAATCGAGACAAAAATCATATATGTGAGAGCAACAAAAACTACGGTATATATCGAGAGAGAATAAATATCTCGGTCTTTCTGGCGTACAGGTACCAAACCCGTCTTCTGGTCTGATGGACTACGCCACCACGATGAGACCCGATTACCACCAGGCCATCATTGACCTCATCCACCACTACCGCTGGGATCACATCATTTACCTCTACAGCTCCCATGACGGTCAGTGAGCAGGGCTTCTTTATTACCATAGTTACCTCTCCGTGCATCCCGTTTTCTTTTACTGTTTCCTCCCGCTGCAGGTTGCCTGCTAAATTATTTTACTTCGGCTTCTAAATTTACCTCTACGACGCACACGACGGTCAGTGAGTCTGCCTTTTTTTATCTTTTTCTTTTATCATAGTTACCTCTACCAGCCTCCCGTTTTTTTTTTCTATTTTCTCCTGCTACTGGTTGCCTGCTGAATTATTTTACTACTGCTGCTTCAAAATTTATCACTACGACTCGCACGACGGTCAGTAAGCATGTTTTTTTTTTCTTTTTTCTTTTTTTTTTTACTGTTGCTATTTCAAAATTTACCTGTGCTACTCCCACGACGGTCTGTGCTTCTATCTTTTACTGCATTTGTCTTTCAGCCTCCTGTTTTATCTGCTGTCTCTCTGGTTTTCTACTGAATGGTTTAACTTTACTCCTTCATCATTTACCAGTACGACGCCTACGCGAGTTACTGCTCTTGCCTTTTATCATTGCTTTCTTTAGTAAGCCAACCGCTGTTTTACTTATATATTTTTTATTGTTCATTTATCTCTCCAGGCACTTTTCTTGATGCTGCTGATATACTCTCTCTCTCTCTCTCTCTCTCTCTCTCCAGTATTATTATTTTTCCTTTTTCGTCCTCATCAGTATCTTTTCTCTCTCGCAGCCACATCTCCCCCCCCCCAGCTCAGTCTCCCCGCTTCATTATATCCACATCAGAGAAGAGAGAGGCACATTTAGTTTCCCTCTCTCTCTCTCTCTCTCTCTCTCTCTCTCTCTCTCTCTCCTAACACAAGCAGATTTGAAATTGTATACTATAGCTTTATAATCACACACACACACACACACACACACACACACACACACACACACACACTTAACAGAGACAGACAGACAGAGACAGAGAGAGAGAATTTTACAAGTTCCTTCAACTTGCACTACAAGTTCACCGAGAAGGCTGCCATCTCTATTTTTTTTGTTTTTAATAACAGATCGGAGGAAGGAAAAACAAATGAATAAAAAAAAATAATCCGTTCACCAGATTACTGGTGTCCTCTGTTCATAAAATATCTGTAACAGTTAGACTTGAACAGCTGTAGGTTGAAGTTTGGAGGGAAACAACTATGGGGAAGCGAGTTCCAGAGAAACGCAGTTCGGGGAATGAAAGACTTCTGATAGGCAGAAGTTCTGCAATATGGCTGAGTGACAATCCAGTCATGAGCGCTACCAGATGCCCGTGTAGCAGGAGGGAAGGCATGGAGAGGTGGCACCATGGACGCAACTTCGTCTGAGCATTTGCCATAAAAATATCTGTAAAATAATTCAAGGGAGACAACATTCCTTCTTACTTGCAGGAGAGGTAGTTTATTTGTAATGGCAGGGTTGTTAATGATTCTAACAGCTTTGTTCTGCATTTGTCTAGTTGTTTTAATGCAACCTCTCCACAACCATTCCACAAGGGTGAGCAATATTCAAACTGAGAGCACACATGACTTATAAATTATAACTAACAGCTCATCAGCCAAGAAGTGATCTAACATGAGAGGTCCATCTGAGGGCATTGTTAAGTGAGATGTCAAGAATTTCAATACTTTTGGAGATAGGAATATTAGTAGCACTGAAGGTAATGTACGAATCTGGCAATATCTGTTTATTAGTAAACTGTATATATTTAGTTTTAATTGCATTAAAAGATACAAGGTTGTTTTGTCCCCATTCACTGATCGTAGATAGATCTTGATTTATGGAGATGGCTGTACTGAGTTGAGAGGTAGAGATATTGGACTTTGTAAATGGGTGTCTGAGTGTGAATGAACTGTGTAGTGTTGAGTCATCTGCATATGAGTGAATGGGATTGTGGGTGACAGATAAGAGATCATTAATATGAACCAGAAATAGGGTTGGCGCCAGAACTGATCCCTGCAGCACGCCGGCATTAATTGAGTGAACATTGGAATATACATCATCTACCTTTACTCTTATTTTCCTGTCACTAAGATATGAAGATATCAAAGGAACAAAAGACGTTAGTCCATAGCAAGGGAGTTTGGACACCAGGGAACGATGCCATACTCTATCAAAAGCTTTAGAAATATCAAGAGCTACTGCATGAGTTTCTTCATGTAGATCAATTGATTGATGGAGATTGAGTTAGGAGATTGAGTATGTCGATGGTGGATCTTTCATGGCACAAACCATATTGTCTATCACTAATTAAGTTGTTGGATTCAAGATGTTTAACAATGTGCTTATTAATTAATGTTTCAAATACCTTACCAAGAGAAGATGTGACAGCTATTGGTCTGTAATTGGAGGGGTCAGACGAACTTCCTTTCTTCGGAATTGGGTGGATATTGGCTTCTTTCCATGAATTTGGGAATAAAGAAGTACGTATGCATAGTCTGAATAATTTAGCTAGAACAGAGGCAAGTTCAGGGGAACACTTTTTCAAAACAATTGGCGGAATTCCATCTGGGCCTGAAGCTTTGTTGATAGGTAAATTGTCTAGGATGGATTTTACGTATCTTGTCTGTATTTTAAGTGGGGCAATTTCGGGAGAATCAAGTTCTAGTACTGAGACATTCTAGCTGGTATCGTCTATGGTAGAGTTTCTGGCAAAGGTGCTAGCAAAGAGATCTGCTTTCCCACGTGGGTCATTTGTAATGTTGTCATCTGAAGATTTTAGTGTGGGAATGGAAGATGACTTGTTAAAGTTATTATTGAAAGAATTAAGAGTTGACCAGAATATTCCATCGTCATTAGGGTTGTTAAGTAGTTTTGATGCTTGCTTTTGAAGAAAGTTTGATGTAGATAGATTTAACACAGCTTTTGCATGATTTCTAGCAATTTTAAATTGGGAGAGTGATTCAGATGTTTTTGATTTTAAGTAAGTTATATGCTGATGACTTTTGGGTTGTTGCTCAGGCACAGTTGCCATCAAACCATTTTGGAGAGTTCGATCTTTTAGAGAACTGTTGACTTGGTATGAATAAATCCATACCAGCTAGTATTAAGTCGCAAATGTGGGACTGGGTAGAATTGGGATCACTAGAGAAGAAAGACTGCCATGGAATGTCAGCAAGATAATTTCTAAATCCATCCCAGTCTGCCCTATCAAAATGCCATCGGGTCACCCTGACAGGTTCAGAACGGGGAGGTGTGGGAGGGTTTACTAATGAGGCTTTGATGAGATTGTGGTCAGAGGATCCAAGTGGTGACAGTACCTCTATCCTGTATTGATCTGGATTATTTGTCAAGAATAAATCCAAGAGATGGACGTTATGGTCAGGATTATCAGGTATTCTGGTTGGTTGCTTTACCAACTGGGTGAGATTAAACGATTCTGCAAACAGCTCGCACTCTAAACCAGCATCATCAGTCCTGGCAGAATGCAATAACTATCCAACATTATGTATGTTAAAATCACCCAAAATGGTAATTTCGGTGCTAAGGGCAAGGTTAAGGTTGCTCAACTGAGTGGATATGGAATAAAATACACTGGGCTCCGAAGAAGCATTGGGGGAACGATAAACTACACAAATATATTTGGTAATGTTTTGACAATTTAGTTTATATAATGAGTAATCAAAACTGGACGAAGTGAAGTTTAAAATAGTGTCAACTGCATATTGGGATTTGATATAAGAACAGGTGCCGCCCTTGTTACGGAAACTTGTAAGGAGATGGTAACCGGGAAAACAAAATGGAGATATATCGGTAGAGGGTGAGATTTGTGGTTCTGTGAGGAAAAGGGCCAAAGGGGATGTGGACTGAAGAAAAAAATAAACTGAGTTTAAATTTGTGGTAAAAGGCCGCACTTTCACCTCTTCGCTGACGAGCATTCCCAGAAATAGCAACAGTCGCTGCCGGCGCAGTCGCTTGATGGCGACCGGGAGGACCCTGTGCCGCCAGCCCTATCCCGCCGGTGGTGGCAATCCAAGTTACCTCCTCATTTGATAGTAAGATTGCAGCGGCCATTACTAAAGACAGTGAATAGAAGGTGTGATATGTTATGCGCATGTAGTGTGGTGTAGACAGTTGAAGGTAGAGGTATTATGAGAGCATGCTGGCCTACTCTCTGTGTAAATGAATGCACTGAAAATGTTCGCAAAGAGAGATGGTCAGGATCAAGTCCTGAGGGCTGGTGAACGGGAGCTCCAGCTCTCCCTGTCAGCAGCTTGCCATCAACCTCGGGAGTACTGCCCTGTTCGACTGGTGCTACAGTCGATTCCTCAAAGAAGTTTATTATTATTATTATTATTATTATTATTCTGTCCGACAAGAAGAGTATGTTTTCACCAGTTTGTTTGTTTGTTTGCTTGTCTTTTAGCAGGATTACTCAAAAACTAAAAGAGAGATATGGATCAAATTTAATAGCCATGTCCCAGGGAACAATTGAATAACTTTTGCGACCGGGCCGGATCGTATTACAGATCCTAGATTCAGACGCGAAGCCCTAGTCACTGATGAGAAAACCTGACCCATTACGAAGAGTGGTTTGGAAATTACGTTGTCCTTGTCGGAGAGATGCGCTCCACTGAGTGCCCCTCTGGTTATTATTATTATTATTATTATTATTATTATTATTAGATGATTATGATAATGATTAATATTATTACACACTTCTGTTCTCGACTGCAGCTTCCACCGATTATTAAATCCCAGTTATCATATTCCTTCACCACTTGCTTCACGAAGTCCACTTATCCAAAACAGTAATTACTCACCCAGTCCAGTCATTTACCATTCTTCAATTTACCTACAGTCCGAGGCAAAAGTTTGATTATTTCTCTTCCTGTACTTATGACTTTCTTCTGCTGACTGACATTCATAAAATGACAGTGTCTTGGTATGTTTTTCTACATAATATTTCCTCGCCTTCTTGTGCTAATTAATATTTCTAAGCTGAGCGTGGCTTGGTATGATTCTTAGCCCGGTATTTCACATTTCCTGCTTATTTTTCATTGGTGGCCAATATTCTCAAGGTCTGTAATATTGGCAAGAACCAGAGAAAAAGCAGAAGAATTTAGGAAAGCAAACCTATTAGAGGAAAAGAAGAGGGAAAGAAAATAAGTAGGGAAATAGATGAAGTAGAACTACATAAAGAAGGAAGAAAAGAGAAAAAAAAAGATTCCAGTGAAGTTGGGTGTTAATGTGATCGTAGATTCTGCCTCAGACCCAGGAGGAAGAAGGAAAAGAAGAAAATGAGAAGGAGGAGGACGTGGACAAAAGAAGGATAATAAGAAAAATGAGAAGAAAACGAGAAGAAAAAGAATTAAAAAAAGGGAAGAGAAGAACAAGGAGAGGGAAGAGGGGAAGAAGAAGAAAGGATAGAAGAAGAAGGACAAGAAGAAGAGAAAAAGAAAAGAACAACAGCAACAACTAGAAAATATCAATGATATGTGTAGGAACATGTAAAAATGACGCAAGGTGAACAATGGAACAGGGAAGGAAAAGGGAGGGAAAAATGGAACAGAATAAGTAGGCAGAAAAGACAAGGAAAGGAACTAAGAGAAGGTGAAAAGAAACTCCAGTGTGTTATAGAGTATTGAGATGAATGGGACCGTGGGATCTGTCTCGAATCGTCTCGGAATTCTTGAATATGTAAACGCCAGTCCCTCAATCCCAGTGCCACACAGTGAGAGAGAGAGAGAGAGAGAGAGAGAGAGAAACTGTATGTTTCACACTCTCACTGGCTTTATTTTCATTTCTCGCATGATTTGCCTTGTCTTTCTTTTCACCTTTTTTGTTATTTTTCATACGGACGGAATTCTTGAAAACAGTAAACGCCTCTCAGGTAGTCTCTCTCTCTCTCTCTCTCTCTCTCTCTCCGTCATCATCGCCATCGTTATTGTCATCATGAAGAGGAGGAGGATGGTCATGGTGACGATGATGAGAGAGAGAGAGAGGGAGAGAGAATCAGAATTTTCACTCTCTTTATCTCATATACTTTACCTCACCAGATAATATTTCTATCTTTCTCGCTGCATATGTCTTTCTTTTCCTTATCTCTTGCTGTATTTCTCAATTTCTTTCGAATTGTTTCCTATTCGTGCGTTTTTCCGGATGAAGTGGCCTCAGAATTCTTGAATATGTAAATGACTTCCGGCACTTCTGTCAGACCAAGAGAAATTCTCTCTCTCTCTCTCTCTCTCTCTCTCTCTCTCTCTCTCTCTCTCTCTCTCTCTCTCTCTCTCTCACACACACACACACACACACACACACACACACACACACACATTTCTGCCTGTCGGTTTTTACGTTGGCTAAAAGTCTTGTTTTACTTACACACCTGAGGCAGTGCACACATCCAGTCCACCTGCATTTTTCATTACCTGGGTATGGGTGGGAAGTGCCCGTAGAATTTTAACACCAAGGCTCCTGAAACTCACTCTGTGCTGAATAAAATCGTCTGGGTTGTACTGGAATAGGAGAACAGTGTTGTGCCGGTCAGGAATCATGGTACATGTACCGGTATTAACACTGAAGCTTCCCTGACTTTCTCATACCTGAAGGTGGTACCTGGTGGCCACCGTCGTCCACTACTTGCTGTAGTGCTGCCTACGTCCTCCTCACATTCATCATTCTATCTGTGTGCCTGCCCTCCTCCCTTCCTATTTTCACCTTATCTTCCTAATACCTTTTACTACCCTTCTTTCCTCATCAGGCGGCTTTACACTGAATGACAAGTTGAATGGCTTCCTGTAAGCCAGGAGCTATTTACAGCGCTCGGTGGTAACCATATAACTATGTAACGGTGATGTGGAGCTTGCAATGATGCCTCTGTTAACTGCTGGAGCAACGCAAATGGTCCAAGAACCAAACCTCCGCACTTTTCCCCGCGCCTCGCTGTCGCGGAACGCTGTCAGTCACAAGGTAGCAATGGTTCACTGGACGGACAGCCCTGCAATGGCGGTTGCTTGCCTGCGGTTGATGGGTCTGCATAACCAAACAGACTGGGCTTGATAACAATTCTTGACTGAAGAAGTTCGTCTGTGGTTGCCTGACAGAACACTTGAGTTGTTCTTGATTATGAGAGGGTTCACACACACACACACACACACACACACACACACACACACACACACACACACACACACACACACACACGCACGCACGCACGCACGCACGCACGCACGCACACACACACACACACACACACACACACACACACACACACACACACACACACACACACACACACACACACACACACACACACACACACACTGCGGCCAGCCAGGTAATAACACTATCTCATCGTTCATCAAGTAATTAACTTATAAATTAGGCCACGCCCTAATTACCTCCCTCCCGTAATATCTCCCTCCTCCCCTTCACTATTTTTCCCTTCCCTCATCCCCTCTCCTCCTCTCCCTAAACCCTCCCATTATTTTCCCTCCCCTCTCCCTCTCCCTCTCCACTTCATTCCTTCCCTTCCTGCTTCCCAGCTCTTTTCTTCCCGCTTTCCTCTCGCCGCCACTCCTCTTCTCCCCACTTTCCAGTTCTGTTCTGTATTTATCTCCCTTCCCCACCCTCTCCCAATCCCTTCCCTTCCCAATCCCCACCCTTCCCAATCCCCACCTTTCCCTCATTTTCTCTCCCCTTCTCTATTCACGTTCTCTACCCTTCCGCTCTCCTTACCTATTTCCTCTTCCCCTTCCTTCCCCGACCCTTTATTCTTCCTTCACCTCTGAACTCAGTCTCATTCCTCTCCCCTAATCTTAAATTCTCACCCCCATCTCCTCATTCCTTCCCTCCCGCTCCATCTCATCTCTTTGTACCGTTCCACCCCTTCCCTTTCTCCCCTCCCATCCTCTCCTTTATTTTTCCTCCACCCCTTCACAGTCCCCCTCTTCCTCCTTCCCCTCATCTCATCTTCTTTTTCTCTTCCCTTCAAATCTCTTGCTTCACCGTTCCTTCCCTCCCTTTCTTCAACCCTTTAATTTCTTCCTCCTTCTCCTCTCCTCCTCCATCTCTCCCCCTCCTCTCTTTATTTCTCATACTTCCCCAGTCTCCCGCCTGAGAGTTGATTAGCGTGAAAATCCCCACTAAATAATTTTTTGGTCGGTGGGGTAATTAGCGGACACAAGGTTGAAACTTATGTGCAGAAGCTAATATTAGTTTTCAAGGCGACAAGTGTATGTTGTGGTGTGCTTGCTGACGTCAGTATTCTGGATTATACGGCAGACGTGGGCCTGTATTCACGTGGGGTAAGGAGGCTCCCTGACACCTCTTCCTTAGTTATTTGTTTTTGGATATGGCTGGCTAATATTCGTTTGTACGATATCTCTGCAGAGTATGGCGATATTAGGATGATATATGTAACACGGATAAGGTCAATAAGGTGTAATAAGCAAAATAAGTCGCTCAGGAAAAAATGTTAGGGAGCTCCTTAACTGACGAGAATACGGTGCATAATTGCACATCATGCTGAGTGTAGGCGGCGTAGGAACCTTCTTGGCACGCTATCGTAATTTTAGCTTGCATAGGAGGCTTTAGATTGCATTTTTCTTTCGGTGGACGGAGCCATGAAACGATTGGTGTGTCCGTCTGTGTGTGCATGAATGGGTGCGTGCGTGTGTGGGTCCGTGCGT
This sequence comes from Coenobita brevimanus, assembly GCF_032717465.1. Lineage (NCBI taxonomy): Eukaryota > Metazoa > Arthropoda > Malacostraca > Decapoda > Coenobitidae > Coenobita > Coenobita brevimanus. The sequence continues at coordinate 7,885,950 of NC_136954.1, forward strand.
CCATAACACTCTTGTGGGCGTGATATCTCCTGAACCCATTGACGGATTTCCACCAAACTTTTGTCAGTGATGCAGTATCAAGGGACGGTGAACTGACTTGGTCAGCAAGGTCGAGGGGTTAGAGATGGAGGTCATATGGGGTCACCATACTTTATCTTTTTGAGCTCGATATCTGAACCCATCGACGGATTTCGAGAAAATTGTTGTCAGTGATACAGTATGAAGGGACGATGAAGTGATTAGGTCAGCAAGGTCAAGTGGTTAAAGTACAAGGTTATATGGGTGTGGGCGCGATAGCTCCTGAACCTCTTGACGGATTTCGACAAACTTGTCAGTGATACAGTATGAAGGGACGATGAACTGATTTGGTCAGCGAGGTCACGGAAGTTGTATGGCGAGTGCGTACACAAGGCTTGGAGGAGTCGTACTGAGCAGTGCATTGCGGCGACAGCTAGGGTTCTTTTGTTTAGCGTATTACCCCTGAACATTCTCTTGTGCTATAGTTTTAATATCGATGTAGTTGGTACATTGGTACCAACTGTTATGGGTACTGACCTTGACTTTGCTGATATTGCTGGTCTATCATCCATTTCTACGTTTTCCACATTAATATTCTCATGTAATTTATTGAAATTACATGAGAATATTAACGTGGAAAGTGCAGAAATATACAAGTTAGGAAGATGTGCGATAAAGCTACCTTGGACGTTTCACCTCGTCCTTAGCTGTTTATCTAGCAAACTTATCTTTCTGTTTGCCATTTATATCGTTAAAATATTGGCATAGCATCAGTAACATACTTGGGGTTATCGACGTGTAGTGTGCAAAATGAAACGTCGGGAAGAGGTGTTATGAACTCCTCAAAGTCATTTAGAATAACCCTAAAACATACAGCCAATCGATATACAGCAGTAACACACACATGACTCCTTTAACGCGAGGATCTCATTTCTGTTTCATTCCTGATGCCTCCAGACGATTGTGCCCAGCTTAGGAGAGAGATTTGCTTCTGGAAATGTTAGATATACCGTCATTAATCCCGTAACTACAGTACACGGCTGTGGGTCGGAATTGCTATTATTATATTAGTTACTGACCTTGACTTTGCTGATATTGCTGGTCTATCATCTACATAATATGTGCACGGCAGCTGTTGGTGTATGGGCACGCAGCACGTTCCCATAGGCTTATCCTGCCCATAGAGTGCTGTTCGAAATATTCAGGCTGGAGTGAAAAGACCAGGGGGGAACAGTAAAGGTTATGCCCAGAGGAAGTAGATTGTTCCTGCCGGGAGATACTTAGAATGGGAAAAGTTGGTGCCTGGAGGTTTGCAGGGTGGAACCTCTGTGGGTGGAGTCGTAGGGTGAGTGAGGCAGTCTTCCACCGCGGATGCCGACTTTGGGCATAGACTTGACAGTTTGCTCCCTGAGGGCCGGCAGTTCTCCCAGGTGCCAAAAGCCTTCACATGTCATTACTTCGGCATTAAAGTCCACCGTCCATTTTGAATACATGCTTGGACTGTTTCCTTCATTACTGGTGTAGTTGGATTGATGAATATTGTAAGTGATTAAAAGACAAGTACAAAAAAGTAGATGAGGAAGCTGCCAAGCCCTTCGGTGTATGCCCTTGGTGTAGTGTAGTGTGGGAGGAGGATTTTGTTTGGTCTGGTGTGAGGGTGGTGTGGTGTGGTGTGGCTCCATTAAAGTATTTAAAGTCTATGAGAGTGAAGTAATGCACGTCCGAAAATCATTAGGAAGATACAGACGGACAAAGCCGAACCTAGAGATGCTGCCACGTGTCAGAAGAATATATGAGATGAAGAAATGCAAAAACTGAAATAAAGATTGACCCTTTCATGATCGGGAAAACTTTGGTACTCTTCCATCTAACGGAGGAGGATTTTATTTATCTGCAAGTAACTCATTAGAGCTTAGGAGTGTCAATGCTGAAATGATTAGCTTTCACATAGTCGAGATAACTCAGGTGTTTTACGGCGGCACACCAGACTTTGCTCAGCTAAGTGTGAGTCATAGGAGCCTGAGAATGTGGAGAGAAGATAGAAGATAAAGCTCAGAGAAACAAAACATCTGTTAATCTGACGATATATAGGAGTAAAGACTTGAAAATGAGAGGAAAATGAAAGAGGAGAAAGATGAGTTGAAAGTGAAAGAAAAGGGAAATGAAAGGGACTGTGAGACCAGAGAAAAAATAGAGAAGGGAAAGAAAAATGGAAATAAATTATGGAAGAGCTAAGAAAACGATGTGAGTGGAAAAAGCGAAAATGGAAGTATGAAAATGGACAGGAACAGAGAGAGAAAAGTGGAAGGAAAAAAGAGGCGGGGAAAGAGTGGATAAAAAGTTTGAGAGGTGAAGAAATATACGTAAAGGTGGAAGGGGTGAAAATGAAGAAATTTTTAAAAAGATTAATAGAGATAGAAAAAGGTGTGTGTGTGTGTGTGTGTGTGTGTGTGTGTGTGTGTGTGAGAGAGAGAGAGAGAGAGAGAGAGAGAGAGAGAGAGAGAGATGGGTGAGGAAAGACAAGCGTGAGTCAAGCCTTAATCCCGTATTGATTAATGGAGACAAATCGTTTCCCTTTCTTACGGAACAGTTCTCTCGCCCAGCCTATTTCTTCTCTGACCTCCTTTCCTTCCTCCCTCTTTTCCTCCTTCCTTGCACCGCCTCACTTTCTTTGTAATTCACACACACTTTCTCTCAGCAACTCATTCTTGCTTTCATATTCTGCTATTTACTCCATACTTTCGTTTAGTACTTGGGGGCTGACACAACCAGGCTTCTGCTCCACTATTTCTCCATTCATCCCGTCCTGTCCCCTTGCATTGGCTTTATCATTTTTTTTTGTTTAGCTTGGGAGAACCGTCTGGCACTGATGGGAAGAATGAAAACTAACCCCACCTGTGCGAAAACCGCACCTCTCAGGATCCACTAATATACTCTCGGTTGAATAAAATCATCTGAGGATACATTACTAGACTTGTTCCGACCAGAGAAGGGTTGACAGTGAAAGTACTCTGTGGCTTGTATTCTCCTTGGTTATGGAAGTTCCCTAACACTTCCTAAACGATTTATTTACTTATTACTCCTTACTGTCCTCCTCTGTGTCATCTGAATCATTCCAGTACCACCGTTTTCAGCACGTTACGAATTATTATTAACCAGCCGTATCCAGAAATAAATCGCTAAGAAAGAGGTGCTAGGAAGCTTTCTTAACCGATGGGAATACGAACCTCTGAGTCTTGGGTACCCAGCTGAATAAAATCGTCTGGTGTAAACTTGAATAAAACATGAAAGACTGGACCAAATGCGGGTCAAGGTGAAAAAAAAAAAAATCGTCAGGAGGAAACAGAAATAGAAATGAAAATTAAAACAAATTATGTTCTTGGGCTACCTTTTATTCTTAGTCTCTTGTTTTTATTTTGTTTTGTTTATACACATTCCATTTTCGTCTATCTTCTTTCGAGCTTTTATTTTGGCCTCCTTTCTCTCGTAGGGTCTTTTGTTTTTGTTTCCTCCTTCCTTGTTCCTCAACGTCCTCCTCCTCTTCTCTGCTTTTCCCTCGTTCGAGTTGAGTATATTGCTTTTATTTTCCATTCCTCATACACCATCTTCCACTTTTGCTCCTCATCTTTTATCACCTCTACTTTATCTCAATTTTTTCTACTCATTCATCTCGCCCTCATCCTTCCCCTCGCTACGTTCTCCACATTTGTTCCTTCATTTATGTTATCTTTGTTCTTTGTCTTCACCCACTTCTTTCTTTCTCCACCCTTCTCGTTTGTTTTTTCCTCCCCTCAATGCTTTCTTACCTCTCCTCCTCCTCCTCTTCCTCCCAGCAAGCGAAGACCAGTTGGTTTCTCTGGACAATAAGAACTAAACTGATATTAATGGTGTGTGTGTGTGTGTGTGTGTGTGTGTGTGTGTGTGAGAGAGAGAGAGAGAGAGAGAGAGAGAGAGAGAGGAGAGAGAGAGAGAGAGTGCTTGGTAAAGACACTGAAAAATACAATAGAACAAAGTGACACTACTTAAAAAGGTGATAGCAAATTGTGATAGGTAAAAGTAAGGAAATATTTGAGTGACTGAAATATAAATATGTAAAACATTTGAGTTGCGTGAATAAATTTGTCTCGTGATAGTAGGAATAAAAAAAAAAAAAAGTGATCTTGCTGCAAACGATGCAAAAGAATGTTCATAAATACTTTGACGAGAGAAGTCTTTACTGAGCTAAATAAATACAGTGGCTGTGGTCGGATTATTTCATCTGCCAAAGATCCCTCAACACTTTCAGTTTAATTGATGACCAGTTGTTGTCATATTGGAGGGCTGATTTGAGTAGTAACCAAGGAGAGTCGTACCTACCCCACAACCAATGTTTCAGAATAGCCGGAGTACTCTAAATGAAAACAAACCGTGTATAATTACAAAAGTCATTGCTTATGAACAGTACAGCAAAGAGGTCCCTGTTCTTGAAAAATGTTAATTAGTTAGGAATTAAGTGGAAAGTGGTTGATTGCAAAAGCAGTTTGGCTGGCCTGATTTTGACATGATGCAGTGTGGTGGTGGTGAGGTGGTGAGTATGATGAGGGTGTGATGACAATTGTAGTTAGCAGTGAGGGCGTAGTGGGAGTGTGGTAAGTTGTGGACAAGCTTCCGCCCATCCATAATTGAATGAGTGGTGATGACGGTGAGTGGTGGTGACGGTGAGTGGTGATGACGGTGAGTGGTGGTGACGGTGAGTGGTGATGACGGTTTTGGTGGTGACGGTGAGTGATGGTGACTGTTAGTGGTGATGACGGTGAGTGGCGATGAGTGATGACATTGAGTAGTGAGTAATGACTGTGAGTGGTGATGACAGTGAGTGGTGATGAGTTATGGTGTGATGATAGTGGTGATGGTGACATTAGTGAGTGGTGATGAGTGAGTTATGGTGTAATGATAGTGGTGATGGTGACAGTAATGAATGGTGATGAAGTGATGACTGAGTTGAAGTGATGACAGTGAGTGGTGGTGAAGTGATGATCGTGAGTGATGATGAAAGTGATGACAGTGAGTGGTGATGGAAGTGATGATAGTGAGTTGTGGTGAAAGTGATGATAGTGAATGGTGATGAGTGATCGTGAGTAATGAGTGAAGATGTCATAAAGACTTTGTAGTTACTTGTAGAGAAGTATATTTTAGACTTGTGGTCGAGCGGCTTTTATATCTTGTAGTAGTTTCCCCACCAGATGTCATGTAGTGACGGGAGAGGTAAAGAATAGTATGGGACTATTTTTATTTGTCTTGGAAATATTAAACAGGTATAAGAGTATAAGTCCCGGGTAGCTACCTCCCTGTCTCGCTATCTCTCTCTCTTTCTGTTCTAAGGCTAATCTCCGTCTCGACCTCTCTCTAGGGTCGCTTGTCTCCTTCTAAACTCTCTTTTTTAAAATCTGGTGTAGTAGGGGTGTGTCACGTATGTTCCTCATGGCAACAGATCTTTCTCACGAGAGGACTGCTGACAGCTAACTGCATCATCTCCTTACTGGCCGCTGTCGTCAGCTTTCCTCCGTGTAAGCATGTTTAGCGCTGCTAGATTCTCGCAGACACAACACCTTCTCATCATTTGACTTCCTGCTTCTATCTGTCTCTCTATCTATCTATTTATCTATCTATCTATTATGTAGTCCTATATTTGCTCGGCCGCGCGAAAATGGCGTACCATCGACATTTAATAGTTATAATATATTAATACATACTACATACACATTATAATGAACTTATAAGCTAATTAAGTGAAATACATAATATTGTAAAGTAACATAATTGTATGAATATTGTATACATATATTATTCATAGTAAATAGTGATTATTCAGTAATATTACATTTTTAAATAAGTTGAATACATATTGGAATAAATGCATTAAAGTAAATTATTTAACTGTAATACAGTATGTACTTGGGTTATTATAGTGAAATGCATACATGCAAGAATAAAAATAGTTTAAAATTAAGATTATTGTAAGAGTTATTAATATTTCATTCAAAGATAATGGTACTGGTTTGTCATATATGGGTCATTCTTCTTTGTGTTATTATTATTATTATTATTATTATTATTATTTTTTTATATAATTAATACTATATACAAAATATATACACTTCATTCAGGGTGGTTAACTGTGATGTTAACTCTCCCCCCACTAAACAATGACTCCAAATTAGCAATTCTTGCATGCATTCTGTGCATGGCCAACAGCAATACTGCAACTACAATGCAGATGATTATAAAGACAGAAGGTGCTTGGCTATACACATAATATGGGTTGAACATACTCAAACTCAAATCTTCCCAGGGCTTCATTGTTTCATTGATCAGCTGCATAGTTTCAAACTTAGGTGAAGTCAGCTTAATACTTGTGCTCATGTTTAAGTTCATATCAGGCAGTGGGTGGAAATGTTTGTGTGTATGGTTGATAATGGCGTAGTGATTGATGGTGGAAAAAGTAGACATGGATGGTGTAAATACCGCACAGTAGTCTGGTGCTATGTATAATCCTGAGGCTGATGTATGAGATGGTGGTATATCTGGACAGACTATGTAAACTGATGTGTTATGAGGGAAATAAAAAAACTGCGAGTGTCCAATGCGTTGATGGTGTACAAGTTTATCTGGAGCAAAAGTGAAGTTGCAATGATGATGAATATTGGTATTGCTGATGATAGCCATTTCACAAGGGACCGTATCAGTAGGCTGAAACGTGAAAATGTACGCAGGACAAAGATGAACAGCATGTAAGGATGTGCGGCACTTTCGCTCAATCGTTGACTCACTTGCGAAAGTGACAGTGTCTCGTCTCTTGGAGACCATGATGAGTTCGGTGTCTGTGTTGATGTTGATGATGACTAAAGTGTTGTTGTTTCTATAGGGGAAGGGGTGTATTTGGTATACTGTGAACAGGTCTTCCGTGATGAATGGTACATGAACTATCACTGATGTTGGTGTTAGTGTTGCTTCTAAGTATGGGTAATATTGCATAAATTCCCTACTGCGGAACAATGGCTTCAATTTATGTTTATGTATGCCTTGACTAACTATCTGACGTAGCTCATGAACTGGGAGTAAGTCATTTGTGATCTTGCCATCACCAGCATTCGAAATTCCTTGCATAAGTGCCCTGAAATGATCTCTAGTGTTCTCTAATTGTAGTAGAATCGTGTCAATATGTTCTGTGATGATGGAGAAGTGCTGGAAAAGAGTAACGTTGCCCTCTAAGTCATTTATTTTATCTATACTCTCGAGAGCTACGTTTTCTGCTTGTTTCAGATTTTTCACAATTGTCTTCATTGCCGAGTTCTGTCCTGTGATGAATTTATCCTGGTATGTTAGTACCTGAGCTATCTTATTAAATTTGTTGTTTATTTCTTTAAGGTCATCCCTCTGTAGCCAATCCAAAGATGTTCCCAAGAATTGCGCCGCCCAGATCGAACAAACCGCGCTTTTGGCGAGTACGTGTGATGTTGTTCCTGTCGCTCAGCACCTCCTGTTCCATAAGATGGGAGATCTTGGATCATGACGAGCATAGTTGACTTCGCCTGTTCTAGTTTCCATTTCGCTAACTTCACCATTTCATCCACTTCCTTGGTGATATGTGATTGTGAAACATAATTCCCTATCTTGAAGTCCAGAGTTCGCATCGGCGTCGCAAGTCTGTCTAGATAAGTAGGTAAGTCATACAAGTAATCTAGACTTATTTCAGTACTCATGACGTCCTTGACGATTGTAGTCGTGGCCGTTGGAGCTATGAGGCATCCTTGTCGTACTATATGCTTGGGGTCTAGGTGCGCATATACTCTTACTATGTATAGGAGAATCCATAGCATAAGTCCCTTCATCGTAACCTACCGAAAAAAAAATCTATTAATTTCCTATAAAGCTGTGGTTGATGATAGTGATGATGTGCGTTACGGTTGGCTGTTATTTCATTTATAGAAGGAGTTTAAATCGATATTTAATTCTCGTAAATGATGTACTGTAGATTTCATTGGAATAGTTGCACCTATGTTCGATTGTTTGGTATATGACCTTAATTTCTTTTTGTAATCATTGTTGTGTTCTTGCTTGGTTTCTTGAGGTACGTTCACCTGTTCGGTTGTATCCGAGGCTGAATAATTATGTGATAATTCCCTTGAAACTCGTTTTAAATGGTCAATATGAACTTGTTTTTCCTCGCCACTTGAAAGTGACCTAATTAAAACTTTGTTTGCTTTTATGTTAATTACTCTGTATGGGCCCTCAAACTTAGGGGATAATTTATTGTCTCTCGTATGAATGACTCCGTAAACAATGTCTCCTAAGCTGATAGGTGAATCTTTTGCCTTCTTGTTAAATGCCTCCGTCATTTCTTCCTTGGACATCGTTAATTGTTTTTGCACTCTTTTGTGAATGTCCTGGAATTCACGTAAACGGAGTTTAGAGTAATCATCGTAATTGTATATAGGCATGCTGTCACCTTCTAGGAGCTCATATGGTAATTTTTTATCTGTGCCATATATAATGAAATGTGGTGTGTCACCAATGGATTTATTTATAGACCCATTAATGGAGGCCTCTACTCTGGGAATCCAATCATCCCAGCTTGCATAATTTTCACTGAGAATGTGTCGTAGCACATCTAATACCTTTTATTTTGTCTCTCTACCAACCCATTCGATGCTGGGTGATAGGCCAAAACGTTAACCTTTTTAATGTTGTATTGTTTACATATTTCTTGTAAGATCTCAGAATTAAATTCTCCTCCATTATCACTTATTAATACCTTTGGGGTAGTAAAGCGACATATTACATTATCTGTTATTGCCTTTGCTACTGTCTCTGCTGTCTTATCTTTAATTGGAGCTAAAATGACATAACGGGAAAAATGATCCGTTGCTACGAATAAGTATAGGTTATTATTGTATGATAATGGCATCTTGAGTAAATCAACAGCGACAACGTCCCATGGTTGATGTGGTACTGGGTAATTACCCATCGGTGCAGGTGTGATTGGGTATCCTTTGTGTTTCGCACATGATTCGCATCTGTCTATATGATTGTTTATATCTCTTCGTAATGAAGGCCAGTAATATAATAGCTGGGCTTGGTTGAATGTCTTATCCTTTCCAGGGTGTCCTGCATGTGGGCTGTCGTGTATCATTCGTAATACTTGGGGTATCATGTCATTAGGTACTACCAACTGGTTAGTATTTCTTTGGCGTTTTGGTTGTTTAGAGTTAATTTTGTATAATGTATTATTGACCATTGTGAATTGTTCAAGTGGGACATGCAGTTTGGGTAATTGTATGTCATCTCCACTTTCTAACTTGTATATTACTTTTGACCATACTGGGTCAAGTCTTTGTGCCTTTGCGATATCCTCGTGGTTTGGGATATTTCCTTTGAGATCTAACGCCGCAACCTGAATTGTGTTCGGGTTCCTAGATAATGCGTCAGCTACTATATTCATTTTACCTTGTATATAATGTATTTGTACACTGTAGTTTTCAACTGTACATTTCCATCTTGCTCTCCTCCCAGAAAGGAGTTTTTCTTTAAACATACCCACCAGTGGTTTATGGTCGGTGAATAAGTGGATTTCGTAACCATATACCAAATCTCGAAACTTTTGTAATGCAAAAATCACTGCAAGTGCCTCTAAGTCTGTAGTGCTATAATTTTTCTCCGCACCTCTTGTTTGTCTGCTGGCAAATGCAATTGGTTGATTCTTTCCTCTTTTATCTTCCTGCATCAGTACAGCCCCTAATCCTTTAACTGATGCGTCTGTACAAATAAGAAATGATTTCGTGTAATTCGGATATGCTAAACAAGGTGCATTCGTTAGTTTAATTTTTAGATTGTTAAATGCCCTTTTTTGTTCTTCTTCCCATTGGAATACAGCATCTTTTTTGAGAAGTTGGAATAGAGGGAAAGCTATATGAGAGAACTGTGGTACGAAGGACCTATAGTACCCAGCCAGACCTAAAAATTGTCTAACTTCGTCAGTCGTAGTGGGTTCAGGAAAATCTCTCACTGCCTGTATTTTGTCATCAGTGGTGTGAATACCATCAGAACTTAATTTGTGGCCAAAGAAATTTATTTCCTTAAAGCAAAATTTGCATTTAGAAAGTTTAATTTTTAATCCAGCATCACTAAGCTTTTGTAAGAGTAAGTCTAATTTCCTGAGATGATCCTTAATATTCTTCGTTGCGATAATAATATCGTCAAGATAAACAAATATGCCTTGTCCTAAAATTCCGGACAATACGTAATTCATAAGACGCTGGAACGTACCTGGGGCTGTCCTCAGTCCCATTGGCATTCTTGTATATTGATAATGGCCTCTGTTTGTTGAAAAAGGCAGTGTATTTACGTGACTCCTGGAGATACCGGAATCTGATAGTATCCGTTTAGGAGATCGATGGTCGAGAATATATTATTCTCAGGACCAATATTCTGTAGAACATCACTTAGCAATGGCATGGGAAATCTGTCTGGGATTGTGTGATCATTTAGTTTACGGTAATCTACTACCGCACGCATTTCTCCATTTCTCTTGGGCACAAAGAAAAGGGGAGCGTTCCACGGAGAAACTGAAGGCTCAATAATTCCAAGCTTTAACATTTCATCGACATACTGATTTGCAAGTGTACGTTGGGAGTGTGGTATGCGATAAGCTGGTACGAAAATTGGTGGTGTTTCTGGGTGCACATTAATCATGTGATTAATCAAGTTAGTACACCTAATTGTTCTCCGGGCAATGCTACGGTGTCCCTGTGTGTTTCCAGCAGGGTTAACAAATCATTTTCTTCGTCAAATTCACCTGAGTGAATTAAATTCTCTTTTATTCTTTCTCTATCCGTAGATTTTATCTCACTTGTTACTCCACCAATATTTATTTCCTTCACAGGGGCGAAACATTTTTCAATATTAACTATGCAAGTTCCCTTCTTCAACTGAACTTCCCCATTCATGTGATTAATAATGAATATCTGAGTTAGCCCTTCGTCGTTCGTATGACATAATGCGTTTTCTACTGACAATCCCTTTTACTTTACATAATTCTTCTAAGACAAGAACAGTACTATTCCGTAATTTGCTCTTTATGGTAACCTTCATGTATGAATTAGGTGGTATAACCAAATCATTAGTGAGATGGGCTGGAAAAATTGATAAATCAGTACTGTTATCTGGGTCACTAATTCTGGAGGATGGGGTTGCTGGTGTAAGTGGATCTATACACTCATCTGTTTGTGTATGTTTGTTAAAGCCTTTAATATTACCAATTCTTTTGGCTCTCTTCTACCAATCGGTGAGGGCTCTGAAAGTATTTCCTCTATGAATTCATTATCAAAGTCTATTCCATTCATTTGTGGGAGTATAGTTATGTTCTCAGTTCTCATGGATCTTAAGCCCAGTAACATATGAGCTTTAATTGCTAAGTTTTCAACGATATAGAACAATGCAGAGAATGGTCTTGTAGTTTCTGTGAAACTGAGATTTAATCTTATCATACCTTTTACTGTAATCTCTTGACCATCTACTGTGTATAATTCTAAATCAGCTTCATCCAGAAAAGTTACTTTGTTTTATTTTTAAGAATTCTATTTAGTTCTTCATGTGTTATTAAGTTCACTGGAGAGCCTGTATCTAAAAATAAGGAAACGTTTTGATCCTCACATACAGCTGGTATCAAGATACACTCATTTCCCAACATGCCTCCTATGTGAAGTTTAACCTTGTTCTTCTTTACGTTTGTTCGTTTTTTGTCATGACTTGGTCTTCCCCGATTTGAACATAGACACAATTTTTTCTACTGTTTTGCAATCACTAGTCCAGTGCCCTTGGTATCTATGATGCCTACAGTAAGGACCAAATCCTTGTGTCTTTTGATTATCCTCTTTTGCCTTGATAAAGCATTCATACCTTGTGTGTCCTGGTTTTGCACAGTAATGACACAGAATGGACCTATCCCTTGACTGTGACCTACGAGGTGATTTCCCATAAAAAGTGTTGTTTATGGCGCGAGACCTGCTCGGGCTGCGCGAAAACTTATGAAACTGCCTGTAGGAAGGCGTGTGGGAACGAGGTCTAGGCGTCTTTGTTTGTTTGGGCTGCCTCATTTCTGGTCGCGATCGATTTTGTTCTCTGTTTGGGGTCGGTGTTGATGTTTTCACAGCTGATACTGTCTCAGGTACCCTGATTCTACCAGAATGTGCATGTGTGTCGACCACACCTGCTTTACTGCACTGCATCTCTACCTCGTTCATTAAGTCTAGTAAGCACATTCCCGGGGTGTACGCGATTGTTTTGGCGATCTTAAGGGTTCTATCAGGTAATTTACACAAGGCAGCTACATAACCAATGATGTCCACGACGAGGTCTGGGGACATCTTTCCATCATCTGTTATCCACTTAGAATTCTCCGGAGTAGCTAATAGGGTTCTCTTGATTGTGGAGACATCAGCAGTTATTTCACTGAGCACATGGTTTGTAGTGTGCTCCCTTACAAGATCTACAATTTTATGTAATTCTGGAATGATACCTGGCAAGAAGTTCATACCTCCAGAAAATTTCTTCAGAAATTCAGTTTTAAATTCATCATATGTCCTAGCACGATGTAGCTTATCGGAGCGCAATAAATTGCTTGCTGGACATCTTTCCTGGCTTATGCAAGATGAAAAAATAGCAATTTTCTCTTGTTCATCTAGTATGTGGCGCTTGATGAACATTTGTTCGCACTGACTGATTAATGAAATGACATCAATGCGATCCTTGTCTGTGCCAGAGAATTTTGGGGCAGTCTTATCCTCGTGATACACAAAAACGTGAGGTGTGGTTTTTAGATCAGCAGTATTTGGTTCTTGATTCATATTTAATGATTGCTCTGTTAATTCAACTTGTACGAGTTTATCGTTATGTGAGGGAATGGTAGAATATGTATGACCGGACCGGTGAACCCTGTTAAGTATATTGGCATACGTATTCAAGGCAGCTGCAAAGTCGATACTCTCTACGTCTGAAGGGGTTTCCCACTCATCATCCGAAACTCCCGTATTTGTTTCCTTATCTATAACATGTGGTGTGGGTTGTACAATGGGTGGGCTGTCTCTTAATTGTGAGTCTGATGTTGTGGCAATTTGTGTGTCATCTGGTATTAAAGTGGGTGGTGGCGAAAATATTCCTGTCATTAAGATATGATGTTATGAAATACGCCTCTTGTTTATTTATGTCCTAGCAAACTAGATGAGTAAATAGGTGGAATATAGCTAATTTTAGCACTGAGAAGAAATGAGTAAGTATAATGTTACCCACTTGATACAGATCGTAGAGGTGTGTCGATACAAAAGTCTATCTCGGAAGAAAATACAGGTTTGATTGAAGATCTCTTGATAATTCTAGTGGTGTGTTGATGGACGATATTACTCAGGAAACTCCATGGCCTGGTATTTGTAGTGGTTAACGGCTGTCCCAGGCAAACCTCAGCATAGAACGTCGAATTTCCAACTTAACTGTGAAAATAAGTGAATATGAGTAGGAGCTATGTGAATAATGAGTAATGAGTAGTGGGTGAGAAGTGCCTGGTGTCAGTCACACGTTGCTTGGCATGGCAGACTCGCGTTGTGATGTCATCTCAGCACATGGTGACGTCGGCTTCCCACACTGGTAGCTGTGGTGAGTGAATGAGTAGCGATGATTAACTTGAGTGAAGACGAGTGAGTAAGATGAGTTGTGAGTCGTGTCTCACTCTTCGTTTGTTTGTTCCCTTTATTCTATGTGGAAGTTTTCTCGGTCCTTTTCTCTAGTGATTTATTCGTTGTGGGATGAAGACTGCCGCCACTTGTAGGTGCGTGTAGAAGATTATACAGACGACGTAGAGTTGTTAATTGTAGTTGATTGTAGATGGCTGTAGTTGATTGTAGATGGCTGTAGACTTTGTAGAACTGAAGCTAATCTTGTAGTCTCGGTTGCTTTTTGTAGAAATTTGCTTTTAATTCGGAGACGATGTCCGCAGATTTGCTGGTTTGTCGTTAAGCTACGTGCAAGGCGTCAAGTGATCTCTTGACCTCTGCATCAGCGTAATGATCTGGGAGACGGAGGGGGCAGGACGGAGAGAATACTGTCAGGAGCTGATATTGTTGGTTGTTTTCAATCTTGATATTTTGTAGGAATTTAATGTTGATTCGTGAGACGAGGTTCGTATACGTTCGCTGCTACCAAATGTCATAAAGACTTTGTAGTTACTTGTAGAGAAGTATATTTTAGACTTGTGGTCGAGCGGCTTTTATATCTTGTAGTAGTTTCCCCACCAGATGTCATGTAGTGACGGGAGAGGTAAAGAATAGTATGGGACTATTTTTATTTGTCTTGGAAATATTAAACAGGTATAAGAGTATAAGTCCCGGGTAGCTACCTCCCTGTCTCGCTATCTCTCTCTCTTTCTGTTCTAAGGCTAATCTCCGTCTCGACCTCTCTCTAGGGTCGCTTGTCTCCTTCTAAACTCTCTTTTTTAAAATCTGGTGTAGTAGGGGTGTGTCACGTATGTTCCTCATGGCAACAGATCTTTCTCACGAGAGGACTGCTGACAGCTAACTGCATCATCTCCTTACTGGCCGCTGTCGTCAGCTTTCCTCCGTGTAAGCATGTTTAGCGCTGCTAGATTCTCGCAGACACAACACCTTCTCATCATTTGACTTCCTGCTTCTATCTGTCTCTCTATCTATCTATTTATCTATCTATCTATTATGTAGTCCTATAAAGAAAGTGATGATAATGAACGATGAGTGATGATAGTGAGTTTTGGTGAAATAGATAATGAGTTGTGAAAGTGATAGTTGTGAAAGTGACAGTGGGTTGTGGTGAAAGTGACTTTGAGTTATGAAATTGACAGTGAGCTGTGGTGAGTGATAGTGAGTTGTTGAAAGCCATGATTGTGAATTGTGTTGAAAACGATGATAATAAGTGGCGATGAGTGATGATAAAATGGGTGATGATAGTGATTGATGACAGGTTGGTGATGACAGTGAGTGGCGATGAAAGTGTTGATAATGATGGGTGATGAAAATGATGAATGACGATGGTAGCGATTGATGATGAAAGTGATAACTTGTTGATGATGACTGAATGGTGATGATAGTGATGTGTGATGTAAGTGTCGTCTGATTGGTGATGACAGTGAGTGGTGATAGTTCCAATGACAGTAGTGACTGAATGGTGATACCAGTGAATGGTAATGGCAGTGAGGCCATTGGTTGATGGCTGTGATGACAATGGTCATGGCAGTGAGTAGCGATGACAGTGATTTGTGTTGACTGTCATTAGTCATGACGCTGATGCCAGTGATGGGAGATAATTGTGATGACCGTGGGTGGTGATGTGAGTGGTGGTGAGTGATGGTGGTGAGTGGTGATGAGTGATGGCAGTGAAGATAATGACAGTGACTGGTAATGACAATTTTGAAAGTTAGGGGTAATGATGGTGGTGATAGTGATGGTGATGAGTGGTGATGAATAATGATGAGTAATGACAGTAATGGCAGTGAGTGGTGGTGACAGTGAGTGTTAACAGTGATAACGGTGAGTGGAATTGACAGTACGTGGTAATGACAGTGAGTGGTGATGACAGTGAGTGGTGAGAGTGGTGACGGTGAGTGGAGATGACAGTAGGCCTAAGTTGTAATGATTGAGTGGTGATGACAGTAAGTGGTGATGACAGATGACGTTCCTGAACTCGGTGGATTTCTCTGATGGTCTCGGCTGAATCACAGAGTCCTGCCCATCTCTCTCTCTCTCTCTCTCTCTCTCTCTCTCTCTCTCTCTCTCTCTCTCTCTCTCTCTCTCTCTCTCTCTCTCTCTCTCTCTCTCTCTCTCTCTCTCTTTCTCTCTCTCTCTCTCTCTCAATATTTATTTTTCACATTTTCTCCCTTCATCTCACCTTCCATTAACATCAGCCTTCTGTATCCAACCCTTAGAATATTATCGTCAAACTTTAACTAAAATATAAAGCTTTAATTGTCACGCCCATACGACAAAGCACTAGGTTTATTTCGTCAGTGTGATATAATACGGGGTTGTTAGGAAAATGATAAAGTTAATAGTACCAGTAGTCCCATTCCCCGGCCCCTATAACACAGTAACATAGATTGGTGTTATCTGTAAATGAATAGAGGATGGTTCCTTTGACTCACTGATCTGTATTAAATCGTTTGTTAATAGCGGGAATACGAGTAAAAAAGGAAGACGCGACCTTGAGAGACTTATGCCCGTTTTTCTCGTCGGATAAGGAGGCTCCTGAACACCTCTTAACGATTTATTCTTAGATATGGCTGATTAATGTCGTTTTGTACGTTCTGTATGTAAAGTGAAACGATGTGAGAAGAATTTACAAAACACAGAAGAGGACAGTAAGGAGAAATAAGCAAAATAAATGACTAAAGTAAAGGTATTCGGGAGCTTCCTTAACCGACGTGACTACAGGCCTTAATGTCAGGTTATTGCTTTACTTTTGTGACGGGTTTTAAAATTTAGAATAGTTTTATCATTAGTTATTAATTAATTGTTTTTGGTAATAGTATTGTTAGTCCATTATTTGCTATATGATATACTTGGCTATCCTATTCCGGCGGAAGTCCTAGCAACCTTTGTTGAATTCTGGGAAGTCCTAGCAATCAGTGTTTAAATCTAAGAAGTCTTAGCAGTCAGTGTTTTAATCTAAGAAGTCCTAGCAGTCAGTGTTTAAATCTAAGAAGTTCTAGCAGTCAATGTTTAAATCTAAGAAGTTCTAGCAATCAGTGTTTAAATCTAAGAAGTTCTAGCAGTCAATGTTTAAATCTAAGAAGTTCTAGCAATCAGTGTTTAAATCTAAGAAGTTCTAGCAGTCAGTGTTTAAATCTAAGAAGTTCTAGCAATCAGTGTTTAAATCTAAGAAGTTCTAGCAGTCAGTGTTTAAATCTAAGAAGTCCTAGCAGTCAGTGTTTAAATCTAAGAAGTTCTAGTAGGCAGTGTTAAAAGCTGAGAGGTCCTAGCTGCCAATGTTTTTTTTTTATCTAAGAAGTCCTAGCTACCAATGTTTAAATATACAGTTAAAAGTCCTAGCTGTCAGTTTAAGAAGTTCTAGCTGCCAGTGTTTAAATCTGATTCGAGCACAAGTTTTGCTTGTTTTGATTCACCTGGGAAATCAATCTATGGAACCTCAGGATTACGTTATTCTTTTGAGAGAAACTCTGGCATTCAGATGTTAAAGATATGGGCATTGAGAGGTGCAGCAAATTAATGTCAGATTTATTTTACTTCCCGAGTGACTGGCCGTGTAATTTGGCATAGGGTTATCTATTTATTGTGGTCTTCATATGTGCAGACCCTACAGTAGGTGCACATTTTTTTTTTCGTTCTTTCCACCAAACACTTGTCAAACTGGGGACCATTGTCAAACTGGGGACCATTTCCATATTTCCTCATTATTTTACTTCAAGCATGGTACTCTTGTTCCTTGGGTAACTAGCTAGATACCTCTCATTATTATTATTATTATTATTATTATTATTATTATTATTTTATTATTATTATTATTATTATTATTATTATTATTATTATACCTTACAATGGGTTTTATGCGATCAGTGGTCAGACCCTGTAAGCACACACATTTCGTATATTTCGTGAAGTGCGTGAATTGTGGAGACACGAATCCACAGTGGTAACAAACTAGGAGTCTGAGTGCTGGCGACTTTTTTTTTTTTTTTTTTTTGTGGGAACTATCCCTCCTTCCTTTTGGAATGTTGGCAATCATTAATTAGTGAACTGTATCCGTTGTAGTGTAGTTAGACGTAATTATATAAATTAGCCAGCTGTTTATAAACAGCAGAATATCACAGGGGCTTGTACGAATTTCGTCTGATTAATTAACAGGTTTTAGGAACAGCATCAACCACCAGGGTCCCCGTTCCTATACCAGTCGTGTTGGCCAGTTTCTCATGTGCCCCGCCCCCTACTGATGCCCCGCCCTCTTCCAGCTCTACTTGTTGCTGATTGGCTGAGATAATTATTCTTATTGATAGAATAATGAGCTTTACCACGAAATATTATTGTATTATTTACCCCCCCCTGGGGGTAGGGGGGTTTCAAGAATACTCCCCCAGTATCCCTGCTTGTCGTACAAGGTGACTAAAAGGGTTGGTGGTGGGTTAATGCCCCACCCCGTAAAAAGAACTAACTAAAAAAGCTAATAAAACGCCTCGGACCCAGACGGACCATACGTTGACGACTAAGGAACGGACAAAGGATATTCTTAGGGTGGGAACGTGGAATGTGAGAGGAGTGAATGATGAAGTGAAAGAGAGAGATTGTTCAGGTGCTTGAGAATGCAAAAGTGGATATATGTGGACTGACTGAAACTAAATGGAAAGGTGAAAGGGTGAGAGAATGGGAATATGGTTTAGGTATATGTGCGGGAGTCAGTGAGAATGAGAGGGCAAGAGAGGGAGTATGTCTGATGATAAGCAAGAAGTGGAAGGAGAATATAAAAGAGTATGGAACAGTGGGTGCAAGGAATGTATGGGTGAGGATGAAAGTAGGTATACAAGTGTGGGCGATTGTATATGTGTATGCCCTGACAGAGGATCGAGTGGCAAGAGTGAAAGATGAGTTTTGGGCGAGAGTAGAAGCATGTATGGACAAGTATGGGAGGAGCGAGAGAGTGCTGTTGATTGGAGACATGAATGGCAAAGTTGGGAATGTACAAGTGGATGGAGTGGTTGATCAGTGGGGTGTGCCAGCTGAAGTGGATGGGAATGGTAGTGCTTTGGTGGACATCTGTGCTTGTAAGGGGTTGGCAATAGCCAACACCTACTTTCGTCATAAGATGATCCATCGGTATACATGGAGAGTAACGAGGAGGATGGATGGTGAACTTGTTGAACGAAAGGCAATTATAGACTACGTGTGTGTGGATGAACGAATGAGAAGACAATTGTTGGATGCAAGAGTGTGGAGAGGGTGGGGGAATGGAGTCTCGGACCATCACTTAGTGATGGCCAAGGTAGAGCTGCAAAGAAAGTGGTTGAGGAGATGAAGGGGACGACAGGAGGAAGCAGCTCCTGTGAGAAGAGTGGAGAAATTGCAAGATAGTGAGAAAATGACAGAGTATAAGAGCATAGTGGAAGAATGATTGGGAAGATATAAGCTAGAGCAGATGGAAGGGGTGGAAGACGTATATAAGATATTCACGAAAGAGATAGGCGCAGCGTGTGAGGTGGTTTGTGGAGTGAGGAGGAGATGCAAGGGTGTGCAAGGGACAGCATGGTGGAATGATGAGGTGAAACGAGCTGTGGAACAAAAGAAGAAGGCATATAGTGAATAGTTATCGAGTAGAGGTAGGGGAGAAGATGAGAGAGAGAAGAGAGAGATATATGTGAGCAGGAGAAGGGAGGTTAAGAGACTGGTGAAGGAGAGTATGAAGAAAGTGGATGAAGAGTTTGGGAGGAATCTGAGTGTGAAATGGAGGGAGAGTAAGAAATTGTTTTGGAAGGAGATAAAGAAAGTAAGGCAGTGTGAAATGGGAAATAGTAGAGGAGTGAAAGATAGGAATAATAGATTGTTGGTGGAGAAGAGAGAGAAATTGAGGAGATGGAAAGAGCACTTTGAGGATTTGTTCAATGTAGAGAGTGAGAGCAGTGGGAATATAAGTGGTTGGGGAATGGCTAGGAGAAGAAGAGATGAGAGGAGGGAGGAAGAGATCAGTAGGTCTGAAGTAGTGGAAGCGATGAAGAAGATTAAGTTGGGAAAGGCCCCAGGAATTGATGGAGTGTGTGGTGAAATGCTGAGGTATGGGGGTGAGATTGTTGTGGAGTGGATATGGAAGTTGTGTAGATTGGCTTGGGAAGAGGGAAGGGTTCCAGAGGACTGGAAATCAGGTATAATTGTTCTTTTATACAGGAAAAGGGGAGAGAGAAGTATGTGGTAACCATAGGGGTATTTGCCTTTTTAGTGTGACTGGTAAAATATATGGTAGAATACTCATTGATAGGGTTAGGCATATGACAGAGGAGCTAGTTGGAGAAGAACAAGGGGGATTTAGGAAGGGAAAAGGGTGTGTAGATCAGATATTTGTTCTAAGATGTTTAGTGGAGAAGTATCTAGAGAAGGGAAGGAAAGTGTATGCTGCCTTCATGGACTTGGAGAAAGCTTATGACAGAATAGATAGGCAAGGTAAGTGGAAGGTATTAAGAATAAATGGAGTGGAGGGGAAATTGTTGAGTACTGTGAAGAGTATGTACGAGGGAGCTAGGGTTACGGTGTTAGTGGATGGTGAGCTGAGTGAATTCTTTGATCTCAATGTGGGACTGAAACAGGGTTGTGTGATGTCTCCATGGCTGTTTAATACATACATGGATGGGGTTGTAAAGGAGGTGCAAGGTAGGGCAGTGGATGTGGGGGTAGCTCTAATGAATGAGGGTGAGATTTGGAAGATTCCGGTGTTGCTGTTTGCTGATGATACAGTGTTGTTGAGTGAAGATGAATGGGAGTTGCAAGGTTTGGTGAATGAATTTGGGACAGTGTGTAGGAGGAGGAATCTGAAAGTTAATGTAAACAAAAGTAAAGTTATGGTGTTTGAGAGGAATGAAGTCACAGAGTGTGCAGTGAGGTTGGATGGTGAGGATATGGAGAATGTGAGTGCATTCAAGTACTTGGGTAGTGTGATGAATAAGGATGGAACTTTGGGGGATGAAGTGCGTGAAACGGTACAGCAGGGAAGGAAGGTTGTTGGTACACTGAAAGCTGTGATGAGAAATAGGGAGGTGTGTATGGAAGTTAAGAAGTCACTGCATGATAGTATTGTGATCCCTACTCTGACGTATGGAAGCGAGGCGTGGACCTTGCAAGAGGGGAACAAGTCAAGAGTGAGAGCAGTGGAAAAGAGTTACTTGAGAGGAGCATGTGGAGTGACGTGGAGGGCCAGGTTGACGAATGAAGAAGTGAAGGAACGTTGTGGGGTGGATGTGGATGTGGTTGAGAAAATTAGGAGAAATACACTGAGGTGGTTTGGACATGTGAAGAGAATGGAGAATGAAAGACTGACTAAGAGCGTGTATGTAGGTGAGGTGGAGGGAGGGAGAGGGAGGGGTAGAACGAGGATGAGGTGGAGGGATGGAGTAGAGAAGTATATGAGGAAGGGGGGGTGATTTGGGGGGAGGGTAGTCAAATGGTGGGTGACAGAGCGACTTGGAGGCGTTTTGTCTGTGGCCACCCTTTGCGGGATTAGGGCGTCGGGCTATAGATAGATAGACTTTGAATTCATTTCTTTATGACAAAGGAAGCACTAAAATTTGGTACCTGAATCAAAATGTTTGAAAAGAACCAACCTGCCTCCTCCCGTGACTGCAGCTGATTGCCGCCAAGAAAGTTCGGAGCTTGGCAATAACACATCGCAGCTGTGTCACTATTGCTGTTAAACATATTAAGTCACCTATTTGTCATGGCTGGTAAGTTACCACAGTATCATAACCATATTGTAATTTTCCCTGTGTAAATCCTTTATATCAGAGGTTTGAACATAGAAGTAGGAAAACGAAATGTCACTGGCTTCGCTTCGAAATGAGATACCTCATTCTATACACGTGAAATCAGTGAAATCTTATAGAGAGAAAAGGGTTTTGTGTGTGTGTGTGGATACCATATTTAAGGAAAAATGTTAAAACACTAAGTTCTTTGTAGAATATGTACCTTTTTGTTTTCATAGAGGGAACTTTCGTTACTTTACAAACCTTTCAGGCCGATGACGTTCCTTGGTACTTTTTTTTCCAACATCCTTTAATACAAAACATTTCCTAGTTAAATGGAAAAGGTATCATTGCAGTTAAGGTTTTAAGCAAGTTTTGTTGCTTCGATTAGCGAGAGCACCTGACATGTTTACCCAACATTGGCACGGCAAAGACTGGCTCAGAACTCCTACTCGGGCCGACGGGTGAGTGGGCGTGGCCAAGGGGGCGGGGCACAAGAGAAACTGGCCAACGCGACCGGTATAGGAGGCCTAAGATATGGCTGTTGATAATGTAATAGCGTACTACTGACATTCACTCCTTCACCACGAGGCTTTCTGCGAGGGATAATGTAGTGGCAAGAAAGAGTAATAGTGGCCTTCCTACCCTATGCCTTTCCACTTTATCCATTGCCTTACTCTTGTACACTATAATTTATCCACTAGTTCCGTTCCATGTGCCCCAGAAGCTTGAGTTTAGTATTAAATGGGAGCTTAATGAATCCTTTGGGTACGAGTTAATGTGGATAAACATGGCAATGAAGAGAGGCAGAAAGGAAGAAATGAAAAGAATTGAAA
Source organism: Coenobita brevimanus (assembly GCF_032717465.1). Taxonomy (NCBI): domain Eukaryota; kingdom Metazoa; phylum Arthropoda; class Malacostraca; order Decapoda; family Coenobitidae; genus Coenobita; species Coenobita brevimanus. The sequence continues at coordinate 7,908,312 of NC_136954.1, forward strand.
GAGAGGAAAATGTGAAAGGGACATTAGGAAAGGCATGTGATTAAAGAGAAGAACGTGAAATGAAAAATTTGAGGTGGATTAGCCTATGAGAGGGTAATGTATTGTCGAGAGGGAGATGAAAGAAAGAAAAAATATGAAAAATAAAGGATCAAGAGTGAAAAAAGATGAGTGAAATGTGAGAGCATCTGAGTAATATGAATGATAATGAGATTCACGAGGAGGATAATGAGAGGAGACTTTGAGAAGAATATGGGAGAGAAAATGGGGGAATGGTTTTAAGGAAGGAACACAAAAACAAAACAAAACATAACAGATTATCAGCATATTCTTTGCTCTTCCTTATGGCTTCACTAACTCCTCATAAAATCACCACCACCCTTATTACCATGTGAAATTTCGTAGCGTACATAAACAGATGATGGATGTTAGTGCCAAAGTGTTAAGGGACTTGTAGGGGTCGCTGGGGATCAATCGTTTGGTGGTGTGTCGTGGCTGGACTAATGGACCTCGGAAGTGGAGTGTGTAGCCTATGTCCAGAGTCTGATGCAGGAAAAAAAATGGGGTTAGTAATAAAATGAAAAGGACGTCCTGCTACTGAAACATTCATATGTAAGATGCAGCCTTCATTAATCCTTTCACTGCTGAAGATCTTAATTGGCAGTAGAATCATCTAGCAGTAGCAAGATTAAAAGGAAATCTCAGTTGAATTTCAGAAGCTCATGGAGGCAGTTTCAAACCTTGTCACTATCATAGACCCTTCTTAATTGAATAAAATAATTAGAGAGTAGCAGTGTAGAATTAGCGTCATCATCGTAGTGGTGTGTTGATTTTATCATGACGTTTATTATTTTCATGCAGTGAGCAGCGCAAGTCGGCATGGATTACTCGTTACCAGTTGTGCCTATATATACTGATTTTATAGCTTGGCCAGGGTTTTCTTGTCTTTCTTTTGTTTTTGGGGGTGGGGGAGGGGATTCTTCAACATTGGTCATTGGCAGAAAAGACAATGCTGTGGTTCTACATCCTTCTCATGGCACTTCTTCATGACTAGCACCATATTGGAGTGTCAGTTTATTGCCGCAACTCGGCATTCAAGATGAACAGATGGCAGTTTTACTCCAAGTTAATGTAGTATACTCGTAGTTAGACATTTGGTAACGAAATCATTTACGGGTATTCTGTGCACCTTATGAAAATACTTGTCTCACCCCTTTCAAGTCCAGAGCATTGATGCCTTCTCGTTGTGGCATCAGTATAACAGGGCAGCTCCGCTACACGGTTTTACAAACACCTGTCAACTCCCTCCCTAGCCCGCAAAAGGAGGAGAGTCAGTTTGCAGTCTACTGGGTTCACGTTCACACATTTAACCTCCATCAGTAGTTTGACAATTTTTGGCATGGTCTTCCTACCTTCAACGGTTTTATTCAGCACAGGGATAGGAATCAGATGGTAAAGGGATTATTAGGTGATTGCTTTTAACCCCGTCACTATATTTTCTCCAACGTTAACACAATTGTAAGTAGTAAAGAAAAATTATGGCATTGGATTGAAGGGGTTTGCTTTATTCTTGCATTTTCCAGACGACTGTACTCACTAGCTGTGTTCTGCATCTTGAATGATTGCTTTACTCCTTGAGCCGGTGCTGGAGAGGGACGCCTTCATGTGGTGGCACCGATACAACCAGGCTGTCCAGTTGCCCGGTTATTACAAATATCCCCCAACAACTTCGCTATCTACCGAAGGAGAATGTTTGACTGCGGGTGGAGGGCAACTTAATCCTGCTGTCCAGTGAGTTCACGTTTCAGATGAGCCTGAGGTTGCAACTACTACCACAATACACTCACTTTATCCAGCAAATACTAACTAATAACGTTGCTAAATAAAATACTTCTGTAGTTTTCGAAAGGTCTCTGACGCAGTTTCTCATGGAACAAATATAATTGTGTATCATTCATGTGCTCTATGTCTGTTCATCCCCATGAAGGATAGATAATCACTGCATTCATTCCCTCTTGTCCTTTCTTCCGCCTCTATAAGACTTCCTATTTCTCTTCGCACTTTGCTCTTTCCTGAAATGTTTCCTGATACTCATCCCCTCACCTGCTTCCATTACTTCCTCCTCCACTCCCTCATCCATATACCTCACAATTACTCGCATTCCCCTCTCTCCTCTTCCTACCTTTCAATTCCTCCTCCTCTTCCCTCTCCTCATCTCCCTCACCTGCTCTTCCCCTTCCCACTCTTCCTGTCACTCCTCTTCTCACCTCTTGTTACCTTGCCCTCCCCTCTCTCCTATTCTCACCTTCCCTCCCTTCTCTCCTCCTCTCACCTTCCCTTCCCCTCTCTCTTCTTCTCACCTTCCTTTCCCCTCTCTCTTCTCACCTTCCCTTCCCCTCTCTTCTCTTCTCACCTTCCCTTTCCCCCTCTCCTCGTCTCACCTTCCCTTCTCCTCTCTCCTCTTCCTCTCACCTCCTCTTCCTCTCGCCTCCTCTTCCTCTTACCTCCTCCTTTTCTCATCTCCTCTTCTTCTCACCTCTCCGTCTCACTTCCCCTTCCGCTCTTTCTTCGTCTCACCTCTTCTTCCTCTCTCTCTCTCTCCTTCTTCATCATCATCATCATCGTCGTCGTCGTCGTCGTCATCGTCGTCGTCGTCGTCAATCTTCTTCTTCTTCTTCCCTTCTCTCCACTTCCTGTCTTTCAATCACTCAGAGCCAGTCGAGGGTTTCATCAGAGACGAAAAACTCTCTGCTTGTTCCCTGATTTCCGCCATGTTGAAATGTTACTGACAGGACGCAGGGCACATGGGACGAGGCAAGAGTTTATAAGATTTTGGGAGAAGAATAGTCTACCAATATATTTATCTGTTTTATTTTTCCATTTATATCAGGCATTAATTTTCCATATTTGTCTGTGTGTCTCTGCGTATGTCTGTCTTTCTCGCTTTGGTGACATGGAGGTAGGGATTAAGTGTGAGAACGGAATATTGAGTAAGAATTTGAAAAGAGTAGAGAGGGATCATTTGTGAGTGCATGATAATTCACGATGATTGTTTCTTTTACGTCATTACATAGATTTGCTTGTATTTGTGGCTCATATGAAACAAGTTGCAGATTGAATAGGTTAAAGGGCTTCTTCGAATCGAACTTGAGTCGCATCATTACCGCGTTCAGTGCCAGATAAACATGCCTGTATTGGAAGGGTTGTTTGGGTGTTGATTGGCTTTGCGCCCGTCTTTTGGTGGTTACTTACTCGTCTTCTAACATTTCTTGGACTGTAAGATCATTCCAAAGGCCTTAATGAAGAAGAGTCTGATAAAGGTGACTCTAGTTACCAGTCCCAGATACTATATATACTTGCAGTTTTAAGGTCAGTCAAGTCAGATATAAAGTCGTGTGGGTGTGGCAAAGAGCGCTGGTATGAAGTAGAACAAGAGGCAGCGGGGGGGATAAAATATTACTGTACATTCTCCTTTCGGTAATTATAATTATTATCTGTTAAGCATATAAAAATGTTTGGAGAACATTTTGCGATTTTTATTATTTTTTATTTTTTTAACTGGAAACGAGTCTTCCGCTGTTTAAGCATGATTGTTTTCCCGCATATACCTGTCTGTCTGTCTGTGTGTCTGTCTGTATCATGCTATGTTATCTGTCTGTCTGTCTATATCTATATCTGTTTGTCGGTAACTCACTGTCAATTAGTCTCGAGGTTTGCAAAAAGTATCAGATAATTAAGATAGAATAAGATTTGGAAAGAATTCTGTGGGTTAGTGTCTCACTGTATATTTGTCTGTCTGTCTGTATATTTGTATCTATGTCTTTCTGCCTGTCTGTCTGTCTATCTGTTTTTTCTGTTTATCAAATGTAGTTTGTCTGTCTGTCTATCTATATCAGTCTTGTCAGCCAGTCATATGTAACTTATTTGTGTCTGTGTATTTGGGGGCTTATAGAAGGAATTAAATCTCGATCAAATGTACAACAGGATTTGGACTGAATATAAAATGAGAACCTCTGTTTTATAATCTCTTGCATTGTCTGTCAGTCCGTCGGTCTGCCTGTCTCTGCCTGTCCGGCTGTCTCTGTCAGTCTGGTTGTACAAGATGTTGGGGCACGAATCCTAAGTAATGAAAAAGATTGGGAAGAATATTATACGACTCTTGAAATTGAAATATCAAGTTCGAACATTGGGTACAGTGAAAAGATGGAAGTCTGCCTATTTATCTGACTATCTGGCCGTCTGTCTGTCCAGCATCTATCAGCATTTGGCTGTCTTATCTGTCTAACTAGAGTTTGTCTGTATATATGTATAGCCTGTTTATATTTCTAAGTATGAGTGATTGCAAGCTTGTGATTGTCTATTTGGTTATTAATTTGAGGTATATTTTTATATTTATGTATTTTATGTTTAGCAATCTCTATCTGTCTTATGTGTCTTTCCATTTACCTACATTGTTTCTCCTTTGCGACGGATTCACATTCTTTTTAGTTTTTCTTATAATTCTCTTCCGTCCATCTCTTTCTTTTCCTCACACATTTTAGTTAGATCTTTAGTGTAAGTTATCATTCACTTCTGATGTGTGAATTTCCTCTCTTTCTCTCACTTCAACTTTTTCTCTCAGTTTCTCTTCCTCTCCTCCAGGCTTCCTTTCTGGGCAACTTTTCTCCTTTTATATTGGTTATAGATTTCTTCACCCTTTTCCTCTTGTGGTTTCTTGTCCTCATCCTCATTGTTCTTTTTAGTCCATTTTTTTACCTTTTTCCCTCTTCTTCACCCTCCCTTTCTTAAACAAAATTTTCGTGCAGTTATTTCCTTTTCCTTTCTTCCTCCTCCTCCTTCCTTCTTCTTACTTTTCCTCGTCTTCTCATTCTTGTTAGCATCTCCTGACGCGTTTCCCCTTCTCATTAATTCATCCTTTCCCCCACAGTCTGTCTTACAATCTCTCTCTCTCTCTCTCTCTCTCTCTCTCTCTCTCAAGGAAAGATGATTCTGCGGCTGATGAGAGAGAGAGAGAGAGAGAGAGAGAGCAAAGTAAGTGTAAATTGTGTGTGGGGTGAGAGTAAGCTGACCGATGCTGACTCGTATTCTTGTTGGTTAATGAAAGTCGCTACCACCTTGACTTAGTGACATTATTTTCTTATTCCGCTTTACTATTCTCTTGTCTGTTATTAATACCTTTGTAATACTGGTATTAATTCCATGAATAACATTTGAACACCGCATAGGCTACAAAAATAAGTTATATTCTTTTTGCTTAAACTTGGCCCAGGTTTTCATCCTTTTGCAGCTTATTTTACGTAGCTCAGCGGCTGAAAACTACAACGCAACGAGCCTACTCCCTGTCCATAGCACTTCATTGTGACCAGCATCAAATTCGAGTGATTACCTCTTGTTCCAACTCAATATTCAAGATAGAGATATGACAATTTTCGGTCAAGTTAAAGTAAAAACCGTGTAGTATAGAGAAGAGCTGCTTGCTTGTCTCTTTAGCTGTTCACAATACGAGCCTTGTCAAATGTTGGGGCGTATTGTGGGTGGCATTGGAGGCTTCGTAGCACCTCTTCCTCAGCGATTTATTTATTTATTTTTCTATATCACATAACTTTCCGTTATTTATACTGTTTCATTACCTCCAATAGTTTGCATCAGTAACTTTTATGTGGATGGTGAACTGTAATGTGCAGAATAAATCGCTAAGGAATTGATGTTAGGGAATCTTCAAAGCGACCTAGAATGTAACTCAGCCTACACTTTTCAAGGTAGTGTTCCTTTCTCACGACTTATTGAATAAATGGTAAGATTTAGTACCTGTCAGAACATGATCAATGGGAATAAATCCGCAGGTGTAGAGGAAAATGAGGAAGAAATAATCAGGGAATCAGGTGAGAAACTAAGTGGAAAAGGAGTTGTAAGCTGGAATGGCGAATGGATACATAGGCTTAGAGGAAAATGAGGAAGAGGTAATCGTTAAGTCAGGTGAGAAAATGGTTGGGAAAGGAATGATAAGCTAAAATAATGACACCATATATGATAACTGAAAAGGAATTATTGAGATCGTTAGAGTGACTATAGGTAACGGATAATGGCAAAAAAAAAAAAAAGGTACTGAAAGAGGAATAGTATATTAAAAAAAAAAGAAGATACAACGATAGGGGAAAGTCAAGGAGGCATTGAAAGTAACAAAGAATACTTCACTGGAGACAGACTATTGTAATTAAGAAAGGAGATGGGAAGATTGATTAATAATTATATCAGATAATGCGAAAAGGAAGGGACTGGCAAAAAAATGAAGTGACAGTGAAAAAAAAGGAAGAGGCTAAGAAAAACAATAATAACCCAAATGGCTGAAACACCAGAGTGAGAATCATTAAGTGGGGAGGAGGAGGATTGAGTCTGGGTTGGTGAGATTGATTATGGGATGAAGTGGGGGAGTAAGGGGAAGTGAGAGAGTGAGGGCATGTGAGTAGAGATGGGAGAGGAGGATAGGAAGTTGACTGGGATGAATTAGGAGAGAGAGAGAGAGAGAGAGAGAGAGAGAGAGAGAGAGAGAGAGAGAGAGAGAGAGAGGAAATATTAATGTCAGTAAAGAAGATGGAGAGGAGACGAGAGGGAGGTGATGGAAAGATGAATTCGAGAGAGAGATGGGAAGGAGGAGCCGATGAGGTAAGGGGAGAGAGAGAGAGTGGAGGAGAGGAAGCTGATATCAGTGAGTAAAGGGATATAGAGAGGGGAAGAGGGAGGGTGAGGGGAAAGAGGGGAGGAGAAGGGAGAGGAGAGATGGAGGGAAGTGGGAGGTAGTAGAAAGAAAGGAAGGAGGATGGGGTAGAGAGGTGGGCAAGAGAGGAGGAGGAGGAAAGGGGGACGGAGGAGGTGAGTGAGTGAAGGCAAGGAGAGTAATTTAGATAGGTGGAGTTAGAGGGGGAGGGGGAGTTAGTGGGGGAGGTGAAGCAAGGGGGAGGTGGAGTTAGAGGAAGAGGTTGAGTTAGAGGGGGAGTTGGAGTTGGAGTTTGAGAGGGAGGTTGTGTTTGAGAGGGAGGTTGAGTCTGAGAGGGAGGTTGGATTTGAGAAAGAGGTTGAGTTTGAGAGGAAGGTGGATTGGAAAAGGAGAAGGAGTTGGAAAGGGAGGTGGAGTTAGGGAGGAAGGTGGATGAAACAGGGAGCGATTTCGGACAGAAGGAATGGATGGAGAGAGGAGGAGCTAACAGAGAAGGGGAAGGAGGTGGAGGTAGAGAGGGAATGAGGGAAAGGGGCAGGGAGAGGAGGGGGAGAGAATAGGGGAAGGAGAGAGACAAGTTTGCATAGAGGGGAAGGAATAGCTGATGAGTAGAGAGGGAGTGAGGAGAAGTAGAAGAGGAGATGGGGAATGTAATGGAAGGGAGCAGGAGAGAGAGAAGAGGCAGCTTTCACTAACACTCAAGGAAACTTGAAAGAAAGAGAAGGTAAGAGATATTGGGGATGAGGGGAAGAGGAGAGAGGGGATGAATGAATGTGTGATTATAGAAGGGGAGTTAGGGCAGAGAGAGTGAGGGAAAGGAGGAAGTTGATGAGGTAGAGAGGGGTAGAGTAAAGGAGAGGAGGAGGTGGAGGAGACAAGCGGTTGGGATGGAGAGAGGACGTGAGAGGAAGATGAGGGTAGAAAGGCGGGGAGGAGGTGGGGGAGAAACAGGGTGGGAATAAGGGAAATAGTAATGAAGGGGACGAAAAATACAGCTAATAAGGTTAGTAAAGATGGAAGGAGAGGGGAAGCTGATAGAGAGAGGGGAACGTGGTTGTGGTGGGGGAGATGAGCGACGGCGGGGACAGCGGTGGGGCGGAAGAGAAAAGAAAAATTAAGAGATATAGGAGGAGGAGGAGGAACGGAGAAATGGTGACAGATTGAGAGGAGGAAAGAGGAAGTGGGAGAGTAGAACCTGGGGAAGGAAATGGTGAAAGGAGTCAAAAAAAATGAATGGAGAGAGGGTGAGAGAAAAGAGAGGGAGAAGGAGAGGCTGGTGCGGATGAGGAGAAGGGAGAGGAGGAATGGAAATTGATGGAAGAGAAGACAGAGGAGGAAGTGGTGAAGGTGGAGAGGGAAAGGAAAAAAAAATGAAGAGATAATGAGAGAAAGAGGAAGAGTAGGGAGTGGGGGGAGAGGAGAAGGAAAAGAAGAAGAGGGAAAGTGACAAAGGGAGGAGAGAGGAAAGCGGATGACTGAAAAGTGTTCCATAGAAAGTCACATTTACGGCCCAAATGTTTCCTCCTTGTCCCGCTCTGGCCAGGTTAGTGCCAACGGATCTGTTAGGGAGCATACTCGTACGGGCCAACTACCACTGTCAGAGATGTGTGGAACTTTCACTCCGACACTCTTAGGACCCTTTCAACTCAGTAAAATCGTGTGATGTTAGAACTGATCACTACAGTTGTACTGACCTTCAGAGGGTTGATATTGATGGTATTAACACTAGGCTCCTCAGATCCTCCCTCAGCTGAGGAGAGAATAAAAATGTGTTTTGCATTAATTAGAACAAAAAAACTACAATTGTTCCAACCGTGAGTGCTCGCACATACACACGCACGCACGCACGCACGCACGCACGCAAACACACACACACACACACACACACACACACACACACACACACACACACACAAGCACGCACGCACGCACACACACACACACACACACACACACACACACACACACACACACACACACACACACACCTTCATTGTTCGCTGTTTTATGTAGTATATCCGTGTTTTTCTTTTTCTTATCATATGTCTTCCTTTCCTCTTTCCTTTTGTATGATACACTTCCTCAGTTAAATCCAGCGATACTTATTGGCTTCCTTGTCATCATCTCATAACTTTTACTCCCTTTTCTCGTTTCCATTGCTAAATCATTCCACTTTTGATATCACTTCTATTCACCTATGTCTTCCATGTCATTTGTCACTTTTTACTCCATTCTTTTTTCCTGCTGCCCCTTTCACTTTTATTACCACCTTTTCTCACTTCCAGACCTCCCTCTCTCTCTCTCTCTCTCTCTCTCTCTCTCTCTCTCTCTCTCTCTCTCTCTCTCTCTCTCCTTCTTTCCCTCTGTCTCTCCCTCCATCTAAGTTACTTTTTTTCTCCATTCATTATACTACTTCTTTCTCTTCCATTCTTCTTCCCTCCGTTTCTTTTACAGTAAATTAGTCGTCCTTTGTCTCCACCCCTCCCTGCTTCCCTCTTTCCATCCTTGGTATCACCCTTCTTTGTTGCCTGTCTTCCATCTTTTTCACCACCTCTCTTCGTCTTTTCCTCTTTCCTTGCCTCTCTCTTTCATCAGCTGTAGATAATCCTTCTTTCCTTTAATCCTTGTATATCTTTTCCTCCCTCCCCACACTTCCTTATTCCTACAGTAACCCATCCTTTCCTCCTTCCCTTCCTCCCTGGCTTCTTCCTTCCCTCCCTTCCTGGTTTCTTCCTTCACTCCCTCCCTGGTTTCATCCTTGCCTTCCTCCTTGGTTTCTTCCATGTCAGCCACTCCTTTCACTTGTTTTTGTGGTGACTCCCTTCCACCCTAGCTTAAATATCTCCACTTCTCCTCATCCATCCATACCTATTCCTCCAATCCTCCTTCTACTCTCATTTCCTCCCTCTGCCTCTCCCTTCTGCCTCCATTTCAGTCGCTCCTCTCTGGTTTGTTTTGCCTTTATGACGACAGAAGGGGATTACCCATTTATATTTCTGTTCTCCAGTCGAAACTTGTACGCTTGCTAGACACAGATTGACAGCGGAGGAAAGGGCGATAGTGGTCAGTTGAGAGAGAGAGAGAGAGAGAGAGAGAGAGAGAGAGAGGGGGGGGGCGATAATGGTCAGTTGAGAGAGAGAGAGAGAGAGAGAGAGAGAGAGAGAGAGAGACTTGATGGTTTTCGCGTGGGGTAATTATTTACAATTAATGGACAAGTGTGCATGCTTATTAATGGTACCAAAGATGTTAAGAATGCTTTACGCAACTTGTTTTACTTGGAGTTAGCGAAGTGATTTGTAAAATTATTTCAAATATTGACTGAAACAGGAATAAATGTAGACAGCTCCGGTGATGCTTGTGGTAATAATAGTTGTGGTGGTGCTGTTGGTGTGGTTGTTGTGGTTGTGCTTGTGTAGTGATGGTGGTCACATGTTGTGGTGGTGGTGGTGGTGGTTGGTGGTCGGGGTGGCGGTTGTAATTGTAGTAATTACAGTAGTTTTTATGGTCTTTGTTGATATTGATGGTTTTACTGTTGTGGTGGTGGGAGTGGTAGCAATAGTAGTTTTAGTCGTGGCTGAAGGGACTTTAGCAAAGGGTATGGTGATAGTTGGGTGGTTTGAAGATGGTGGTTATGATGATGGTTGTGTGTGTGTGTGAGGTGGGTGGCAAGCTGGTCACAGTGAAAGGAACCAATGAATGGAACATCATGGGTACCAGCACTCCCATTCGTTAATCAGGATAATGGGCAGAGCTTGGAGGAGCAGCGTCACAAGTTTGGCGCCTCCTGTTGGCCAAGAACTTAAGTGGAAGGAGACTGTTTAGCAGTGTGATGACTAAACAATATTCCACACAGAAGCACTCGAACTTCTGTATAGATACGTCCTTGGAGTGAAGTTAGCTATTATCGAAATTGTTCTATTTTCATTTTTTCCTTCAGATATCAGCTGTGTAGAAATGATCATGAAAAAAAAAACTTACTTATGAGAATTGTTTGGTTGATAAAAGATGACAAATGTATATACAGAGATATATTTATAATTTAAACTGAAGACAGGTAATAAGCTGTAAAGTATTGGTAGCTGTGTGAGTGAAGAAAATGAACGGTCGGCAACAAAAGTCCTCTCATCTCCCATGCTTTTCTCTCCACGGACTTTGCGGATTCACCATACTGATTTTCATAGTCCATGGAGAGAAAAACAGGAAAGGAGACAATCCTTTTGATGCCGACTTACTGTACATGCAAATAATGTTATACAGAACTTTACGAGAGTTTGAACTGTGAATAGCTTGGTAAATGGACGAGTGAAATGAAGTATATATAAAAGCAATCTGATGCACAACTTATTTTATTCAGCCCAATGACGAACAATTGTTATTTTTCATTCTTTTTATGTTCAGGCGAGAGTTTGTAAATACGGATAAGGGTGCACACTTGTAACCCCATAAAAGTAAATTATGTAAAAGACTGAATATTAATGTGACAGTACGAATAACAAAGCGATCTCATCAATAAAATGTATGGAGACTGCTTTATTTTGCATATTGGTTGGAACGCTTTTATATTTTCGAAACACACACACACACACACACACACACACACACACACACACACACACACACACACACACACACACACACACACACACACACACACACACACACACACACTGATATTAAGGTTGGACCACCAGGTACAGTAACTTATCTTTGGTTAACGCTGGATGGTTTTACTCTCCGTTTGGGAAACCTCACGAGATCTGAGTGTTAACAAGTGTCGATTAGCACCACAGTATTCATCACATCCCTCTAGCTATGCTCTCACTTACTCTGTACTCTCATACATTCCCCATCTCATATTCACCTTCCGAAATACGCTTCTATCTATCTATTGTCAGACGCCTCAATCCCGTTTGGGGTGGCCACAAACAAACGCCTCCACTTCACCCTGTCCCCCGCCATTTCACTGCCCTGCTCCCAACTCACACACCCCTCTCTCCTATACCTCTCCACCCCATCCCTCCATCTCATCCACGGCCTCCCCCTTCCTCTTCCCCCCTCCACCTCACTTACATACACTCTCTTCGTCAGTCTTTCACCCTCCATCCTCTCCACGTGGCCAAACCACCTCAGTGTGTTCCTCATAACGCTTCCTATCACATCCACATCCACACCACAACCCTCCTTTATATCCTCATTCGTCAGCCTGTTTCTCCATGTGACTCCACAGGCTCCTCTTAAATAACTCATTTCCACTGCTCCCACTCTTGACTTGTGTCTTTCCAACAACGTCCAAGCTTCACTTCCATACGTTAGAGTTGGTATCACAATACTGTCATGTAGTAACTTTTTCACTTCCATACTCACTTCCCTGTTTCTTATCACTGCTTTCAAAGAACCAGCAACCTTTCTTCCCTGCTGTACCCTTTCAAGCACTTCACCCTCCAAACCTTCATCCTTACTCATCACACTACCCAAGTACTTAAACGGACTCACATTTTCTAATTCCTCACCATCCAACCTCGCTGTACATTCACTGACTTCACCTCTCTCAAAGACCATCACTTTACTCTTCCCTACATTCACCTTTAGATTCCGTTTCTTACACACCCTCCCAGACTCATCCACCAAGCCTTGCAGCTCTCCTTCGTCTTCACTTAACAACACAGTATCATCTGCAAACAACAGTACAGGGAGTTTCTAAACACTATCCTCTCTCACCAAAGCCACTCCAACATCCACTACCCTACCTTGTACCTTTTTTATTACGCCATCCATGTACAGATTGAACAACCATGGAGACATGACACATCCCTGTTTCAACCCAACCTTCAAAGAGAAAAATTCACTTAGGTCACCATCCACACGCACTGCAGCCTTAGCACCATCATATATACTCTTCACAACATTCAACAACTTCCCATCAACTCCATATATTCTTAATACTTTCCACAATCCTTGTCTATCCACCCTGTCATATGCTTTCTCCAAATCCATGAAAGCCGCATACAACTTCTTTCCCTTCTCTAGAAACTTTTCCACTAAAGATCTAAGAATGAATATCTGATCTACACAACCTCTTCCCTTCCTAAAGCCTCCCTGTTCTTCTCCAACTAATGCCTCTGTTCTTACTCTAACTCTGTCAATAAGTATCCTACCATACACTTTTCCTATTATACTAAGAAGACAAATGCCCCTATGATTACCACACACTTCTTTTCCCCTTTTCGTTTGTACAAGGGAATAATTATACCTGACTTCCAATCCTCTGGGACTCTACCGTCCTCCCAGGCCAATCTACACATCTTCCACATCCATTCTACTACAATCTCTCCCCCATGCTTCAGCATTTCACCACACACTCCATCAATTCCTGGGGCTTTCCCCGATTTAACTTTCTTCATTGCTTCCACAACTTCTATCCTACTGATTTCTTCCTGTCTTCTCACCTCCTTCCTTCTCGCAGCCATTCCCCAGCCACTTATACTCGCATTACTTCCATCCTGTATGTTCAACAATTCCTTAAGGTGTTCTCTCCATCTGCTCACTTTTTCTCCCTTCTCCACTAGTAATCTACCATTTTTATCTGTCACTCCCCTGCTAACTTCACTTCCACCCTGTCTTAATCTATTCACCTCTTTCCAGAACATTTTCTTACAGTCCCTCCACTTTACACTCAAATTCCTTCCAAATTCCTCATCCACTCTCTTCTTACTCTCTCTTACTAATCTTTTCACCTCTCTCTTTCTTTCTGCATATAACTCTCTCTTCCGCCTCTCAACTTCTTCCACGCCCTATTTCTCATCCATTCATTGTATGCTTTCTTCTTTTATGCCACAGCCTGTCTCACCTCTTCAGTCCACCACGCTGTTCCTTGCACCTCTCTTCGTCTTCTCTTCCTCCCACACACCACATCACATGCTGCACATATTTCTTCTGTAAATATCCTGCACACATCTTCCACGTCTCCCATCTGCTCCAATTCATATTTGCCCAATCGTTCCTCCACTTCTCTCTTATACTCTGCCTTTTTCTCATCCTCTTGTAACCTTTCCACTCTCCTTGCAACTACTCCTTCCTCTCGCCTCTCCCTTCTTCTATTTCTCCATCTTACTTGGATCCTAATTCTTACACCACCAAGTAGTGGTCAGAAAGTCCACTCCCCCAACCTCTATAAACTCTTGCATCCATTACACATCTTCGCATCCTTTCATCCACACACACATAATCAATCATTGCCTTCCTTTCATTCAGTTCACCACCCACCCTTCTCATCATTCGCCATGTATACCTGTGGATCATTTTATGCCTGAAGAGGGTATTGGCTATCACCAACCCCCTCCCAGCACAAATGTCCACTAACGCACTGCCATTCTCATCTATCTCACTGGGCACACCCCACTCACCAACTATTCCATCCATCTTCACATTCCCTACTTTACCATTCATATCACCAATCAAAAACACTTTCTCATTCCTTCCAAACTTTTCCATGCACACTTCCACATTTGTCCAGAACTCTTCTCTCACTCTGCTAGCATGATCTTGCATTGGCGCATACACACACATAATCGCCCACATTTGTATTCCAACTTTCAATCTTACCCACACAATCCTTGACCCAAGTGATCCATACTGTTTTATGCTCTTCTTCCATCTTTTACTCACAACTATACATACTCCTTCCTTTGCCCTCTCATTCTCACCTACTCCTGCACATATACCCCATCCATACTCCCATTCTCTCACACTTTCTCCTCTTCATTTAGTTTCAGTTATTCCACATACATCAACTTTCGCACCCTCAAGCACCTGGACAATCTCTCTCTCTTTCACCTCATCATTCGCTCCTCTTACATTCCATGTTGCCATTACCAAGTCCTTTGTCCGGTCCTGGGTCGTCATCGTTTGGTCAGTCCTTGTCCGAGGCTTCTTGTTTCTCTTTTTAGTTAGTTGTTTTCCGGGAAGGGGCACTAACCCTCCGCCAACCCTTTTAGTCGCCTTCTACGACAAGCAGGGATACTGGGGAGTACTCTTGAAAAACCCCGTACCCCCGGGGGTAGGAGGAGAAAATTCGGTTTTAATATCAGAGTACAGTTTTATAAGTGTTTGGTGCTCGGAGTACACCCGCGACTCACCAGGCAAGATCCCACGTTATATTTGAGCCGAGTGTGTGTGTGTGTGTGTGTGTGTGTGTGTGTGTGTGTGTGTGTGTGTGTGTGTGTGTGTGTGTGTGTGTAATTCCTATCTCTGGAACTTATTCCCACCAGAACATCATCCCCTTCCGTGACATGTGACTTCAGACTTTTTGCACTGTTGGCAGCACATGAACCTGGGACAGTGTCTGTGTGAAGTGGAGGTCTACCTACAGTTTCCGACGTTCATGCACCATAGTCACTTGGTCATTTCATCTAACATTTAACACCTCCATTCATCCATGTCAGTGCCGCCAAAAAATGTGATTGTCAAGGTTGTCAAGTATACCTCTGCTACACACTGGTGCTGTACCAGCTTCGTATGTTGCCTGCCAACTGTACCTTCTTTTTATCCCGGCTTCAGAACTTGGTGACTCAACTCTCTTTCGTTTTTCTTTCACCCAGGCCTCCTACGCCTCCAGAAGATTTACCAGTCCCTCCGACCAGCCCAAGCGTCCTTCGAGATTCGGGTGGTGAGGCGTGTCGAGTCGGCCCATGACGCCCTGGCCTTCCTTAGGACCCTGGAAAGCAGCAGCAGGTGAGTGGATGGTACCAGGATGCGTGCTTGGATAGGTTGTTATTTTTATAGCTGAATGTGTTGGTCGTCTTTACGACCTTGAAAAGCAACAGCAGGTAAGTGGATAGATAGATTGCTATTTTCAAAGCTGAGTGTGATGGCATTCTTTATGACCTTTGAAAGCAACAGCAGATGAGTGGATGGGTAGCTGGGTGGATGAATGAATGAATGCAGTGTTTGGTGCATAGTTACAATACTACTATTTATACATGGAACCTGAAAAAAAGAGGTAGCTTGATGGTCACCTGGGTGGAAGGATGGATTTTTAAGCATTTGGTTATAACTAAGGCCATCCTAAGGTTCTAGGAATCTACAACAGGTGAGTGGATGGTTACCTGGATGGATGGATTGGTAGACTGTTAGGTGCATTCATATAATATCGTTACTTATACATGGCATATCTTTGACCTCGTTCAGTCCAGTGGGTTTGTAGATGCTGACAAATATTTCACTATGGAACTCTGTCACTGACTGATTTTGAAACTTACTATGTAATGAAGTGATCAAGTTTACAAGTAGTGTACAAGTATTCTCATGCAGCTGTGATTCACGCTTAGCCAAACTTGGTGGAAGGTTGACGGCAAGCCAAGAGTTTGACCATCACATTATATTTGAGAACAGGTCAAAGTAACATGACCACCACATCCATCCCCAAACAAACTGCTTGATGGCAGTATGAGTTTCATCACATGTGCATCCGTGTGTGTGTGTGTGTGTGTGTGTGTGTGTGTGTGTGTGTGTGTGTGTGTGTGTGTGTGTGTGTGTGTGTGTGTGTGTGTGAGAGAGAGAGAGAGAGAGAGAGAGAGAGAGAGAGAGAGAGAGAACATGAGAAAGTAATTATTTTAGCCCAATTATTCATCTGTTATTGTTCAATTACCGCACCAGTAATGCTGAAAGTTTACAATAAGATGAAATTATGATGATAGGTGTATGTACAAACGCTCGTTCGCTTGTCACGTGCTCACAGAGCGCACTTTCCTGGTGTTGTTGACAAGACTGTGTTGGTGTTGACAGGGGCGGTAAGAAATTTGCCGCAGTAGGGAATACAGTTCTTATCCACAAACCAAACTTTAATTCTTTAAGACAAGCAGTATGGTGCTAGCTCTCCGCACATTCTCTCTCTCTCTCTCTCTCTCTCTCTCTCTCTCTCTCTCTCTCATATACCAACTTCTTCCTTCCTCGCTTTCAGCAATGAAGGCATTTAAAGTTTCCACCTGGCGTTATATAACTTTTGTTTGGGCGTGGGGCTGTGGATACACTTCCCCCCACGTGTATGCAACACAGAATGGCCCAGCAACGTCCTCTACACTCGCCCCCAGTGAATGTGTATTGTCCTGGGCAGAGGGACAGTACACTGGAATGTCCTGCCTGCTGTGCGATGCTGTATTGCTTTTTTTATATTTTGATTCGGCCCCCTCCGCCACTTTAGTCCCCTCTCCTTCCCCCCACGTGTGTGTGTGTGTGTGTGTGTGTGTGTGTGTGTGTGTGTTTGTGTACGTATACAGGTTCCTTTAGCCCCACCTGTGAAGTACCCCTTCATAGTTCAAGAAATTGTGTGTAAACAGGGAAAATGAGCAACGAAGGACACACATCAGTGAGAGTAGAGGAGGAAAGAGCAAGGACACGGAAAGTGAGAATGTATGGAAAAGATGAAAAGCAGACCAGGGAGTGACTGGGAAGAAGAGAGGAAGTAATATGGAGAATAGAAAAATGTGGGAAATTGAAGGAGCAGTGAATTCAAGAAGGAAAGGGAGACAGTAAAGAAGAATAAATGAAATAAGGAAACAAGACAGAAACTGGAGAGGGAAATGAGAAAGCAGTAAAAAGAAAGGGAGAAGAAAAAGGATGGTAATGTAGGGAACAGTGAATGAAGGAAGAGGAAGGAAGCGATAATAGAAGTGTATTGAGGAGATGAGAGGTACAAGGCAGAAAATGGGAGAGAGAGAGAGAGAGAGAGAGAGAGAGAGAGAGAGAGAGAGAGAGAGAGACCCACTCCTGCCGCATCCCCAGTCTCACTGCTGTATATACACTATCTATATATCTATTGCCAGTCGCCACAGTCCCGTAAGGGGTGGCCATTTGACATTTAGTTATTATTTTGTTTTACGGGGAGGGGCACTAACCCTCCACCAACCCACTTGTTGACACGTAGGGAGCACGTATGGTTTAGTTATATAGTTACCACCCAGCGTTGTAAATGTTTTCATGGCTTACAGGAAGCCATTTGGCTTGTCACTCAATGTAAAGCCACCTTTAAAGGAAAGAAAATCAATAAGAAGTGACAGGAAAAATGGGAAAAATAGGAAGAGAGGAGGGCAGGCACAGAAAAAGAATGATAAAGGCTAAAGAGGAAGTAGGCAGCACTACATCAAATGAGTGGATGATGGTCGCCACCATCTACAAACATACTCTATAATCGCCTCTCGTCTTAGCAGAAGAGGGTGCAAGTCGGGTCGAAGCTGTTTTATCTTCCTGGTAAACAACTTTTCGAATGTGGGTATAATTCTTAAAACGTTTGGTTTAAATATTCCCTAATTTTCAGTATAGCAGTTTGGTAAATACTTACTTTTGCAGTGAGTCTGATAAGTCTTGGGACAAGTGGTGGTTGAGTGGTAGGAGAAGCTGGCTGGTGTCTGTCAAGCCGCATGATCGATTCCAAATTAGGGATGGGAACAGTCCGATGAAAGGTTGCATTAAAACAAACTGAAACTGGACACAAAACCCACCGAAGAAAATAAAATAAATAAATAAAGAAATAATAATAATAATAATAATAATAAATTAATAATGATGATGATAATAATAATAATAATAATAATAATAATAATAATAATAATAATGAAAATACCATCACATCAGTCCTGAATGAGACCTCCTATTTAGCAAGTATTCAGTATGGACAGAGGGTGTTAGCACCTGAGTAGTGAAGATTGTATGGCGTTGGTGAATGGACTGGGATACCTCTGCTGAGAATCGGACACGACAAACACTCCAATAACGTCTTTCTGTACTTTATTTTGGCAAATACAAGCAGATTTTATTCGAATTAAGAGATATTTTAAAACTGGAGGAATTAGACACATCCTTAATGAACCTCTTTAAGTAACCCCTTCATTAACAAACTGTCTGATAATATAAAACTGGCGTCTTTGTGAAAGGTTTTCGTTTTTTTTTTTTTTTTTTTTTTTTTATAGAGAGAGAGAACGGATTACTTTGCGTAGGTCATGTTTGGGGATATGCTGTATAGCTCTTGCAATGTTTTCCTCTGGTGCTGGTGAGGGTTGCCTTCGTATGGTGGCACTGATATAACCGGGTGGTTCAACTGCCTGGGTAAGTATACGTCCTTCGTCTGACCTCTTATCATCCCCAGACATCACCTTCTGCTCCCCAAACCTCGCTCCCACTACATCCTGGAGAGTGGTCAAAACCCTAGGTTCTGATCACCTCCCAATCTTCATCACTAGGAAAACCAGAATCACCCCGGCTGGCCATAAACACACATACACTAATAATAAGAGAGCCACCTGGGAGGCCTTTGTAACCGAAACAGAACGACTGGCGAAGCTAAGAATAAAAGAAGTAATTGTTTACCGTTTATTCCAAAAATAATGAAAAAAATAATCTACCGCAGGAAAAATATATAGAAAATCCAATCAATTCTTGAAATAACTAGAAGGGCACTCAGTGGAGCGCATCTCTCCGACAAGGGCAACGTAATTTCCAAACCACTCTTCACCCCAGCTGGCCACAAACACACATACACTAATTATAAGAGAGCCAACTGGGAGGCCTTTGTAATTGAAACAGAACAACACTAAACAGTACACCCATCACAAACATCAACACCGCTGTGCACACTTTCAAGACAATTTTACAAAACGCAGACAAAAGACACATCCCTAGAGGCAACAGAAAGAGACACAACCCCAACTTCACACCAGAAATTCAAGGCCTCATCAGACAACGGGACACACTGCGACACTCCCCAACACCCCATACACAAGACACCGTACAACAAATACAAGAACTCAACACTCAGATAAACAATAAAATATCAGAACAGCAAACGCTAAACAGGAATAATTATCTCCAAACACTTGATCACAAAACAAACACCAGTAAATTCTACAAAACACTAAACAGCATCACACTCTCCAGCAGCAACACTGCACACTCACATGCTGCCATCACAACTACAGACACCATACCCTCAAACAAACAACAAGCAAACACTCCCATCAATCACTTTTCACAAGTCAGCCATCTAAACCCCCATCCCGAAGACCAACGTATTATCCGACGTAAGAGACAGTTCCCCTCAGACGCAGACTACACACCTTTCACTTACAAACAGACGAAGCACATCATTAACAAGCTTAAGCACTCATCTGCCTGTGAACCAGACAACATAAACAACATTCACCTTAAACACCTTTGACCACAAGGCATACAAGCACTCACCAACATATCAAACTACAGCTGCTCACACAGCATAATACCCAACATCTGGAAGCATGACATTATCATCACTATCCCTAAACCCAACAAAGACCCCACGTTACCCTCCTCACATCGCCCCATCACATTCCTCTGCACCCCCTCTAAAGTCACTGAACGACTGGTACTACAACTAGTCACACCTCACATTCCCTTAGCCCAATTACAACATGGCTTCAGGCCACTGCACTCCACAAACACCCTTCATACAGACCTTACACAGAGAGTTTTCGATGGCATGAATTCAGCTAGTCCACCACACAGAACACTCCTAGTCACACTAGACATCAGCAAAGCTTTCGATGCCATCCCCCGCCACAACCTCACAAACAAAATACTCAACACAGACATGCACAATAACACAAAACGATGGTTGGCAAACTACATAGCACGCAGATGTGCACACGTAACATTTCCGGTCAGTCTTCTGACATCAGAAACTTCACAAATGGCGTCCCCCAAGGATCTGTTTTTACCCCTACACTCTTTAACCTATACATGCGCGACATACCCACACCCCACACACGACAGATACACATAGCTTCTTATGCAAATGATATAACACTGACATGTATGCATCAAAACGCAAACACAGCTGCACACATCCTCCAACCTCACGTCAACACACTACGCAAATGGTTCACCACAAACAGGCTCAAAATAGCCCCAGCCAAATCTACAGTGACCCATCCTACAAACTGGACAGCAGAACACAGTCACATCCCACACGTCATCATAAACAACACTCCCCTACCACACACACACACACACACACACACACACACACACACACACACACACACACACACACACACACACACACACACACACACACACACACACACACACACACACACACAAAATCCTTGGTGTGACATACAATACATCAGTGTCATTTAAACAACACATCACAAACATTAAAAATAAAATAACACCAAGACTCAATGCTTTGAGGTCACTTGCCCATACAACATTCGGACACAACAAGGAAATCACCACCACAGTATACAGTACAAACGATACATACGTTCAGTGATGAATTATGCAAGCCCTTCATGGGCTCCTAACCTCACCAAAACACACTACAACACTCTACAGACCATACAGAACAAGGCCCTAAAAATAATCACAGGCTGCACAGCTACTACACCCACAGACCACCTACATCAAGAAACCAAAGTCCTCAAAGTCAAGGATCACCTAGACATGAGAGGCACCCAGATTCTTGCTGCAGCCTCCACAAACCCACAACATCCACTACATTACATGACAGCACATCTATCCACACCAAGGAACATCGAAACAACACCCAGCACACGATATCATACACAAATACTGTCATCTCTTCCCCCTCGCCCACCTCAGACCAGCTTCCAGAAACATATCCACACTCAAATCACTCGCCACTCCATTCAGTCACTTAAAAACAACACACAGCTGAATGCACGGCTTCCTGACATCCACCCTTCTGAATCCTATCTCCCTCGTGAGGACAGGGTCCACCTGGCCTGGCTGAGATGTGGACACCATGCAGCAACTCTTAAGCTACCAGAAGAGGCTGGATGACTCCGTCGCTGATGCCTGTCCAGGATGTAACACACTATCCCATACTATTAAGCACATTACGGAAGACTGCATTGCACACAATCACCCATGCCAACAACACAACATACACTCTTTGAGAGCTCTGTGGGAAAGCCCGGTCTCGGGTATGGCCTTCCAAAGGGACTCGGGGCTATTCGGCCAGACTGCCTAGGGAACAACAACAACAACAATAACTACTACTACTACTACTACTACTACTACTACTCCTACTACTACTACTCCTACTCCTGCTCCTACTCCTACTACTGCTACTACTACTACTACTAGTAGTACTATTACTACTGCTGCTACTACTACTGCTGCTGCTACTACTGCTGCTGCTACTGTTGCTGCTTTCTGCTACTGTTACTACTGCTGCTACTACTACTGCTGCTACTACTGCTGCTACTACTGCTGCTTCTGCTGCTACTACTGCTGCTACTACTGCTACCGCTACTGCTACTACTGCTACCGCTACTGCTACTACTACTACTACTACTCTGTCCCCCCCAAGAGAGGATGGTGGACTGGAAGGGGGACAACTTTAGCCTGCTGTCCACTGGGTTTACATCTCAGATGAACCTGGGGCAGCAAAAACAGCATCAGCAACATCAACAACTGCAATAACACCCACAAAAACAACAACAACAATAATAATCATAATAATAATAAACCCATTTTGCCATTTCCTGAACGATTTTATTGAGCTTTGAATAGTCTTTTGAACTGTTGGTGTTGCATGTAGCCTTTCTGAACATCTTCACTACTCTTTCCAGAGATGAATAAATCTGGTATGTAGTTTATCTACTGTATATATATTATGTGTATTGTATTATATGAATGATCTCGTGCAGTATTGTTTTTATCACTGGCTCCTGCAGACGTCAAAGGGTTATATTTAACTCGGAGAAATCCACGGCACACATGAGGTTTCATGGATCTGGGTTAACGCCTTCACTCCCGTCACTGTTTTTGGTATATAATCTGGCTGTTACTTGGCCATTAACTTAGCTCAGAAGAGGCTCTGTGAGCTGGATGGGTGCAATAAAACCTTTAATAACACCACCGCTGCGGTGTTGGCTTAAGTTGGATGGGTTAAATAACACCTTCAGTAACACCACCGCTGGGGTGTTGGCCTAAGTTGGATGGGTTAAATAACACCTTCAATAACACCACCGCTGGGGTGTTGGCCTAAGTTGGATGGGTTAAATAACACCTTCAATAACACCACTGCTGGGGTGTTGGCCTAAGTTGGATGGGTTAAATAACACCTTCAATAACACCACTGCTGGGGTGTTGGCCTAAGTTGGATGGGTTAAATAACACCTTCAATAACACCACTGCTGGGGTGTTGGCCTAAGTTGGATGGGTTAAATAACACCTTCAATAACACCACTGCTGGGGTGTTGGCCTAAGTTGGATGGGTTAAATAACACCTTCAATAACACCACTGCTGGGGTGTTGGCCTAAGTTGGATAAAAGAGTCTAGTAGCAGCAAGGACAGGGAAAATGAGTCATCGTAGTGAAGAGATTAAATAATAAAGGAGTAAAGATTTTTTATTCATTAATAGTAAATATCTGCTCTCCAAGTGAATTTATATTGCTTAGGAGAGACATCTTCAACTAGATGGGAGTTCGAAATGAAGAAACCTTGATTTTTTTTTTTTCTTGGAGGGAACAGTTTTGCGGTCTTCTGGCCTTTGCGTTCCTTCTTCCATGCATTAAAAAAAAATATGTCTTTAGCGCACTGCCCTCCACCTATCGGCTTATAGTCCCAAAGATTATAAGTCCGAGCCCCAGGTTTCTCTCCTTAACTAACTGTTGAAAATGCCAAGTTCTGTCTGTTGTACAGAACCAGGGCTCTCAGTGAAATATTGAAACTGTAAAAGTTATCAGTGCACAATTCATCGAATCTCAGGGTTACTGAGGATGGGCTTTTGCTGGAAAGATACTTCGTGTACCGCCCTCCGCCTATAGGCTCATTGTCACAAAGCCCATAAGTCGGAACCCTGGGATTCATCTTGAAAGTGCCCACTTCCGTCAAGTTTACTGGACCTGGATTCTCAGTGGGATATTACACACACACACACACACACACACACACACACGTGTGTGTGTGTGTGTGTGTGTGTGTGTGTGTGTGTGTTAAAGCGATGTGAATATCTTAAAAGAGAGGGGTAATATGTAATGGTCAGAATGAATTGCGTATTCAGAGGTGATAAATGTCCCGTGCTGCATGGAATACGGTGCTTCGTTAATTGACAACTGATTGCATATTGTTACTAAGATCAGGGGACTTTAGCAGCATCAGGAGACCACTTTCCCCCGTCCCCCCCCCCCACAAACTAGTGCGCTCTCTCTCTCTCTCTCTCTCTCTCTCTCACACACACACACACACACACACACACACACACACACACACAGCTATATACTGTCCATAACTCCTCACGTTTCCAGGCCTCTGTTTTAACCCGTACTTTTACTAAGAAAGAGAGAGAGAGAGGGAGATCCACGTAAGCAACGCAGAGAAAACTGACGATAAATACGAGAAAGTCTAGATAGGCTAGATCGATGCGAAGGAGACAGGGCGAAAATTCCGGGAAAGCAAGGTTGTTTTCGACCGGCCCGGAAAGCAAGGCAAACCATCTACATATGAATGCTGCCTCGTGCGTGTGTGTGCGCGCGCTTGCCTGTGTGTGTGTGTGTGTGTGTGTGTGTGTGTGTGTGTGTGTGTGTGTGTGTGTGTGTGTGCGCGCGCGCGCTCTTTTCTAGTGTGTATGTGTGTGAGATTGTGTGCGTGTGTGCTTTGCATGTGGCGGCCCGCTGAGACACAGGGCTCAAGTAACGACACTGGAATTTCCCTGCAGTTTCTTCTTAATGGAGACAGAGTGGCTGGATGCGAACATTTACTTCCCATACCTCCTTCACAATAGGCCCACGCCCAAGGTGGATTTGCCTTTATCTCGTCTAGGAAAGATGGATAACATCTTTCCAGAGTTGAATAAAATCATCTAAAGGTAGTAGTAGTGGTGGTGGCGTTGGTTGTGGTAGTTCCGGGTTGATCTGAAACATGAACCCAGTGGACTGCAGCCTGAAGCTTCGCCCCTGTAGCACACCGTCCTCCTTTCAGGGGATAGTGGGGTAATTGAGGAACGCTTGTATAACAGGGCAGTGAAAGCCACCTGGTTGTAATCGGTGCCACCACATGAAAGCATCCCACCCCAGCACCATCTGAATTTTGGGAGAATAGAATACAAAATACGTCATCAGACTGAAGTGGTTAACCCCTGTACTACGATAGTTAGCATCCACTGCTGAATCAGATAATATGGCAGTGGTAAGAACAGAATTAGAACAAAAAAAAAGTTCATGGTGAGGGGGGTTAATTGCTTAGCATATTGTATACATAAGTAACTTCGTAATATTTAGGTAGTTCAAAATATCATAAAGAATATTGTCTTCAGAATGTTCAAACGTTTATAATAGCAAAAAAAAATAGTATTTCATATCAGTGTCATTCCTTTTCTGCCAGCTGTCTAATCGAGGAGTTAACTGATACTCTGTCTTTTAAAAATGCAGCAGGTAAGCTCTAGATTCTAGAGCTTACCTGCTGCATTTTAAAAAGAGTCTAAAAGAGTCTAGAACGGTCTTCCTCAGTCTCGTTCCATCTCCCTATGACTTAGTCCTGTA
The DNA here is from genome assembly GCF_032717465.1 of Coenobita brevimanus. Taxonomy (NCBI): domain Eukaryota; kingdom Metazoa; phylum Arthropoda; class Malacostraca; order Decapoda; family Coenobitidae; genus Coenobita; species Coenobita brevimanus. The sequence continues at coordinate 7,933,564 of NC_136954.1, forward strand.
AACGCAGTGTGATCAAGCACCTTAAAGTTAATGGATCTTAATTCTGATTTTCAAGTATTTCTTGTCCAGCAAAACCTTTTCCAGGTGTTGAGCCTTCTTCTTCTTATATTATTATTATTATTATTATTATCATTATTATTATTATTATTATTCAGTACATCTGCAAAATATATTTGAAGGAAATAGCAGTCAGATAGATTATTTTCTGGTTAGGAGGGCCGATGGGAGGTTAGTGAGGGATGTTAAAGTTATAGGAAGTGAGGAGTGTGTGCAGCAACACAAACTATTGATTTGTGATATGGTGCTTAAAGAACAAGTAATGAAAAAGAGGACTTATGTACCTAGGAGGAAAATTTGGAAGCTGAAAAACCAAGTAGTAAGGGATGCCTTCTATAGCGAGTTGAGGAGAGTGGTGGCTGAACAGGGAGCTGTAGACAGAGGCGTTAATGAACAGCACAGAGCCCTCAAGAACAATTTCTTGAGAGTTACTGATGTGACATGCGGTTGGACAATTGGACCACCAAGACATAAAGTAACTTGGTGGTGGGATGAGGGTGTAGAAGCTGCAGTTAAGGAGAGAAGAAGGCTTTTCCGGGAATGGAAGAAGGGTGGTAGCAACGAGGAATATTTGGCTGCCAAGCGTAGGGCTAGAAGAGAGGTATACAGGGCAAAGTCTGAGTCACAGAGACTTTTACTTGATAACCTAAATCATGGGGAAAAGAAAAATATGATATTTAGGGTGGCAGGTCAAGTAAAGAGGGATAATCAGGATATTATAGGTGAGCGGTGTGTGAAGAATGATGAAGGAAGGGTAGTGGTGAACAGTGAGGATATTAAAGATGCATGGAGGGAGCATTATAACCGGTTGTTGAATGAGGAGTTTGACTGGGACAGGGAAGGTTTGGAGCCAGCAGATCCAGTGTCTGGCCCTTGGCCTTTGATTGATACTGCTACTGTGAGTGAGGCAATAGGCAGGATGAGGGTGGGGAAGGCAGCAGGTGTGTCTGGGTTGACTGCCTCAGGCGATATAGGGGTGAGTTTAGTCACTGACCTGATAAATAGGATTATTTTTTTTTTTTTTTTTTTTTTTTTTTATGCGAGGAAGAAGGAACCAAAGGCCATGAGCCCGCAGTAACAGTTCCCTCCAAGAGAAAAACAAAATACAATAGAGAGCCAAATTCAAGATCCGATCATTTTGAGATGCCTGGACACACTGCGTTTGAAAGACTGGAGATCATAGGCAGGAGGAAATACAGACAGAGGGAGACAGTTCCAGAGCTGACCTGTTGCATGAATGAAAGACTGGGAGTAACGGTTAACTCTTGCATTAGAGAGTTGGACAGAAAAGGGATGAGAGTTTGCTGCCAGACGGGTGCTACGCGCCCGTCGTAGAGGTGGAGGAATGCAAGCAGACAGTTCAGAGGAGCAGTGACCATTAAAGTAGCGATAGAAAAGAGATAAAGATGCAACAGTGCGGCGAAGAGACAGAGGTTGAAGGGAGTCAGTAAGAGGAGGAGAGTTAATGAGACGAAAAGCCTTTGACTCCACCCTATTGAGAAGAGCTGTATGTGGGGAGCCTCCCCACACATGAGAGTTGTACTCCACACAGGGGCGGATAAAACCCCTGTATAGAGTCAACAATTGTGCAGGGGTAAAGAAAGAGCGGAGTCGGCTTAGCACACCCAATCTCTTGGAAGCAGATTTTACAAGAGATGTAATATGATCTTTCCAAGATAAGTCCCGAGTAAATGAAACCCCAAGCATGTTCAAGGATGATGCAGGATTAATCTGAATATTATTAAACATTAGTGGGTATACCTGTGGAAGATTTTGTCGGGTTGATAGGTGTAAGAACTGAGTCTTAGAAGCATTAAAGACAACCATATTATTTTTACCCCAGTCAGAGATATGAGCCAAGTCAGACATTAGGTGTGCCATAGCCTCATCCCTTGTTTCTTGAAGTAACTGTTGAGATGGGCGTTGCGGGAACCGAATGGAAAGGTGAAGGGTGGAGTCATCAGCGTATGAGTGGATAGGGTTAGATGTACAGCTTAGAAGATCATTGATGAATAAAAGGAAGAGAGTTGGTGATAGGACAGAGCCCTGAGGAACACCACTGTTGATAGATCTAGGAGAAGAACGATGGCCGTCTACGACAGCAGCTATAGAACGACCAGAAAGGAAGCTAGCGATGAAGGTACAGATAGAAGGATAGAAACCGTAGGAGGGCAGTTTGGAAATTAAAGATTTATGCCAGACTCGATCGAAAGCCTTTGAGATGTCAAGTGCAATGGCAAAGCTTTCGCCAAAGTCCCGAAAGGAGGATGACCAGGAGTCTGAAAGGTAGGTGAGAAGATCGCCAGTGGAGCGTCCCTGACGGAACCCATACTGACGATCGGAAAGAAGGCTGTGATAGGAAAGATGCCTTAAAATTTTTTTATTAAGAATTGACTCGAAAACTTTTGAAATACAGGACGATAGTTGGAGGGTTGGGAGTGGTCACCCTTCTTTGGGACTGGCTGAATGAGAGCAAACTTCCAGCAAGAAGGAAAGGTACAAGTTGACAGACAAAGGCGAAATAGTTTGCCTAGGCAGGGTGTAAGCACAGAAGCACAGTTTTTGAGAACAACAGGAGGGACCCCATCAGGCCCATATGCCTTGTTAGTACTGAGGCCAGTAATGGCAGAAAATACATCAACTGAAGAAATTTTAATGTCAGCCATGAGGAAGTCAGAGGGGGGAAGTGATGGAGGAACAGCACCGGAATCGTCTAAGGTGGAATTGGAGGAGAAAGTCTGTGCGAAGAGATCTGCTTTATCAGTAGAAGAAATAGCTACAGAACCATCAGAGTAGAAAAGAGGAGGGAAGGATGATGAGGTAAAGTTGTTAGAAAGATTTTTGGCAAGGTGCCAGAAGGAGCGGGAAGAATTCGAGTTGGAGAGTTGAGAGCATTTAGTATGGATGAAATTATTTTTAGTAGAGCGAAGAACAGACTTAGCACGATTCCGGGCAGAAACGTAAAGATTATGTGATTCAGGGGTGGGTTGGCTCCGGTACCTTTTGTAGGCCTTCTCCTTGTTGCGGACAGCATTAGAACAAGCTTGATTAAACCAAGGCTTTCTTGCGTTAGTCAAAGGATATGAGAAAGGAATGTATGCTTCCATGCCCGAGAGAATAACCTCCTTAATGCGCAAGGCACACTCAGATGGCTCACGGCCATGGAAGCAATAATCATTCCAGGGAAAATCAAAGAAGTACTGCCTGAGGGCCTCCCCAGTCCGCAGCTCCAAAATGCCAGAGACGACGTTTTCTGGAGGGTCCGCAGGCCGTACTGGAGCGATAGGACAGGTTAAGGTAATAAGGTTGTGATCGGAGGAGCCCAACGGAGAGAAAAGATTAACAGAGTAAGCAGAAGGATTAGTTGTGAGGAAGAGGTCAAGTATGTTGGAGCTCTCTCCAAGGCGGTCAGGGATACGGGTAGGGTGCTGTACAAGCTGCTCTAGGTCATTAAGGATAGAAAAGATGTAGGCTTGTTCACCAGGTGGATCCGTGAAAGGAGAGGAGAGCCAAAGGTGGTGGTGAACATTGAAATCTCCAAGAATGGAGATTTCAGAGAAAGGAGAAATGGACAGAATGTGTTCCATCGTAGAAGTAAGATAGTCGAAGAATTTTTGATAGTCAGTAGAATTAGGGGATAAGTAAACAGCACAGATATATTTAGTCAGAGAATGACAGGAAAGCCGAAGCCAGAGAGTGGAGAATTCAGAAGAATCAAGTTCAGGAACACGAGAGCAAGATAAGTCGTTGCGTATGTATACACAACAGCCACCTTTGGCTTTGAAATGAGTATAGAGAAAGTAGGAGGATACAGAAAAGGGTTTGCTGTCAGTTGCCTCAGACAGCTGAGTCTCCGTTAGAAAAAGAAGGTGAGGTTTAGAGGAGGAGAGGTGGTGCTCAACAGAGCGAAAGTTAGATGAAAGGCCGCGAATGTTGCAGAAATGAAGAAGAAGAGAGTCAGACAGTGGTTCCAGGCACCTCGAGTCGTCCCAGATAGTTGGCTGAAGAGTGTAGTTGTAAATGTGTATAAAGGGAAGGGTGATGCTCTGGAAAGAGGAAATTATAGAGGTATAAAGCTTTTAGATCAGATAATGAAGGTAATAGAGAGAGTTTTAGAAGGTATGATTAGAGAAAGAGTGAATATTGATGAGATGCAGTTTAGGTTTATGCCAGGTAGGGAGACCACTGATGCTATATTCATTGTTCGTCAGCTTCAGGAAAAATATATTGGTAGGAGAAAGGATCTTTATTTTGTTTTTGTTGATTTGGAAAAGGCTTTTGACAGAGTCCCTAGAGAGGTGGTGAAGTGGGCAATGAGAAAGCTTGGCTTGGAGGAGTGGCTGGTTAGGGTGGTTATTGCTATGTATGTGGGTGCTCACACCCAGATAAGAGTGAATGGAGATTTGAGTGATGAGTTTTCCGTGAATGTTGGTGTGCATCAGGGGTCAGTCTTGAGTCCCATGTTGTTTATCATGGTACTTGAAGCCCTTTCACGTGACTTTAGAAATGGACTTCCGTGGGAGTTGTTGTATGCTGATGATTTGGTATTGATTGGAGAGAACGAAAGGGAGGCAGAGGAAAGGTTTAGGAAGTGGAGAGATGGTATGGGGCACAAGAGTTTAAGGGTAAATGCAGATAAAACAAAAGTGATGATATCTAGGGTTGGTGGCGGTACTGTCAAAGACGAGGGAGAGTGGCCATGTGCAGCTTGCCACAAGGGCGTGGGAAGTAATTCCATCTTGTGCAGTGTGTGTGATAAATGGGTGCATAAGAGATGTAGTGGTATCAGAGGTAGACTGCGAGATAATGCTGATTTTATGTGTACGGCGTGTCGGAGTGAGCAGGTGGAGATTGTCAGACGTGAAAGGATTGAACTTGCTGGTGAATCTCTTGAGTGTGTGGAAGAGTTTTGTTATTTGGGAGACATGTTGTGTGCTGGAGGTGGGGCTGGAGCTAGCTCTGTGGCTAGGGTGAGAAGTGGTTGGAAGAAGTTCAGGGAGCTCTTGCCTCTCCTGACATTGAGAGGACTCTCCCTACGTGATAAGGGGTCTTTGTATGCACCATGTGTTAGGAGTGTAATGCTGTATGGTAGTGAGACCTGGGCAGTGAAGGAGGAAGATATTCGCTGGCTCAGACGTACAGAAATGACAATGATTAGGTGGATGTGCAGTGCGTCCCTGCGTCCACGGCCTGGAGGGGCTGGGTTTACGATGGAAGAGTTGAGAGATAGGATGGGACTGGAGTGTATTGGTGTTGTGATGAGGAGAGGTAGATTGAGATGATTTGGACATGTGGAGAGGATGGGGGATGATAATTGGGTGAGGAAGGTGAGAAGTGTTAATGTTGGGGGTGGGGTTATGAGGGGTAGACCAAGAAAGACATGGGACGAGGTCATTAAGTGTGACCTCAGGGTTAAGGGACTGAACAGGGAGGCTGCAATGGATCGTGCAGCGTAGAGAGCCGCCATTAGGTGACCAAGGCCGACACATGCAAGCATGTTGGAGCCTTTAAAAACGAACTAAACGAACGAAGCCGATCACTGGAACATTTTTTTTTTAAGTTTGAAATGCGTTTGAAAAAGACTGAAATGAATGTATTTTTAGCACCAGGTTTCAAAGAACATATTACACAAATTCAGAGCAAAGATATATGACTAGCAATGGAGCAGAAATAGGGAAGATGTAGATGGTCTTGGCGTTGAAGTGGCGTCGGCGTCAAAGTGGTGTCGATGTTGAAGTGGAGTCGGCGTTAAAGTGACGTTGGCATTGAAGTGGTGTTGGCGGTGAGGATGGTGGTCTTGGCGTAGAAGTGAGATAGTTGAGTTTGCTGAAAGGCTTGATCCAGGAAGGGAAGAAGCGTCAACGTGAATGGGAGATCCTTATACTCTTCATGTCATGAAGCCAGATGTGTAACCTGATAGAAGATGGAAAATACAGGCCGGTGTAACGTTATGATCTGTCCCCCTGTCCGCCCCCTACGGCGCATGCGCGGGAGTTGCCAGATACCGCCACAAATATGCCATTTGTCCTCTGATCTCTGTAGGGGTAACATGATCGGAGCCTCTCGCCCTTTGTTTACAAACGGCAAATGGTCATTCCGGCTTCTCTTATCATTCGTCTCAAAGCTTTCTCGGGTAGTTTCCGCCCTTAAATTAAATTAGGTTAGGCGGAAAGCAGTAAAAATTCGAATTTCTAAGGTATGAATGAGTTAGGTTGGTTAAACATAGATATAATTAATCTGGGGACGAGTTATCTAATCTGTTAGGCGTGAGGATTGCCTTAGCTATGTATCTTTACAGGAATGAGTCAAGCTCGTACTGTCCCGTGTATTAAACCATTTTTATCATACATATCCTTGAAATTATAAATAGTTTTGGCACACACTACCTCATTCTGTTACTGATAATTACTCCTAGGTCCTTCTCCTTTTCTGATATGTGTAGGGTTGATCATCCTAACTTATAATACCAATCTGGTCTTTTCTCACTTTTACCAAATTAATTACATGACACTTATCCACATTAAATTCCATTTGCCATTTATTGCTCCATTCATGAAGCTTGTTCAATTCCTCTTGCAGCTCTTTGCAAGAATCTGTTAGTAATTTACTTTTGAATTGTTGCGTCATCTGCAAACATATTTAGATAGCTTCCTCTCTGCGTTATATATTCACTTTAATACCCACCCAACCCCTTTTAAATGTCATAGAGTCAATAAGTGGCTTGGTGCTAGCTTTTCGTTTTCCTTTTTTTTTCCAATTATCCAATCCAATCCCTTTAGTTTTGAGAAATCTTACATCTCCCTTTAGTTTTGAGAAATCTCACATAAGAGTGTTAGGCTAGTCCAGTATAGTTCAAGTTCAGTCAATGTGAAATAAAAATTAGCCTCAAAATTTCATTTATGGAAAAGTACTTTTAACTCCAAACTCTATGAAAACAGTATGCACTCCAGTAGGGTATGCTTAGTGAAGTTTCCTGTTCACACTGTTACAGCACTGCTACTGATTCAATGGATAATGATAAAGTAAAAACCCTTATCAGTTACGTTACTGAGATCACTTCAGATACTAGTTGTTATGGGAAAAAAAAAAAAAAATTCCTAAGTTAGGTTATTCAGCAGATTGGGTACATTACTGCACATCACTGATTGGCATATTTTAATACCAATCGTTTATTTAAATCTGCCCACATGTGCAGTAACATATACCCTGTCGTGTCCAGTAGCACAGGATATATTTATATACCGTACTATCAGTGGAAATGCAATGAACACAGAAAAAAAAAAAAAAAAGTTAGCACCAAGCCAATGAAAATATGGCACTGAGGTGGAAGGAGGTTGGGTGGTTGTTAAAGTGAAAATATAAGGCTGAGAGATAAGACACATGAAGTACAAGAGGAGGTGAATAATAAGCGCCAGTACCAAGCTAAAACAATGACTACATGGCACTATAATGGAAGAGGGTTTGGTGGGTATTAAAGTGAAAATGTAAGGCAGAGAGGTAAGACACATAAAGTACAGAAGCAGAGTAGGAAGAGGGGAAAGATGGAGATTAAAGTGCCCCTTTTGCCACAAGCAGGGATACTGAGGAAGTATTCTGTCCCCCCTCCCCAGAGGGGTACTATCAATGGAAACTAAGCCAGCTCCCAGTCACGGTTATCTCACGAATCCTTTCCCCTCGGGAAAGGGGGGATAGAATACTTCCTCATTATCCCTGTTTGTCGTAAAAGCCGACTAAAAATCCTTCCCCTTTTCCCCCTCTGCTTCTTGTACTTTATGTTCCACCTCTCTGCCATATATTTTCAATACCCACCCAAGTTAGTGCCATATAACTTAGTCATTGAATGGAATTGATTATTAAAAAAAAAAAAGAAAAAAAAAAGAAAGGAAAGCGAGCACCAAGCCAGTCAATGACTATATGGCACTACAATAGGAGTTGGGTGGGTATTAAAGTGAAAATATAAGGCAGAGAGGTGGGACTGATAAAGTACAAGAAGCAGAGGGGGAAAAGAGGAAGGATGAAGATTAAAGTGTCCCTTTTAGACAGTTTTTGCGACAAGCAGGGATACTGAGGAGGTATTCTATCCCCCCCCCTTTCCCCAGGGGGAAACTTAGTCATTGAGTGGCTTGGTGCTCGCTTTCCTTTTTTTTTTTTTTTTTTTTTTAATTCCATTCCATTTCATTCCATTCCATTCATGAGTCCTTTACTCATCCCTCTTAATCACCTGTGAGGTCTACAAATACCTGTACACTAGTCAAATTTAACACAATGAGAACTACTCAACTACAGACCAGTATCACTGACCAGTGTTGTAAGATACTAGAAAAGCTGATAAGGGAAGTTTGGGTAAAACATCTACAACATGGTATGATAAAAGAGAGGCAGTTCGGTTTTAGGAAGGGAAAATCATGTGTTACTAATCTTCTAAGCAATTATGACAAAGTTAGAGAAACATTACAGAAAAGAGAAGGATGGGTGGACAGTATCTATTTAGATTTTAAGAAAGCATTTGACATAGTACCGCACCAAAGACTTTTACGGAAGCTGTACCATCAAGGAGGTATCCAAGGCAATCTCCACTGTTGGATGCAGGATTTTCTCAGAAAAAGGGAAATGAGAACAATATTAAGGGGGAATTACTGATCATGGAGGGAAGTGACCAGCGGAGTTCCATAGGGCTCAGTTATGTTTTTTGTATATTATGTTTTTAGTATATATAAATGGCATAGATAGTAATATTGGAAATGGAAGCAATCTGAATATGTTTGCAGATGATGCAAAAATTCAAAAGAAAGTTACTAACATAGATTCTTGCAAAGAGCTGCAAGAGGAATTGAACAAGCTTCATGAATGGAGCAATAAATGGCAAATGGAATTTAATGTGGATAAGTGTCATGTAATAAAATTGGGTAAAAGTGAGAAAAGACCAGATTGGTATTATAAGTTAGGAAGATCAACCCTACACATATCAGAAAAGGAGAAGGACCTAGGAGTAATTATCAGTAACAGACTATCTCCTGATGATCACATCAGTGAGAAGGTACGAAACATGTATACATTGCTTGTTAATATGAGAATAGCATTCACATATATAAATGAAGATATGCTGAGGAAGATATTCATCAGACCAACTCTGGAGTATGCATCACAGTAGTCTGGAATCCTCATCTCAAAAAACACAGATAAGATTGAAAAAGTACAACGGGCCACTACAAGATGGGTACCAAACTTAAGGGATTTAAGGTACTGAGAAAGACTGGAAAGATTAAATTTACCAACGCTGCAGAAGAGGAGGAGGAGACATGATTATGCTATATAAATGCATATCAGGGGAACAGAAAATAGACGTAAATGAAAATATATCATATGTGTGAAGCATCAGCAAGAGGACATTGCAAAATACAGCATAAAAAGGGAGGTGATAAAGATGTAAGGAAATTCAGTTTCCCTAACAGGACAATTGATCAGTGGAATGCGCAACAGAATGAGGTAGTGTGTGCCAAAACTATTTATAATTTCAAGGATATGTGTGATAAAAATGGTTTAATACACGGGACAGTACGAGCCTGACTCATTCCTGTAAAGATACATAGCTAAGGCAATCCTCACGCCTAACAGATTAGATAACTCGTCCCCAGATTAATTATATCTATGTTTATCCAACCTAACTCATTCATACCTTAGAAATTCGAATTTTTACTGCTTTCCGCCTAACCTAATTTAATTTAAGGGCGGAAACTACCCGAGAAAGCTTTGAGACGAATGATAAGAGAAGCCGGAATGACCATTTGCCGTTTGTAAACAAAGGGCGAGAGGCTCCGATCATGTTACCCCTACAGAGATCAGAGGACAAATGGCATATTTGTGGCGGTATCTGGCAACTCCCGCGCATGCGCCATAGGGGGCGGACAGGGGGACAGATCATAACGCTACACCGGGTATCATGGGGAGAGGTGGGACAGAAGAGAAGGACAGAAAAGAGAGGGAGACTGGAGACAAAAAAGCCTCTTTTAGTCGCCTTTTACGACAAGCATAGATAGTGATTAAGTATCCCTCCCCTCATCTCCCAGGGGTATTGAAAAAAATTCCATGCCAAACTTGACCTTGATGTGAAAAGTAAATATGCATCAAATTTACATGCGATACACGGGAATACAGGTTTTGAAATATAGGAAAGTTGCCAAATAAGCTCCCCATATGTTTCAAGTGAATTAAATGAAAAATTTCACTTTCGGACTGACATATCGCTCAACTGTAGAATTGAGTAAATACGAGACTTTACATAACATTCTCGAAATATTGTTTGGCTTCTAACACTGCATCACTGGTTTTTCAAAATAATTTCTCTTTCTCGTTATATCGGAAGGAATGAAATATTTTTGTGTCCATTGTATACATAAAAAAGCAATAGCCGAGGACATTAATGTTTGTATATTGTAAATCTTTCAGTAGCCAGTAGTCGAACCCAGTAATATGAATCTGTTGACTTGTAATTCTTTCTCACCGTCATCTTTCAGGTGGACCCAAAAGTACGTGGTGTTGGACTGCAGCACGGAGATGGCCAAGAGTCTTATCATTGGCCATGTAAGGGACGTGCATATGGGTCGACGCAACTACCACTACTTTATGTCCGGCCTTGTGAGTACCACCGCCACCACCCTTCCTCACAATCCTACTTCCGCCCTAACCCCCACCCCTCTCACAAATCGACTTCCACCCACCACCCACCCTCACATTCCTCTCTTCCTCCACACCAGGCCTCACACTCCCTCCGTTATTCTTATATCCCGTCGTGAGTACAGCTTCTCATCTCGCCACCTCACTCCTCCTTTATCATCCCATACCACTCCTACTCGGTTTACCCTTTGTTTCCCTTCAGGATTGTGGCTGGGGACTTGGATATTACGTAGAATGTTCCGGTTCGTGGTCAGGGAGAAAATTTACATCAGTCTCCTTATATCTTTATTTGCACTTACGACACCACCCTCACCTCTGCAGCTTCCCTATATCTTCCCCCTCTTATCGTTTCTCGTACTCCGTAATGACTCTTGTGCACTGGATTAGGATAAATCTACCTGTTTGTCTATTGACTCTCCATCTATCGTTCCCTTATCATTTATCACCTTATATTTATTTTAGTCTCCCTTTCACCACGTAGCTCTATGTGCCTCATCAAGACTCGTGTTTCCAACAAAAAGCATAAATGCATCTTTTCTGTTTTACTTCTCATTAACTATCCTTTATTTCTCTCTCGCCACATTGACTATTTCTGTTTTACTTCTCGTTCATTTTCTTCATTTTTCTCTCTGTTTTCACCTTTCCTGTTTTACTTCCCCTATATTATTTCTTCATAATTTCTCTCTCCTCTTTCACTGGTTACCCCGGACCTCTATCCCTCATGATATATCACTTCACACTTGCCTCCTGGTCAGCTTACCCTCCCCACACCCCTTAATGACACTCAGAATGTCGCATATGCTTCTCCATCTTTTCTCTCCTCATCTACCCTTATCATGTATTACCCGACTCCTGCCTCTTATTTCATTATCACCACACACCTGCCTCATATCATTTATCACCTCACTCCTGCCCCATATATCATTTATTACCTCACTCCTGCTTCTTATATCATTATCACCACACACCTGCCTCTTATATCATTTATCACCTCACTCCTGCCTCTTATATCATTTATCACCTCACTCCTGCCCCATATATCATTTATTACCTCACTCCTGCTTCTTATATCATTTATCACCTCACTCCTGCCTGTTATATCATTTATCAGCTCACTGCTCCCTCTTATATCATTTATCACCTCACTCCTGCCTCTTATATCATTTATCATCTCATTCCTGCCTGTTATATCATTTATCACCTCACTCCTGCCTCTTATATCATTTATCACCTCACTCTTGCCCCATATATCATTTATTACCTCACTCCTGCTTCTTATATCATTTATCACCTCACTCCTGCCTGTTATATCATTTATCAGCTCACTGCTCCCTCTTATATCATTTATCACCTCACTCCTGCCTGTTATATCATTTATCATCTCATTCCTGCCTGTTATATCATTTATCACCTCACTCCTGCCTCTTATATCATTTATCACCTCACTCCTGCCTCTTATACCATTTATCGCCTGACTCCTGCCTGTTATATCATTTATCACCTCATTCCTGCCTCTTATATCATTTATCACCTCATTCCTGCCTCTTATACCATTTATCGCCTGACTTCTGCCTCTTGCGTCATTTATCACCTCACTCCTGCCTCTTATTTATCACCTCACTCCTGCCTCGTATATCATTTATCACCACACTCCTGCCTGTTATCACCTCACTCAAGACCTCTACCGTTATCATTTATCACCCACCCTAATCTTTTATTACCTCTTTTTTGCCTCTCATCACCTTACCTAAGCCCCCCCTCTCTATCCAAATCCCGTTTTCTTCGAGTCACACAGCCAATCACTTCAGTTTAATTGCTACTTAGGGGTGGAAATTGAACCTTCCCTACGACACTTGTATTCTCCTTCGCTAAATATTTTCATAACTCCTCTTCCCAAGTGGTTTATGTTACATTTTACACCTTCCATAACGTCTTTCGCTAAGCAGTTTATCTACATCTTACACTTTTCATACGTTCTCTCCCGAAGCGATTTATTTTGCTTCTTAAACCCATCGTAACACCTCTCCCTTTCGTAACTCCTCATCGTAAGCGATATATTTTGCATTTTACACCATTCGTAACTCCTTGAACAATTTATTTTATATACATCTTGCGCCTTTCTTAACGGCTCTTCTTAAGCGATTTATTCTATATACATCTTACACGTTTCATAACTCCTCTCTCAAAGCGATTCCTTTTACTTATTAAACCTTTCGTAACTCCTGTTCACAAGGGATTTATTATGCATCATCTTACTTTTAAGTTATGTATACGGTATGTGTTCAGTATCAACACATTTTGGTTCAGTAACCCCACAAGATGCACAGGAGACATCATAGCTCATGATCCTTAGTTGTCAGTGTCTATCCTGCATCATTTATTCATTAATTACTACACTGCCACACCCACTCCCACACCAACAGACTGAGCCATCTCCACAACACACAAAATACCATCAGAAGAGTTTCTGGTGATTGCAGTTTATGAGTCACCCTGTGCAACTACTACTACTACTACTGCTGCTGCTGCTGCTGCTGCTGCTGCTGCTGCTGCCGCTGCTGCTGCTGCCGCTGCTGCTGCCGCTGCTGCTGCCGCTGCTGCTGCTGCCGCTGCTGCTGCTGCCGCTGCTGCTGCCGCTGCTGCTGCAGCTGCTGCTGCAGCTGCTGCTGCTGCTGCTGCTGCCGCTGCTGCCGCTGCTGCTGCCGCTGCTGCTGCAGCTGCTGCTGCAGCTGCTGCTGCTGCAGCTGCTGCTGCTGCAGCTGCCGCTGCTAGCTGCTGCTGCTGCTGCTGCTGCTGCTGCTGCTGCTGCTGCTGCTGCTGCTGCTGCTGCTGCTGCTGCTGCTGCTGCTGCTGCTGCTGCCGCTGCCGCTGCAGCTGCTGCTGCTTCCACCACCACTACCACAACTATTGCTACCATTACCACCACCACTACTACAATGACCACTACCACTGTTGGTGCTGATACCACTCCCGCTACTACTACCACTACTGCTACTACTACCACAACCAATACCACTGCTATTACCACTATCACTGCTACAACCACTACTACTACTGCTATTACTACCTCTGCTACTACTACTATTACTACATTACAGCTACAGCCATCGCATCTGCTACTGCTACCACCACCACCACCACCACTACTACTACTACTACTACTACTACTACTACTACTACTACTACTACTACTAATAATAATAATAATAATAATAATAATAATAATACTGCTGCTGCTGCTGCTACTAACACTACTACCACTACTACCACCACTACTACACCTGATTTTCTCCTGAGTTTATGTCTAGTAGATACTTACAGTTCATCAGTTACATGTAAGATGGAAAGATGTGATATTCAAAACAAATCGCGGAGGAGGAGGCGTCACGAAATTTCCGATCAACTTAACAGCGTCGTATTCTCGTTTGCTTGGCTCTCTTAGCACCTCTTCCTTAGCGACTGATTTTCCCCATTACACCTTAATATTCACTTGTCTTACTGGTAATTGAGGTGGGGATTGAAGTTAATTAGTGAGGTGGGTAGGGAGGATATTTGGGAAATGATGGGAAAGGGTGTAGGAGGAAAAGGAGGGAAGGGGAAGGGAAGGGAAGGAGAGGAAGATGGAGGAAGAAGGAGGAATAATAGAGGAAAGGTAGGAACAGAACGAGAGGAGGAGGAAAGGAAGGAAGAAGGAGAGGGAAGACGGAGGAAGAGGGAGGGAAAGGGAGAAATAAGAGGGAGGGAGGTTGGGATGGAAAATAGCAAGAAGGAGGGAAGGAGTGGGGAAAAAAGGGGAAGGAGGAAAAGGGAGGTAACGATGGGAAAGGGAATGAAGGAAGAAGGGCAAGAGAGAGAGAGAAAGAGAGAGAGAGAGAGAGAGAGAGAGAGAGAGAGAGAGAGAGAGAGAGAGAGAGAGAGAGAGAGAGAGTCTTGAAGATGGGAGCTGGGGAGAAGAGGAGAGTCGATTAAGGAGATGGGTAGGGTGGGGAGAGATTAGGTAGGCAATGATGGAAGAGGGGGTGATGAAGGTGGGAGAGAGAGGCAAAGAGAAAGAGGAAAGAAATGAGGAGAAAGGAAGGAAATGAGAAAGATGAAAGAAAGAAGGAAGGAGGAGAAAGAGGGAGAGAGTGTGGGAGAGGAAGGGAGGAAGATGAAAGAGAAGGTGATGGAAGAGGAGTCTGGACAAGGAGAAAAAGGATGGGAGTGGTATGTGAGGGAAGGAAGAGGCATTGAAGGCTGTGGTCGAGATGGGAGATAGGGTGGTAAGGAAAGACGGAGTAATTTAAGTAACAATGGGGGGAAGAGAGAAAGCAGGAGGTATTGGAGGGAATATAGGGTGGGAGAGATGAGGGGGAGGGAAAACTAGGAGAGATGAGAATAGTTCAGGAAGGAAAGAAAAGGTAATGGAGGAACGGGAGAGACAGGGGAGGCGGTGATGGAATAAGATGATGAGGAGAGACGACTTTGATGGAAACGGGAAAAGTGGATAGAGAGGGTAACGAAAGTGGAGAGGGTCGTGGAAGAACAGGAAGATGGAAGTGGTTTGAGAGGAAAGGATGGGAGTGATGGAGGAAGAAATAAGGAGAGGAGGAGGAGGAGAAGAAAGAGGGAGAGAGACAGTAATAGAGATATAAGATAAGGAAGAGGAGAAGAGAAGAGGATGGCAGGGATAGACGAGGAAGCGATGAGGAGAAGGAGAGTTTTTAATGGAGATGAGAGATAAGTAAGAGAAGGATAGAAGAGGATAGCGGTGATGGAGGGCAAGATAATGGAAGGAAAGAACGAAGGACGGGAGGAGGGGTAGTTTGGTGAAGATGAAAGATAGTATATGGAGAGAAGATGGCAGCGATGTAGATGGGAGATAGCGAGGGAAAGAAGAATGAATGGAGACCATGATGAAGACTGGAGGTAGGAAGAGAAGAGGAAAGCAATGATGTGAGAGAGGTTGCAGGGAGATAAAGGAAGAGGAAAACAGTGATATAGATGTGTAAGTTAAAATGGAAATTAGATGACGAGAATTGCTTTGAGAGAGAGAGAGAGAGAGAGAGAGAGAGAGAGAGAGAGAGAGAGAGAGAGAGAGAGAGAGAGAGAGACAGAGATGTCAGCAGAAGTGATGATGAAGAGAGGAGTGGGAGCGAAGAAAAAAAGAAGGGGAAGAGGAATGCTGTGGGGAAGGGGAGGGTTGGGAAGAAAAGAGAAAGGATTTGATGGAGGAAGGGGGAGGAGAGTAGAGGACGGCAGTGATGGAAGACACGGACATAGAAGCAAGAAAGGAGAGGAACAAGGAAGTGATGTTATGTATGAGAGATAAGGAGAAGAGACGAGGAGAGATGAGGAAAGGCAAGGATGAAGCAGTAAATCTGGAAGGAAGAAAGGAGAGTTAGCAGGAGGCCTTAGTGAAGATGTGAGATGGAAGAGAACACTGCGATAATGATGATAACAGATAAGGAAGACAGAGAAGAAGATTGCGACAGGCGTGGGAGATAAGACGGAAATGAGAGGAAGAGGGATGCATTGAAACAGACGAGAGGTACGGAGAACAGAAGAATTGAGAGAGAGAGAGAGAGAGAGAGAGAGAGAGAGAGAGAGAGAGAGAGAGAGAGAGAGAATTATGCTGATGAGAAAACCATGCTACTGATATTGATCCTATCCACAAACAGACAACTGATTACTGATGGATTATTTCCGTCCCTCTCATTCTCATCAGGAGTAAACACAAGATTAATCAGTGATGTGTGGTTTGTCGTGGAAATTAAGTATGGCTGAATAAAACCATCTAGTAGTAGTAATAGTAGCACCGGTGGTGGTGGTAGTGGTGGTGGTTGTAGTTGTTGTAGTTGTAGTTGTTGTAGCTGTAGCAGTAATAGTAGTAGTAGTACCACCGGTTGTGGTACTAGTAGTAGTAGTAGTTGTAGTAGCAGTAGTAGTAGTAGTAGTAGTAGTAGTAGTAACGGTGGTGGTGGTAATGGTGGTTGTTGTAGTTGTAGTAGTAGTAGCAGTAATAGTAGCAGTAGTACCACCGGTTGTGGTACTAGTAGTAGTAGTAGTAGTAGTAAAAGTAGTGGTAGTGGTACCGGTAGTGGTGGTAGTAACAGTAGCAGTATCACAAGGTTCTTCTGATATGTGAACACAGTTCACTTCAGGCTGAAGTTGTCCCAATCCTGCAGCCTTTCCGGAGATAGGGAGGGAACTGAGGGACGTTTGTATAAGCAGGCAGCGAAGCCACCCAGCTATATCGGTGTCACCACGTGAAGGCATCCCTCTCCAGTCTTATCTGAAAGTGGCAAAAACAGTATTCAAAATGTCATCGTAGTGAAGGGATCAGATACTATTAATCAGTGCCATGGAATCAGTACAGTATATGATGTAGGTAATGGTTGGAGAGAGAGAGAGAGAGAGAGAGAGAGAGAGAGAGAGAGAGAGAGAGGGGGGGAGAATTAAATGTATCTACAATCGTAGTACAAAAAAAAAAAAAATCTTATATCACGTGCATAGCCCCCCCCCCTCCTTAAAAAATGGCAGAGTAATCTAAAAACAAAACAAAACAGTCAACAAAAACTAAAATAAACTGTACTGCGATAGCAAGAACGAAATTAATCTCTTCTCTGTGGTCAAACAAAGGTGATATTTGTGTTCTTAGGAAAGCCGACTTGATGAATTAAACATTTCGTGCTTCTCAGGTGTTTTTGTACCTACACTCTTGTACGTCGCAGGTTAATGAACTTTCTGACTCCTGTAGTTCGAAGGTCTCGACGGAGCTGAAAAAATCGTCAGAAGGTAGCAAAAGTTTAATGAAAACGTATCGACATGAAGTGTATAGAAAAATGTTAATAAACTGGGTTAGTGAATGCCGCGGAGCACTCCACCTAACACTAATTAAAGGTAAATTAGAAAATAAAATACTGGGGAGGTCCTGGGCGGGACAAGTAAATTAACCGTATGATTTAATTAAGATAAGGAAACTTTTAATTTTGACGGCATTAAAATGGACTCATCAAAAGGGCTGTCTCTACGATATTTAAAATCTAATATTTGTCCCTCCTCCCTCAGCACCAGGTGGTGGTGATGGGGGAGGGGGAGCGGAGAGGGAGAAATTACTCTCCCGTCATCTGGGTTACTAAGTTTTCTCCTCCCTGTAGCTACTGATGGCTGTCCCCCCATTTCCTTGATCGTTGTCGTCGTGGGGGGTGACTTCGGAGACGTCAAATGAGGCGATGTGTGGGGAAGTATTGCAGGGTACCTGAATGGACTCCACAGTGTGTAGAGGTTTGGTTGCTGGGTGGACGCCGCATATGCGTCTCCACTCTATGCTGCCCATTCCCCTCGCCTTAGTTCCCCGTCGCTGCCTCAACTAATTTTGCAAGGCCCTTTTCTTATACTAATGCTTCTTTCATTTTCTCATATCCCCTCTATTCCATCTTCGGCTTTATATAGAGTGGAATTTTCCGCATTCGTCAGAATTTTCACTATTGGCCGTTAGCATGTTACAGCAGTAAGGATTAGGGTGTACCTGTGTGCTGTTGGTCTGGCCAATTGTGGGGACCATGATCGTTCGTCACCATCACGGTGTGTGGACCTCTGCATAGGCGGAACTGCTACTAAGCTACATCTGCGGATCCGTGGATACTGTTGCTTTGTGGCAGGACTCTCGGTCATTGGCCAAGCATTGTGCAGAGAGACTCTCCTTTCTCACGTTGTGTTGCTATCCCTTCTTGGGTAGGGCAGGGAATGCTTACTTGGAACTTGGTCCCTGCATAGGTAGTTTGCTGGGCCTCTAGACTCCGAGTTCCACCCTCGCGATCCTTTCTTTGCCAACAGTTATGTTGAGCCTTTTCCTTACCATCTATGATTGTGGAAATTGACTCAAGTTCCCCCTGCCCCGGTTCTGCTGATGATTTGACCCTGATGACGACCCTGGCATCTCTTCCTGATACTTCTCTGGCTCTTCCTACCATTTCCCAACCTCTACTCATATCATCTGTTTTGTTCCACTTAACTACGTCAGTTTCTGCCTCACAGGCCCTTACTTCCACAACTCTGTCCACCTGTTCATCTTACATAGTAACTTCTGAACTTTATTTGCCTCCACTCCGTCCTCCATCTACCCTTCCTGTTCTTCGGCTTCTTAGTCCTGTCCTCATACGTTATCCCTTCTCACTAACCCTGTCTTGACCACCTCCCTTTTTGGGCCCCAGACTTGGTCTCAGGATTTTAACATCATCTCACAAACGGACGATCTCTCGATGCACATCTCTCTCTTACCAGTATCTATGGATATTGTCTCTTACATCAGGCAGACACTGATGTTACGTCCTGTGTGTGACCCAATGGCTCTCATCATCTTAAAGTGTTCAGTGCGACCCAAGCACAAAAAGTTTAATCTTTAGATGATCCATCGGGCAAACTAAGCTCAGTCTCTACAGATTCACAGTTAAATTCATTTACAGGCACTGTCATTCTTCCCTCTTTCTTGTCTTGAGTAATAAAAATTTTGCTGACTTTTCTGAGGATATTCAACTCATTTTAACAGCATCATCCAAATCTTTGTTTATTTTTTCGCCAATCCACCTCTTGGACGCCATCTACAGCCACCTAACTTTGCTCAAATTGTATTTGAATCTCACAGTCTTCCCTCTTCAGTTAGTAGAAAACTGCTAACCACTTTCAGACTAGTGCCATATTTGTTTATTTATTTATTTATTTATTTATCCTTCCCGTCACCTTTAGAGGAAGATAAGGGTTTACGAGTATTTAAAGGAGCATTCATAAGTGTGTCTTTCCTTCCCAAAGTCACGCACAAGCAGTGCAGTTAAGAGAGTGGTAAATTCAGTAGAAAAATTATATTTTGCCTTTTATTTAATCCCAAGTATATAAATTTGAGTGCTTAAATGGAATGGAATGGGTTGTTAAATGCCACTTGGAGACTCAAAAAAAGAACTTCTTGGATAAGATAGCAGACTACGAGTACTACCCAGAAGTTTCCGAAATTTTAAAACGGCAGTAACTGCTTGTCATATGGTGTGTGGATGCTGGGTGGCGGTGCATGCACCCTTTGTTTCTGTGTCAAGTGGCACTGTGCAGGGTGGATGCATTTACTGAATGTTTGTGTGCTTTTATCATTGTGTTTGGGTTAGTTTGCAAATTTTGTGAACTAAAAAATGGAGGATGTGAAAAAACAGTGTGTGTGCATCAAGTTTTGTGTGAAACTCGGGAATAGAATGGCAGAAACCCACAAAATGGTAAAACAAGCATTTGATGACAGTGCTTTGGGGGTTACACAAACCTATAACTGGTTTAGGCGTTTTAAAAATGGAGAAACGTTAACAGATGATGGTGCACGTTTTGGTCGCCCATCTACTAGTTCAGCTCCTGACATAGTGGCCAAAGTTAATGCAACCATCCTCGAAGATCGCGGAAGCCATGATGTTTTTGACATTATTAGCCAATCGTATGGAACTTGCCAACACATTTTGTCTGGCGATGTGAGGCAAAAACATCCTGACAAGTGGTACACAAACAAATGGGTGTTTCACCATGACAGTGCACTCATGCAGACAGGCCGTGTTGTTCATCAGTTTTTGGCATATATAAAAAAAAAAAAAACATGCAGGTTCTCCCCCACCCTCCGTATTCACCAGATTTGGCCTCCTGTGATGTTTTCCTCATTCTGAAAATGAAAATCCAGCTGAAAGGACTAAGATTTGACACCATTGAGGAGAACCAGGTGAAAATCGCAGACAGTGCTGAACAAGCTGATGCTCAAGGACTTCTGGAATGATTCTGTTCATGGTAGAAACACCGGGATCGGTGTCTGAACGCCCAAGAATACTACTTTGAAGGGGGCAGTGGTGATTAGGACTTGACCAAAGCTTTTTTCCTTCTTTATTCAAATTTTGGGAACTTTTGGGTAGCACCTCGTAAAATACATGATATAATTAACTCCGGCTTAAAAACAAAAATGGACAGAGCCAGGTCACGTCCATTGTAGAACAGAAAGCAGATGGACAACCCAAATAAATAACTGACACAACAGAGATAGAGTGAAGGGTGTCTGTCTGTATGTGCATTCCTGTGTCCCTCTGTCCGTCCCTTCGTCTGTCCGTCCAACTGTTACATCTGTCTGTTACATCTGTCCGTCTGCCCATCCATCCATCCCTCAGTCCGTCCCTCCATCTATCCATCCCTCTATCCGTCCTTCCATCTATCCATCCCTCTGTCCGTCCCTCCATCTATCCATCCATCTGTCCGTCCCTCCCTCTGTCCGTCCCTTCATCTGTCCGTCCCTCCATCTGTCTGTCCCTCCATCTGTGCGTCCGTTGCAGTCAATCACCCCTAGTTTTAATTAGGAGAGCGATGTTTGTTTAAGTAATTGCCTATAATTAGTTTGTCTTTCACCTTTTTTTTTTTTTGGGGGGGGGGGATGGTTGGATTTAGAGAGAGAGAGAGAGAGAGAGAGAGAGAGAGTGAGAGAGGCTTCCTTCTGATGTCTGCTATAATGGTCTCTACATCTTTAATCCTCTCGTGCCTCCTTTTAACTTTCACACTTTCACGTTTCCTCCTCCTCCTCCTCCTCGTTATCGTCTTCGTCATCATCGTATTCTTATTTCATGTCTCGTGTTCTGTTTGTTTCTCCTCCTCATTCTGATCCTCGTCCTCTTTCTCTTCTTCTGTTTTCCTGGTTGTCCTCTTTCTCCTTTCTTTCTTTTCTCTCCCATAGTCTCGTGCTCTCTCTCTCTCTTCCTTATTGTTTTGCGTTGTCCTTTTATCATTTCATCATTCTTATTTTTGTCTGTCGTTTCTCATTTTTGTCCTTTATGTCTTTCATTTTATTATCTTTCTTTTCTTCATTGCCTGGCGTTTTTCTCATCTTTTTCTAATATTGTTTTTTCCTCAGTCCATGCCTTTTTTAAATTTGGCTAATTCTCTCTCTCTCTCTCTCTCTCTCTCTCTCTCTCTCTCTCTCTCTGTTAATCCTCTTTTTATATCATCATTTACCATTAGTCGGCTTTTCATCGTAACTCTCACTCTCTCTCTCTCTCTCTCTCTCTCTCTCTCTTCTTTTGTTGTGATCGTTACCGTATATCCCATTTCTCTTCACCCATCACTCCCTCTCGTCCTTTGTATTCTTTTGTACTCCTCTTACCCTTCCTCTTATCCATTTGTACTCCTTTGTCTTCCTCTCTCCTTATTCCTTCACTCATCTTCCCTCTCACTGCTCGTTGTACATTTTATAAATGATTCTCCTCCTTCCCTTTCCTGTATTTATTTTGTACTCCTTTGTACTCCCCTTGTAGTACACCATCTCATCTTGCTCTACTCTCCGTCTCTGTCTTGTTTGTATTCCTTTGCACCATTTCTCCTCCCCTCCTTTCACCCTCCTTTTGTACCTTTTGTATACCTACCCTTTGTATTCCTCTCCTATCAGTCCCCCTCTCACCACATTTTCAATTCCTTTTTGTTGTTTCTCTTCCCCTCCCTGTAATCTCCCTCTGTATTCACTTGTACATTCATAGCCTCATTCCGCAAGTCCTCACATCTTGTATTCCTTTGAACCCCCTTTTATCCCTTTGTACTTCCCTTCTCTCACTTTCTCTAATCATCCTATATATTCTTTCTTCCTCTCCCTCCTTCCATCCACCCGCTCTCTCTCTTATTTTGTATTGCTTTGCAGTCTACTTCCCTCTCCCATATCATTCGCTGTTTCCCGTACTTTCTGTATTCACTTCTCTCTCTCTCTCTCTCTCTCTCTCTCTCTGATTTCCAGTTTCCTCCATCCCTGTTTTTCATTTCTGTCTCTTGCTTTCCATGTCATCTTTCTATCTCTGTCTCTCCCCTCCTGTCTCTCTCTCTCTTCTCTCTAGCGTTGCTCGTACCATCCTCCCTCCCTCGCGCTCTCTCTCTCTCTCACTTTCACAGTTCTCAGTAATTCCTTCTTTGTCCAATATCTCTCGCATTCGCTGTTAAATAATTTTTCGTCTCTCTCTCTCTCTCTCTCTCTCTCTCTCTCTCTCTCTCTCTCTCTCTCTCTCTATATATATATATATATCATTTCTTTCACCCCACTAATGGCCTTGGCATGTATCTCTCTCACTTTAATTCATGTGCATCATTTTCTCTCACCATCCCTCTTACACTCACACGTATAACCATCCACTCAGGTGATGGACGAGAGGTGGGAGCGTGACGTGAAGGAATACGGTGCCGTCAACATCACCGGGTTCCGTATAGTGGACACGTCCAGCCCCTTCGTCAGGGACTTCCTCAGGACATGGTCTACACTGGATCCAAAGCTGTTCCCGGGCGCTGGCCACGGCTATATCTCGGTGAGTACCCGCTTATTATTATTATTATTATTATTATTATTATTATTCCCGGGCGCTGGCCACGGCTATATCTCGGTGAGTACCCGGTTGTTATTATTATTATTATTATTATTCCCGGGCGCTGGCCACGGCTATATCTCGGTGAGTACCCGGTTATTATTATTATTATTATTATTATTATTATTATTATTATTATTATTATTATTCCCGGGCGCTGGCCACGGCTATATCTCGGTGAGTACCCGGTTATTATTATTATTATTATTATTATTATTATACCCGGGCGCTGGCCACGGCTATATCTCGGTGACTACCCGGTTATTATTATTATTATTATTATTATTCCCGGGCGCAGGTGACGGCTATATGTCGGTGAGTACGTAGTTATTATTATTATTATTATCATCATTATATTATTCCCTGGCGCTGGCGACGGATTTACTTTGGTGAGTACCCAGTTATTATTATTATTATTATTATTAAAGTGTCGATATTTCCCTGTAGGCTGTGGTGTTATATTTTTTTTAAAATTGCAATACATTTTTTTTTTCTAAGGAAGAAGGAACCAGAGGCTAGAAGCTCGCAAGAATGTTGGCTCCAAGAAAAAAATAAAAGCAAGATAACTGAGCCAAATTCAAAATCCGTTCATTTCGAGATGCCTGGACACACTGCGTTTAAAAGACAGGAGGTAGTAGGCAGTCGGTAATACAGAGAAAGACAGTTCCAGAGTTGACCTGTTAGATATATTAAGGTCTGGAAGTAACGGTTAAATCTTACCTTAGAGAGCTGGACAGAAAAGGGACGAGAGTTTGCTGCTAGACGGGTGCAACGCGCCCACCATAGTGGTGGAGGGATTCAAGCAGACAGTTCAGAGAAGCAGTGACCAACGAAGTAGCTAGAGGAAATAGATAAATATGCGACAATGGGGCGAAGAAACAGAGGTTGAAGGGAGCCAGTAAGAGGAGAGTTAATGAGACGAAAAGCCTTTAACTCTACCTTGTTAAGAAGAGCTGTATGTGGGGAGCCGCCCCACGCATGAGAGATGTACTCCACACAGGGGTGAATAAAATTAATGTATAAAGTCAACAACTATGCAGGGGTAAAGAAGACTCGGAGTCAGCTCAGCACACCCAGTATCTTGGAAGCAGATTTTACAAGACAGATCCTGAGAGAATGAAACCCCAAGTATGTTCAAGAATAATGAAGAATTGAGTAGGATATGTTTAAAAATTAGTGGATACTCCTGCAGAAGATTTTGACGTTGAAAATGTAAGAACTGAGTTTTTTATGCATTAAAAACAAGATTATTTTTACCCCAGTCAGATATGTGAGCCAGTTCAGACGTTAGGTGTGCCAGAGACTCACCCCTTGTTTGATAATGTATATATCTGCAGAGATGGACGCTGCTAGAAGCGGCTGGAAAGGTGAAGGGTGGAGTCATCAGCGTATGAGTGGATAGGATTAGATGTACAGTCACACCAAAAAGTATCGCGCAGGTAGGGCACGATGATATCCGAAATGATCATTTTAGCTGATTAATTTTCGGTAAGATTTATCTATAACCACTTTGCTAAGCATATAATAACATTGCGGACTAAAAAATAATGTCGCAAACGAGCCATGTATAGTATCCTTAAGATAGCAAGTTTATCAGCATGGGGAAAAAAATCGTTGTTCAGTTTCCAGCAGCCATCGTCCGGTGTCTCAAAATGCTTCGCGTCAATTGTGAACCGATACTTTTTGGTGTGAGTTTACAGCTTAGGCCACGGATGGATAGAAGGAAGAGTATATTTTATTATTATTATTATCATTATTATTATTATTATTCAAAATTTCTTATAGGCTCTGGGATGGAAGCCTATGTTTTTTTTCTCTCCCTGATTTAGAAGTGTATTTTTGCTGTGATAGTGGTAGGTATTACAAGAAATGTTGTGTCTCTTACCGTTATGGTGACGAAGGAAGGCTTCTGATATTCGGACGGGAATGAGAAGTGTGGAAATCGAGAAAAAATGCATGGTGTCGATTATCGGTGAAGTTTCTGTTCATTATTATTATTATTATTATTATTATTATTATTATTATTATTATTATTATGATAGCGATGTGTGTTGAGCGAGAGATGGTGATTGGGAATACGCTGTTTGAGAAGAAAGATATTTATAAGTATACATGGGTGAGACAGGAGGGTGGAAGGGTTATTGATAGAGCTTTGATGGACTATGTGGTTGTGTCTAGGAATGTAATAGGATGATTGTTGGATGTGAGAGTTCTGAGAGGGGAGGGTGGAGGTATGTCTGACCACTACCTGGTGGAGGGAAAGTTAAGAGTAGGTAAGAGATGGGTGAGAGCTAGGAGGGTTAGGTGTGGCAGGGAGGTTTTGAAAGTGAGTGAGTTGGATAAAAGAGAGAAAAAGATAGAGTATCAGGAGAAATTGAAAGATGAGTGGAACGCAGTGAAAGATCGGGAAAATGGCAGCGTGGAGGAGGAATGGCAGTTGTTTAAGAGTGCTGTGGTGGGGCATGCAGAAGAGGTGTGTGGTGTGAGACGTGTGGGTGGTGGTGTAAGAAAAGGAAGTGAATGATGGTGCGAGGAAGTAAGTATGGCTGTGGCTGAGAAGAGACGTGCATATGAAGTGTGGCTGCAGAGGAAGGATGAGATGTCATATGAAAGGTATAAGGAAAAGAGGAATAGAGCGAGAAGGGCTGTGCGTGATGCTAAAGTGGCAGCAGATGAGAGGTGGGGTAGGCGGCTGACAGAGAATTTTCAACAGAATAAGAAAATGTTTTGGAAGGAGGTGAAAAGGGTGCGAAAGGGAGAGTCTGGGAAGGAAGAACGAGTAAAATCAGAAGATGGAAGGATGTTAATTGAGATGGATGCAGTAAGGAAGAGATGGGCAGAGTATTTTGAAAGATTGTTAAATGTAGAGGAGGAAAGGGTGGCTGAAATTGTGGCGGATGGAAGGGTGCAAGGAATAAATGTGTTGGGAGAGTTGAATGATTCTTTGATCACGAAGGAGGAAGTGGAGAAGGCAGTAAAGGAGATGAAAACAGGGAAAGCTGCAGGTATGGATGGGTGTGCTGTGGAATGCCTGAAGGGTGGTGGAG
Source organism: Coenobita brevimanus (assembly GCF_032717465.1). Taxonomy (NCBI): domain Eukaryota; kingdom Metazoa; phylum Arthropoda; class Malacostraca; order Decapoda; family Coenobitidae; genus Coenobita; species Coenobita brevimanus. The sequence goes on from NC_136954.1 coordinate 7,959,722, forward strand.
TGACTATTGTTGACTGGTTAGTAAGATTGTTGAATGTGTGCTTTGAGAAAGGTATGGTGCCAATTGACTGGGCAAGTGCCTGTGTGGTCCCGTTGTATAAAGGCAAGGGTGATAAGTATGAATGTACTAGCTTTAGGGGTATAAGTCTGTTGAGTGTTGTAGGTCAGGTGTATGGTAAAGTGTTAATTATGAGAGTTAGAGAGGATACAGAGGGAGTGATTGGTGATGAGCAGTGTGGCTTTAGGAGAGGGAGGGGATGCGTTGATCAGGTGTTTGCTGTGAGACAAGTGTGTGAAAAGTATTTAGCAAAAGGCAAGGATGTGTTTTGGGCATTTATGGATTTAGAGAAAGCGTATGATAGAATTGATAGGGAGGCTTTGTGGACTGTTTTAAGATTGTATGGACTTGATGGTAGGTTACTAAAAGGGGTGAAAAGTTTTTATGTAAATAGTAAAGCGTGTGTAAGAGTGGGAAATAGTGTGAGTGATTGGTTTCCCGTGAGAGTGGGGCTGCGACAGGGATGTGTGATGTCGCCTTGGTTGTTTAATATTTACATGGATGGTGTTGTAAGGGAGGTGAATGCAAGAGTTTTAGGTGGAGGTCTGAGTCTGGTGAATGTTGATGGTGGAGAGTGGAATCTGAAGCAGCTGCTGTTTGCAGATGATACTGCACTGGTGACTGATTCAGAGGAGAGATTGAGACAGTTGGTAGAGGAGTTTGGAAGGGTGTGTGAAAGGAGGAAATTGAAAGTAAATGAGAATAAGAGTAAAGTGATGAAGTGTACGAGGTTGATAGATGGTAGGGGGATGAATATAGTTTTGAATGGTGTGTTGCTTGAGGAGGTAGATTGTTTTAATTATCTAGGGTCACATGTTGCTGTGGATGGAAGAATAGATGCAGAAGTGAAGTTTAGAATAAATGAAGTAGGAAAGGTGCTGGGAGGAATGAAAAAAGTGTTTAAATGTCGTTCGCTTAGAATGGATGTAAAGAGAAGGCTGTATGAGGGTGTTGTGGTACCGATTGCGTTATATGGGGCTGAAACATGGAATATGGGTGTAGCAGAGAGGAAAAGTTTGAATGTAATGGAGATGAGGTGTCTCAGGAGTATGTGTGGAGTGACGCGTCTGGATCGGGTGCGAAATGATGAAGTGCTAGGAGAACTGGAGTTGTTCATGAGATGGCTGGTAGAGTTGAGCAGAGGGTGTTGCGATGGTTTGGGCATATGGAGAGAATGGATAATGAGCGATTGGTGAAAAAGATAACTAGTTCTGATGTGAGAGGTGTAAGGCTGAGAGGAAGACCACGAATAGGATGGATGGACAGTGTGAAGAGAGCGTTGGATGCGAGAGGGATGTTTGTTGAGCAAGGAAGAGTGGCTGTGCGTGACAGAAATAAATGGAGAGAAATTGTGAATGAATAAGTGATGACGCAGCCCTGAGGGGATATTCTCCCGCATTTGTTCTGATCAGCTAGTCAGGTCAGGTGCGGGTAAGGGGATGGGTCTGTTATGATGTGGCAGGGGTAAACCAGTTCTGCTGTCGGGCCCTGCTGCAGATGTCACTGATTGCATTGCGCAGTTGACCCTTGTGCGGTGTGGTGCGGTGAGGATCTGTCCGCTCTCCCCTTTGGGGCTAAGATGCGAATGAATGTGTTTGAATGGATGAGTAAATGGGGAGTGTGTCGTCCTGTCTCGGCTACCTCCCTTTCCTTGGGGGAAGTAGCCTAGGTATAGAGATAGATAGATTATTATATTTGCATTATTATTGTTATTGAGAAGCGTTGTAGGTTAACGGGATCATTTTGCCTTTTTGGGGGAAGGGGGAGGTAACAAGGATTTCTTAAGAGCTGCTTTTGGAAATTTAAATATTGGGTCGTAGAGATAAGTACTAAATTGGAATATATTATCGTTATTGGAGGGCCAGGTAGATTTTGGAATTTATTTTCTTTTTCAATTGATCGGATGACAGACGCATGTCGGTAAGTACTGAATAAAAGTACTGCTGTTGTTAACGAGTGAGGTGTTTTGGCATCAGTGTATTATCTACTGGCAAAATTTCCCGGTTGTGCATTATTTACTGTGGTACTTTCACATTAACTTCGTCCAGATTTTCGTCCTTCTGAAGCTTATTGCACGTAGCTCGAAGGCAGAAAAGACAGTACTACGACTCTACATCCTTTTTATAGCCCCTCTTCGTGAGTAGCATCATATTCTAGTGTTAAAATGTCATTACTATTCAAGACAGAGAGACGTCAATTTTAGGCCAAGTTAGAGTAAAAAGAGTATGGCAAAATTTCCCGGCTGTGCTAGGGTTTGTACTCTAACCTGTACTCTAACCTGGCCCAGATTTTCGTCCTTTTGCAATCTATTTCTCGTAGCGTAGTGACAGAAAAAGACAAGGCTATGGCTCTACATCCTTTTCAAAGCACTTCTTCGTGACTAGGTTCGTATTCCGGTGTTAATGCATTGTTACAGCTCAGCATGCAAGATGGAGAGAGGGCAATTTTAGGACAGCTGAGAGAGAGAGAGAGAGAGAGAGAGAGAGAGAGAGAGAGAGAGAGAGAGAGAAGAGTACTGTATGCAGTGTAGAGTCATCGTCACAAATCATCCTTACCTCAGTCTAAAAGGTAGTCGTAGCCTTACACATGTGACATTGATGGTTCGAAGCGTTTCTAGACTGCACGAGTGTCATTGCCAATTGCTGCTCGTATATTCAAACAACCCTGGAATTACCACCTTAGCACTGAGAAGCGGTTACGTCATGTGAGAGTTTAAGGTGAAAATATGGCACTTGTCTCTGTTGTCAGTGTGCTTGATTAAAATTGATAACATATACAGTACAGTAAACACGGGGATGTAGAGTCAGCATCAAAAGTCCTGTCGCTTCCCCTACAACTCTCTCCGCAAACTTAGAAAATCAGTGAGGAGGACCTGCAGCAAACGGTGTCAGTTGCTGCGGTTTCTGATTATCAAAGTACTTGGAGAAAGAAGCTGGATAGGCGGCAGGACTTTCGATGCCTACTGTACAATAAGCCAAAAGGAAGAAGTCTGTAATTACTATATCAACTTCAGTCCTTGTGCCGGCGGTGAAGGGAATTGATGTATTTACTTTGTGAGATGGAAGGCTGAATGCGGAAGAGAAAATTGCTGCCTCCAAATAAACTAGCATATGGAAGAATTGTACCCATACTTAAAATGTTGCCTAGTGGGAAGGTGACGCAGTTTCTGCTCGACTTGGACCCTCGTCAGAGTCTCTGAAAAATGAAGGGACAGATGCATGCATACAAACGGGGTAAGTATGAAGGAGATGGAAGGGGTGGCATGTCTGAAGAGGATAGCCGGTAGGGTGAAACTGTTTTATCTGCCCCCATAATAGCAATTTTTAAAATCTGGATTTAATTATTCCAACTGAACGATTTACGGCTCTGTAATATAAAAGTCAAAAAGTATTATGTTTGGTTAAGTATTATTTACGTGTCAGATCTACGTGGTAATTGGTCCATCCCTTTGGGAGATAGATCTACGGATTCACTTGCAGGAGTAGGTTACATTTTAGTACCAAGGTACACAACCTTGTGTCCAATATAGGATAACAGGTAGGCAAAGCTTTCTTCTTTTGGAACTGTCGGTGGCACACACACACACACACACACACACACACACACACACACACACACACACACACACACACACACACACACACACACACACACACACACACACACACACACACACACACACACACACACACACACACACACACACACACACACACACACACACACACACACACACACACACACACACACACACACACACACACACACACACACACACACACACACACACACACACACACACACACACACACACACACACACACACACACACACACACACACACACACACACACACACACACACACACACACACACACACACACACACACACACACACACACACACACACACACACACACACACACACACACACACACACACACACACACACACACACACACACACACACACACACACACACACACACACACACACACACACACACACACACACACACACACACACACACACACACACACAGAGCTAAGTATGTGTCTTTGAGTTGAGATCTGTGAACCTTTTCCTCAGAATTCACAAGGATGTGTAGAGAGAGAGAGAGAGAGAGAATTACATAAATACTTTTAGCTCCCCTTTAAGAACTCCTCCAGCTCACACTGAGAGAAGAGAAGAGAAGAGGAGAGAGGAGGAGAGAATAGAATTTAATATTAAAATTTCTTCTCACCCATCTAAGATCTCCTCCACCTCCTCCTCCTCCTGTGCCCATATCGTTTTCCTGCTTCTGTAATGGCACACTTGTCTAGCCTTGTCTTGTTACCGTTCTTGTCAGGCTCTTCAGATCCTAATTAAGGTGCTCTAGTACTCGTTCACCACGCCCCTTCCTCATCTTCATCTCTCCCCAACCTCCATCCTCACTATGGGCTTCTGTATTTCCCTTCACTACTCATTTTACATGGACTCTCTCTCTTTCTTTCTCTCTCTCATCTGTCCGTCTGTGTCAGCTTATTTTTTAGTGTATACAACTTTGCTCAAAATCCACTTCAACCGTATCAGATCCCTAGATGACTAATATGTCTTGCAGGGGCGCAGCCAGAAATATAATTGGGGGGGGGGGAGCCACAATGACTAACCATGAGAAATATAAACACACAGTGCATTATCCCCCATCCTCTCCACATGCCCAAACCATCTCAATCTACCCCACCTTATCACAGCACCAGCACTCCAATCCCATCCAACCTCACAACTCTTCCATCATAAACCTAGCCCCCCCCCCCATACACACGCCTCGCACTTAAGGACGCACTGCACTATATATATTCCGTAGCTAAAAGTTCCACTAAGTTGCCTGTAGCTATTTATGCTGAACATTTCACTGAGAAATATGCCTTTTATAATCATGAAAGGCTTTGTCCATCTCTTGCATCGTAAAAGGTACAGTTTCTGCTAATAAGACAGGTCCACCAATGATATACTGCCGAAAATCATTATTAGTATACAGTATAGCATCACAAACTGGCCAGTTGCATTTCTCAGTTCCTCTCCTTTCCAAAAATTTCATTGTACAACTCTTTTTCCCTACTTTTAACACTGTACCAGTATATGCATTTTTGCCATAATCCACATCACAGTATTTTCTACCTTTAGGGCATGCATGCAACCTGAAAATGAGAAATAACTACTTGTTGACAATCAAGACCACCATAAACACAACAAACTATAAAATATTGTAGTATATAATACATGAAAAGTAAGTTTTTCCTTGCAAAAATCACAAATGAAATTGTTGTCCCAACTCACCTTGAGTAAAAAAAAAAAATGGTGGGCGAGTCAGGGCAATTGTCTATTAATCCTTCAGCACTGCTCTGCTGTAAAAATGCGTTTTCTGGATAAATTAAAAAAAAAACTATAACAATTGAAGATTTCACCCACCAAAAAGTAGACCTTTGGCTCTAAAACTGACTGGGAGAGGAAAATTGGCAAAATACTGTATGTGTATTTTCAAAAATGAAGTTCTGCAAAGGTCAAAATGCTACCCTTTCATATTTGCACATTTTTCGTGCATTATTCGTGGTTCTATAGAAAACAAGTATTAACAACATTTGTAAAGTTGGGTCAGGGCTATTGAATGGGCACCATGAAATGGAAATGTCTTGGCATTTGGTACTGCAGTGCCCTCTGTTCCAACTCACCTCATGTTCCGCACTGTCCCAACTCACCACACTCAACGCTAATGTCAGTGAAAATCCATCGTCTGTTAAATACTTCACTTACTTCAGTGATGATCAGTTTACTTCAATGATGGTTGCCACACAGGGCACAGGTAGCTAGAGCCTGAAATATATCACAAGGAAAATCTTAAGCAATCATTGCTTCATTGGCATCCAGTTTCTGCGTCCACCTACAGTTATGTAGAGCTCATGGCATGACATTATCATTTGTAAATGTAAAGTAAGTCTTAAAACGTATATGTGTATACAAGACTTTTTACTCAAAATTGAATATTTTTTTCAGTTCTCCAGATATGTGACATACCGAGTATTACACCCTGGATTAAACAAATATTCGACATTAAGCATTCGCAGTAGATTCTCGATCACACGTAGAAATTTTCGGGGGGGGGTCCCCCCCCCTGGCTGCACCACTGATGTCTTGCTTCAAACAGACGACTATATTCAGCAAAGAAATTTCGTCTCGTGGTCTCTGTACCCTTTTCACCTAAACTTGGCCCAGACTTTCGTCCTTTTACAACCTATTTCGTGCAGCTCAGTGGCTCAAAAAGACAATGCTACAGCTCTGCATCCTGTCCATAGCACGTCTTCGTAACTAGCATCATATTCTGTTGTTTATCAATCATAGGTCAAGTTAAAAAAAGAGCGTTAACCATTTGGAAGGCAGTGGGTTCCCTGACCAGAATAAAATTGACGGTAGCCAGAATAACATGCAGCTGCAGCATTGAGTAAAAATTACATTCTGAAGTACTTCTGTACTGTATCATCATTTTCTCAGTATCAAGCACTTGTGTATCATGTCCCTTATATCAAGCACCTTGTATTGTATCTTTTCCTCTGTATCAAACACCTGTATACTGCATCATTTCCTCTATATTAAGAACCTTTATACTGTATCATCATTTTCTCTATCAAAAACACCTTAATAGTAACATCATTTCCTCTGTATTAAGCACCTGTATACTGTATCATTTCCTGTGTATCAAACACCTGTGTACTTCATCATTTCTTGTGTATCAAGTATCTCTACCATCATTTCTTCTTGGTCTTGGTCCATGCTTGGGCCCACCAAGTCAGAATTATTCTCTTATATCTCACCGCCACACAAACACTTAGCCTGATATAATTCTTGACTCAGCCTCCCTCCTTCCTTTTCCTCACGCCCTTCAAATAATTTTTCCCCAAACTACAGCCACGTCTCTCCACTTGTCCTTCTTTTCTCCCGCTTTATTTACATCCCTCCGCCTTCCTTCTTCCTTCCTTCCATCTCTCAAGGTTATTTTTCCTCTCCTTCCACTTCTGTCGTCAATTCTTCGATCTTCCTTCCTTCTCTTCCGTTTTCATTACATTATCCTCCTCCTCCTCCGTCTCTCCCACTTCTTTACGATGTTGACGTTTAAAATTTCCCTCCTCGTTTTTCTCCCCCTTTCGTTCTCACCTTTGTATCTTTCCTTTATAACCTTTTCTTTTCAATCTTCTCTGTCATCCCTTCCCCCTCTCTCTTTGTCTCCTTCCTTTCCTCTGTCGATTTCATTTATCTTTTTCTTTCTCTCATTCATACCTACTCGTTCTCCATCGTCCACATTTTTTTTTTCACTTCTTCCATCATTCATTTCCTCCTCTTCCCTACCTGCTTCTTCACTCTCTTCTTCAGTCTCTCTCCTCTTCTATCCCAAATTTCCCCCAGTCTTTTATTTCCCCGCCTCCTCTCCCCTTCCCCAGTCTCCTAGATCTTCTTTCCTCCTCTCTTTCCTACCTCCTTTTTTCCCTCTCTCATTCTTTACAGTGTTTTTTCTCCCTTTCTTCCTCTTTTCTCCTCTCTTTCCTACATCTTTTTTCCCTCTCTCACTTATTCTTTCTGTGATTTCTCTCCCTTTCATCCTCCTTGCTCCTATCTTTCGTTCCTCATCCACCCCCCCCCCATTCCCCTCATTCATTTTACCGTTTCCCTCCCTCCCTTTCCTCCTTCCTCGACTCTTTCCTACCTCCTCTTCTCGTCTCTCCCTCATTCTGTATAGTCCCTCCCTCCCACTCCTCTTTCTCTCTCCCTCTTTCTCCATCTCTTCTCTCACTCCCTTCCTCTCCTTCTCTTTCCTCCATCCTTCCCTCTCCTTCTCTTTTCTCCCTTCCCACTCTTTCCTGTGGTACCTCTCCTGATTCCTAGGCCCTCTGTTCCTCTCTTCCTCAGTTTATATAGTCTCTCCCGCCTTTCGTTTCCTCCCTTCCCTCTTTCTTATCCCCTCCTCTCCTCTCTTTCTCAGTTTTATAATCTCTCCTTCCCTCTCCTCCTCTTTTCATTCTCCTCCTTCCTCTTGTTTCCTTCCTCCTTCCCTCTCCTCCTCTTTCCCCCCTTCCCTCTCCTACTCTTTCCTTCCTCCCTCCTTCTCCTCCTCTTTCCTTCCTTCCTCCCTCTCTTCCTCACCCTGTCCCACTTCCTCACCAATATTGCCTGTAAAATTTACCACTTGATGCTCACCTTCCAATATTTAGTAAGTCGGTGGCTTCTCCAAGGCTTACTCTTTACCAAGCACACAGACCAGTATTCCCGTCGGTCGATGAAGCTCCTTAACACCTCTTCCAAAGAGATTTATTTTGCCTATTACACTTTGCTATCCTCTTCTGCGTTATTTAAATCATTATAATATCACCATGCTTCTCATCCATGACGTACAAAATTATACGAACCGTCCATATCCAAAAATACATAGCTACGGATAAAGTGCTAGGGAGTCTCCTTAAGCGACAGGCCATAGAATAAGACTGAAGAAAATACAGATACATGTAAGACAGAAACAAAGGGAAGAACTAATGCTTACAGGCGGATACGAGAGAGAGAGAGAGAGAGAGAGAGAGAGAGAGAGAGAGAGCTAAGAGAAGATGGAGAATGCGTGTGAGTAAGGTGAAGAAAGGAAGGAAATAAAAAGACTGAGCGAAAGAAGACATACGAAAGAAGCCAGAAAACAAGAGACGAAAGAAATAAACATTGGAAGCACAAGAGGAGGTGTTGGGTGACAGTAAAATAGAACTGAAATAAAACTTTGAGAAAAATTAAGGAGAAACGTCAAAGAGAAAGCAAATATATACACACTAGATGGACAAGGAAGGAAGCAAGGGAAGAAAATTGAAGAAAAAAAGAGGCAACGAATGTGTTTGAGGATGCGATGCAGGACTGGAAATAGCAAGAAGGATACGAGAAAAAAAAAAAGCAAATTTTAGTGTACGTCTGAATTGGATTTTTTTTTTTCCCTTGCCCTCTCTCTCTCTCTCTCTCTCTCTCTCTCTCTCTCTCTCTCTCTCTCGTGTATGTGTCTACGATTGTGTGTGTATATATGTGTATAGATAGGTAGGTAGATAGACAGATGGATGTAAAACTCCGTATATTTTCTGGCTTTCCATCTATCTGTCTCTTTCTTTTTATTTCTTCTTTTGTATTTTGTGTCAGTCAGTCTGTCAGTCCCAGCTACCACAGTCACCACCGCATCACCGAAGCATAAAGGCTGTCAGCACACCTGTCACCAGAAGTGCCTCTGTTATCTTAACTCTCGCCATCGACGTTACCCTCACCATTCTTACCATAGCCACCAACAGCATCAACAAAGCTCCCACCATCATACTGGTTACTGTTACCATCTTCACCCCAATTACTGTGATTATTCAGTCGGTAAATGCTGCGAAGGATCACCACCACCACCACCACCACCACCACCACCACCACCACCGATTCCAACGAGAACAAGGCAGGGTATGGCCACTACCATTACAACTAAACCTACCACCACAGCTGCAACCATTACCATGATCCTGCCACCAGTATTGCCTGGCATTATTACAGTCGCCTTTATCAGTAACACCAACGACAATTATCATAACTAATAATTCCTACACCGTGCCTGTTAAGTTCACCACTTCACCACCACTACCACTATCGCTACTACCTCCACTGTGGCTGCTACCTCCACCACCACTCCTGCCACTCCCGTCCCACACACTCTTACCAAGCAGAAAGGAGTACTACCACAGTAACCACAGTCACCCATTAACCACCACTGCTACCATCCTTATTCCACAACCACAACTACTAATCCACACCCAGCTCTTCAATTTCCAAATATATTTTAACCACCCCACCAACCACAACCACCACTACCACAACGACCACTACCACAGACTGCTACTACCACAACTACCACTACCACAACTACCGCCAACAACTAACACCCCACTCCTATCATATCCACAACTACCACTACCACCACTACTACCACAGTCTTTCAACAACCACCACAAGTACCGCAATTACCCAGGCGACGAGAACCCACCTTTCTCTCTCTCTCTCTCTCTCTCTCCATATCTTTGACATTTAATATCCACATCCTTCCTTCACTCCTTCCTCCACTTTCCCTTGTGCGCTGTTTCCTCATTTTTACCTCTTCTGTTTTTCTTCTTATTCTTTCTCATTGCGTTGCCAGACCTTCATTAATATCACCTGCTTTTAGTTTTATCTCTTCCCTCTAATATTAATAACTCTCCATGAATTAATTTGTTTACCTGTCTATTAGTTAGTCTATCGACATGTATCTCTCCCGACATAGATAACCTAACTGCTTATAAATTCAACTCCTAAATCAGTGCATTAAGCTGTCTACTTATCAGTTTGTATTTATCTACCGCTTCCAGTCTATTCTCTTCCTGTTTAACTACGTGCTCTACCTAATCTATCAACATTGCCTTCAACTAATATACTGTGTATCTCTATCTGCGTACCTGTATGCTTAATCTTTATAATTTTTTTTTTCTTACGTCCTTGCGTCTCTTTCGTAACTTCAGCCGTCTCTCTCTCTCTCTCTCTGGGGGCACGGTGGCTCAATGGTAGAGCATCAAGCTCCTAATCGGGGGATTGCGAGTTCGAGCCTCGCCCGAGACTGTCGTGCCGGGAGTGGTAGCGCGCTCCTGTAACCTAGCGGGGCTATATGATCCAATACAGGGTCTAGCTCGGGGGAACGCCATTTCTCCGATTTCTCTGTCTCTCTCTCTCATTTTAATAGAGAGGATTTTCCTTTCAAACAATACAAACATTCACCCTATTTTCTCAAGAACGTTTATTCGCAAAGAAACGTTTGAACAGTGTCCTCGCCTAACCTACAGATATTAACAGCGCTGATGAAGAAAGAAGAAAGCAGAAATTTCCCTGTCTGGCATTCTCTGATTAATACAGTAAATATAAGATCACATCCATTTTGTAACAAAGGTAGGTTTTTGTTCTGCCTGTCCTAACTAAGGTTTTTAGAGTTATGTATTTTATTATTTGTTTATTTACCTACACTTTCCATTCTCTTGTTCTCGATGATCCACAAAGAAACTTACGATCAGTTCTCTTTCGTAACAAGAATAGTTTTTGTATAACCTACTGTAGCCTAGATTGGATATTTATGTAGTTTTGTGTTATTTTTACTTCCTCTTTTATTTTGGATCTTCCCATGTTTTCTTCCTGGAAAAAAAAAAAATCTACTTACGAACGGAAAATTAACTTATCATATCCCTAATTCCTCGTACAACTGGAATTTTTAGTTTTGACACGAAAATATATCAAATCCATGCAAGCACAGCACCAGTTGTTATTTTATTGTATTTATCGTTTTCCCCTGTGCTGTATCTCGTTTTCCTTTTCTGCATTGTTTGTCATGAATCCTCCTCCTCTTCCTCCTCCTCCTCCTCCTTCTTCTCACCAAACGTTTCCTTCCTCTCCTGCTGCTCTCGCCAAATATTAGTCTGCTAAGGACCCCATCAGTCTAGAGATTAATTTCCGGAGCATACATTTGTTTCCCACCTCAGCGCCACCTTCCACAAGAGGTGAACCTTCCCGCCCTTTCTCAATGTCTTGTCAACAGCGTAAGACTAATGTTCTGTCTGTCCGTCTGTCTGTCTGTCTCTGGCTGTCTGTCTCTCTCTTTCTCTCTCTTTTTCTTTCTTTCTTTCTTTGTGTGTGTGTGTGTGTGTACGAGCGCGCGCGCGCACACACACACACACACACACACACACACACACACACACACACACACACACACACACACACACACACACACACACACACACACACACACACACACACACACACACACACACACACACACACACACACACACACACACACACACACACACACACACACACACACACACACACACACACACACACACACACACACACACACACACACACACACACACACACACACACACACACACACACACACACACACACACACACACACACACACACACACACACACACACACACACACACACACACACACACACACACACACACACACACACACACACACACACACACACACACACACACACACACACACACACACACACACACACACACACACACACACACACACACACACACACACACACACACACACACACACACACACACACACACACACACACACACACACACACACACACACACACACACACACACACACACACACACACACACACACACACACACACACACACACACACACACACACACACACACACACACACACACACACACACACACACACACACACACACACACACACACACACACACACACACACACACACACACACACACACACACACACACACACACACACACACACACACACACACACACACACACACACACACACACACACACACACACACAGGTCTGTATGTTTTGCCCGAACTCCATGCAGCCGTTTTTCTCTTAGTCATGTAATATTCTGCTGCCGTTTTTCCCGCCCTGCTCTGGTATGCACCCTCACCTCGTCTCCTCCTCCCTCTGTCTTTCTTTCCCCGTCCCTCCCTATCCGTATTCACAGTTTATTCACATTCTATTCAGCCTCCTCCTTCACTCATCTCTTTCCCTTCTCACCGCACCTCCTTCCCCATGTCACACATCGCAACTCTTCCATACAAGCTATTTCCCCTCCCTCACCCTTCTTGCTTCCTTGTTCCGTGTTTGGACTGTGGGTAACTCATGGGTAAAATGTACATTACAAATATAATCCAATCCTTTATTGCAGTATCAGGAGCGTGTGAACAGTAAACCCTACCGTTACCATCCTTCAGACGTAACTCCTGAAGGGCCACATGCACTTGGAGCGCCTTAGTTCACTATTCTGTTTGGATAGTTTGTAACAGCGAGTCACTTATTACGTATGACGAAGTGTGGAGGCTACACTACCGCCGTCCAGTACTTTTAATGGTAGATGACAAACCTACTACCCTTGATGACATTATGTGATTGCAATACCTCCACTGGAACCCCGCTCCAGTGTCAAGGCAGTCAGTCGGACTGGGACGTTCTGACCTCCTCATAGTACTGTCTGTAAGTAGGTCAGCAGTTGTCTTCCTCATCTGTTGTTACCAACTTGGGAAGCGACTTTTCAACACACCTAACACTCAGGCTACTTTGACTCAGTCTTACCTGAATTTAGTCACCTGGTTTCAGCTGGAATTGCTGAAATAGAAAACCTGAATTGTTTAGACCATGAGAAAAGTAATGGGATGAGTATTAAAACTCTCAGGCTCATTACTCACTCTCATTTGAATAAAATCGTCTGGCGTTTGCTGAATCAGAATGCGAAAATTGTCCCGTCCTTAAAAAAAAAAAAAAAAAAAAAAAAAAAATTGAATGAATTTATCATAGAAGATATTTGTGTCGGAATGTATTGTCTGCTAACTGACGTATAATGCGGTCATTAAAAAAAAGAAAAAAAGATAAAAAAAGAGGGCCTGTTTTAACAACCTAACACAAAGAGATGTAATTCCGCTGAGTATCACTGGAGCGTGACAGAACTGATGCTGTGACATTTGCCCTCTCATGGTTGAAGTACATGTAACATTCCATCGCCAAAAGATTTAAGTTCAAGAGAGTACGTCAGACGGTCCTGAGAATATAATTGACTGAATGTTTACATCCAGAATGTTTTTTTTTTTTTCTCTCTCTCTATGGCAGCAGTAATAAAAGATGAAAGGTGTATTAACCCCTTTTCTTCGGTGACATTGTATGATTTGTTCCTGATACCACCAGAGGTTTATATTCGGTTTAAGTAAGAGTTTAGTCATGAATATGTTAGAAACCAAGCCCATTTGCCTCTTACATACGAAGGCTTTTTGATAAGCTTAATGTTGTGATCTGGCGGTACTGGCAGCATTAGTGTAACATAAATAACGGTACTGGGACAATGTGGTGTAGCTGTGAATACCTCCGCCAGCGAAGTTGGAGGAGGTCTTTTATTCATTTTTTTTCTTTTTGTCCAGACGATATCTCCAAAAGTTCTCAAAGAATTTCAATGAAATTTTGTGGAAGGGTGGACCATGGGCCAAGGAAGAATTCATAAAATATGGGGGCGGATCCGAATCCTATGTATCCCGCACAATATCTCCAAAAGTTCTCAATCAATTCCAATAAAATTTTGCAGAAGAGTGGGCCATGGGCCAATGAACAACTGATTAAATTTGAGGGCGGATCCGGATCGCATGTATTCCACGCAATGTCTCCACGGACTCGGATCCGTATCCTTTTTAATGGCAACGACATTGGCAGAGGTATACTGTCTCTCAGTGCTTTCTAGTTAGAGTATTGTTATGATCAACAGTTCGCTAACATTTCTCTTCCGGCCACTGTGATGGAGGGCGGTTTATATGTTTATTTTTTTTTCGTGATGGCAGTACAAAACACACAACAGAAGACTATGACAAGGATAGTGTCAGACGTTCTGAGTGGAATGATAGGTAAGGCTGGACAAATGGTGACAGAGCAATGTTGACGAAATTTAGCTCGTGATTGTGCATTTCGTTAAAAGCGCCCCTGGGTTTATTATACGTGATGTGCTGAAAAGTGTGTGTGTGTGTGTGTGTGTGTGTGTATGATTTTGTTATTAATATTAATAGATAGACTTAAAACCAGTACGTATAGATACAATAAATAAATAAATAAAATAAATAAATGACACCATAATCCGACCAGTTGTGTCAGGCCGTATAACTCGATTCACTATAACCTACAGTAAATCATAGCTTTGTCTTATCATAGTCTCTTGAGTTGTTCAGAGGAAAGAATTATAGAAGCTTCGGATTTCTTTTTGTCCGAGTGAGCAGATTTCCCAAGTGTGAGTATAATCCTTTTCAAAATCACACTTTTTTGTCGAACCCTTGTCAGTGTTCCGCTCATTGTACCATGGACTTGTGAAATGAACTGTACATACACCTGCAAAGTTCAGAGGGATTATGACATCTTTTCCAGATGACTCGACCTCCCTCAACAATCATAGCAGTGCTTTAGTAATGGGTTTACGTGCAGTGAAGAGCCAACTAATATACCTGGGAGTTGCCAACTCTCAGCCTTATTACCTCCGCCAAGGATGTTATGTTGTACCCAGTGTTGGTTTGGGTGTTTGCCTGTCTGTCCGTTAGCAGGATTACTCCAAAATTTATGAACGGATGTTGATGAAATTTTTGTGGAAGGGTGGGCCGTGGGCCAAGGAAGAAATAATTAAATTTTGGGCCGGATCCGAATATGGATCCGAAGTATCCCGCACAATATCTCCAAAAGTTCTCATTGCATTTCAATGAAATTTTGTGGAACGGTGGGCCATGGATCGAGAAACGATTGATGAAATTTGGGGGTGGATCCGGATCTGGATCCTATATCCACGGATTCGAATCCAGATCCATTTTAATGGCAAGGCATTGGCGCTCTCTGATTGCTTTCCGGTATTAATTTATGGAATAGCTTGAGGAGCGATTTCACACACACACACACACACACACACACACACACACACATATGACTGCTGGTAATAATTGAGACAATAGAATGTTATCTGTTGCAGCAAACTAGGTGATTTCACTGTTGATTTCGCTCTTCAAGCCATTAGAATGAAGAGTTCATTAATTGATTGATACATACATACATACATACCATACGTCCGTAAACAGATAGCTTTATGGCCGGTGACAAGATCGCAAAAACACCAGGTCAACGCATTTCTCGACTCATTTTGGCTTGTTGTGCGCAGGTGACGGGTAGCGGAGGACGTATAAAAGGCGTGGAGGCAGGCAGCGTATCAGACTATCAGTTAGTCATAGGAAACCGTATGGGCTGGCTGACAGTGCGACCTCCGCCGCGGGGTATATTTCTTGCCCCCCCCCCCCACATTCATTTTCCTGGCTAGCCTATGCCCTTGTTATAGTATTACTATTACAGTGTACCTACCATATAGCCTACCTAACTTTGCCTTACTAAAATATGAATAGTCGATGATAACCACGTGTGTGTGTGTGTGTGTGTGTGTGTGTGTGTCAAAAGGCAATAATATCTTGGAAATGCCAAAGAGGATAAAAAAAAAAAAACTACGTCATTCTACCCCCCCCATCAAAAAATGAGGTTCTACAGGTAATTTCCCATTGTAATACAAATTTGAGTAGGGAAGATAAGTGTATAATTATTAAATGGGGGGAAGGCCGGTCCGACAACCGCAAATGCGCCCCCCCCCACAACAGACACAAGGCTCCCCCAACTTTTGCCCTAATGTACTTGCATCCCCCTTGTGTGTGTGTGTGTGTGTGTGTGTGTGTGTGTGTAGAATCATCAACTCTCTCTCCCTCTCTCTCTCTCTCTCTCTCTCTCTGTCATACGTTCTTACCTCCCATCCCTCCTTCACTACCTTGTGTGTGTGTGTGTGTGTGTGTGTGAGTGAAAGAATTATAAGAAAAATTGGATAAATATGCTGAGAACTATCAAACATGCGTCCCTTCTCCCTTCACGGAGGGTGGCCAAGAGGGTGAGAAGGAGGATGATTAAAGAGACATACACATCTTTATGGCCCTTCAGTGGAGGAGTCATACAGCCTCTTTTTCTCTCTCCAAGTGACCGGCAAATCAGATATCCGTCAAATCAGGGTATGGCAAATCGAGTAAAGTGTAATCTCTTATGCTTACTTAGTAACTGAAAAGAACAAAGGAAGATAATCAAGGAGATTGGGAGATGGAGTTAGGCTATTATATATATATATATATATATATATATATATATATATATATATATATATATATATATATACATAGTTGAAGCCTCCATCACAAATAGTATAGTTCTCACTGAATTATAAACAGAAAACCAGAGAGAGCGAGATAGAGAAAAATCCTCCGCGTGATCTAATGGAAATGTGCGTATGCGCGGACCTGGTTTTTTCTCGATCTTGGCCGGTGAGACAAATATCGTGTGCAGAAATTATATGGTGAAGAGAGTTGAAGAATTTTACAAAGAACAATACGCATCAAAGACAGTAGTACCAATAGCAAACTTTTCAGCTGACATTAGTGAAGTACATGAGGTAACACCAGATGCAATGAATATTTCTCTTAATTAAAACTATGAAAAGAGGGAAGGCTTCGGGAGAAATTGGAATACTAGCAGAGTTACTGCTGGATGCAGGAGTAGAGGTATAAAACATGCTTGCTCACTTATCTACCCAATGTATAAAAAAGATGAAAATTCCCAAGTTATGGTGTAATGCAATAGCCATTTTACTTTACAAACAAGGTGACTCAAAAGATCTTAGTAACTATCGACCCATTAGCTTATTATCAGTCATTTACAAACTCTTCATTAAAGTCCTTACGAATAGAATACTAACAAATTTGGAGGAAAACCAACCTCGTGAATAGGCAGGATTCTGAAGCAGGTATTCGACCACTGATCACCTACACACAATGAATCAGCTAATTGAGAAAACTACAGAATATAATAAACCACTGTGCTTAGGTTTTGTTGATTACGTAAAGGCTTTCGACTCAGTGGAGCACACAGCAATTATAAATTCATTGCGAGAACAAGGTGTGAATGAGAAAACTGTAAAACTGCTCAAAAACGTATATAAAGAGGGAACTGCTATAGTTAAATTACATAAGGACTTGGGAAAAATTAAGATTGAGAAGGGCATGCGACAGGGAGATACAATTTCACCAAAATTATTTACAGCATGCCTAGAAAGTATTTTCAGAAAGCTAGACTGGGAAAACAAAGGAGTGAACATTGATGGAGAAAAGCTAAACCATTTAACCCCCTCGCGCACCGTAAGTTTCCAATTAGTTTCGTTTCCATGCACAAAACCAAAATGTCGCTCAGGCTGGCTCCGCTCATGCAGGAAGGGAAAAATTTCTATGGCCCAATTTACCCTCAGAAAGGCTTATAATGTTATAAATCGCCTCCCATCATGTTCGTTGATGTTTATACTATAAGATAAGAAAAAGAAACAAAAAGCACATGAATAAATGTACAGAAATGAAGCCTGAATAAACCTTATTTACGTGAAAACTAGCCTTTCATAACTTCCCAACATCACCGTGAAAAATTTTTCCCGTGATGCACAGTTGCAAAGGACATGTCTATATGCAGAATTTCGCGATCTTTCATCTGTGAAAGTTTCAAGTTGATACGTCCAATACTGTAGTGTTCAAGTAAATCGAAAAAAAAAAAACGAAAATCGCCTAAAAACATCTGATTTGTTTATTATTTCATATGCTGGTAGTGACACTGTAACAAACATATATGTAAATGCTATCCAGTTTTGTAGCCCGAAGGTTAAGGAAGCCCATGATATAATTCACAGTGTTATAACCCTTATTGTTATGGAGAAAATGAATTTTGAAAAGTTACGATGGGTTGCGGGCGGTGACAGCACCTAAGCTCTGGCCCGTAGGCTTTATTCGTCTTTCGTAACTTTTCCGCAATTATTTTCACACATAAGTTACTTTGCTTTACAAAAGGATGCATAAGAAATCATCAGCTTGATCAAGCTTTCTTCAGGTTTTTTGATGCGACCTATATAAGTTTAATGACTGAGAGAATAGCAATGAAATGCAGCACATTTTCCCCATGAGAAATATATAATAAACACACATATTATACCTTACAGTACAGTAGTATAAAAACTAGACAAATAAGCTGGTTACTCACGTCCCCTAGCAGTGTTGTAGTGTTTCTTGAGAGGAGATGGAGTTGCAGAGAGAAGGACAGGTACGATCACAGCCAGTTTGTGTGTGTGTGTGTGTGTGTGTGTGTGTGTGTGTGTGTGTGTGTGTGTGGAGTGATGGCAGTGATGTCAGTTGTCACAGGAGTGATGGCAGTGGTGTCAGTTGTCATAGGAGTGATGGCAGTGGTGTCAGTTGTCACAGGAGTGATGGCAGTGGTGTCAGTTGTCATAGGAGTGATGGCAGTAACAGGAGTAGTAGTAGTAACACCAGTGGTTGCAGTGGTGAAAAGAGTGGTGGTAGTGATGGTGCTACTACTCTTATACTACTCTTTGTTGTGCTTATCGCCGCGGCCTTGACCGCGGCTTTCCGCGTGTCACCGCTCGGGTCAGATTTCACCTTTGCTCTCCTACTCCTCATTCTCTCCTCCTCAGCATATTCACTGTTTCAATATCACTTTCCTCACTCTCGCTGCCTTTGAACAAGTATTACATGTGCTCTTTTTGAGATAACCCCTTGCGAGATATTTTTCCGGTAGTGCATAAAACAGCAAGGGAACGGTAAAATCAGTTATGAATTTTCAAATCTGGCTTTCTCTGAAAATATATAAGAAACACTTCTAAACGTTCTTCACAAGCACACTACGCTATATACAACACAATATCTCTATACACATGTAAGATATGGACGGTGCGGTAGTAGGAAACGTGAGTTTAAATGCCCGGCCGCATGCTCACACACCCTTCCAGCCTGACTGACGGGAGAATACTGAGCTAAATATAGGTTGCTTACCCTTCCGATAAGCTCCCGGGTGTTGCCATTATTTCCCCTAGACCTGGCCAACCTCAGCTTTGACTCAACCAAATTTGATGCAAATCCATCCACAGGAATAGTTTCTATAACCATTTATAGGGAAGTTGCATCATGTTGCATCATCGGTTACTCTTCAGATTACAAGGATTATGACTTACATTGCATCATCTTGCCTGAAGGGGTTAAGTTTTGTAGAAGACATTGTCCTAATCTCAGAAACAACAGAGACGTTGCAAGAAATGTTAAATGACCTGAACAGAGAGTCCCAAAGTAGGGCTAAAGATGAACCGAAGTAAAGCTAATGTTTAATCCACAAACACCAAAGAGAGTCGTCAGAATAAGAGAAGAAATTCTTGAAGAAGTCGAGGAGTACACTTAGGGCAAATACTAAAACTAACAAACGATCATGATAGTGAAATAAAAAGACATATTACAATTAGATGTAAAGCATTCGTTAAATAAAGCCATTATGAAAAGTAGCTTGCCAGTTTTTATGCAACGAAAAGTATATAACGAATGTGTAATTCCAGCTATGACATATACAGTAGTTGTGAAACCTAGAAACTAACAGACTCGATGGAAAGTAAATTAATCCATTCTCAGAGAGCAATGGTAAGGTCATTGTTGGGAATATCTTTAACAGACAGGAAAAGATCAACTTGGGTGAGAGAGCAGACTAAAGTCAAAAATATTATACAAGTTATAAAAGAACAGAAATGGAGTGGGCAGGCCATGTAGCAAGAATAAGGGATAATCGATGGAGCAACAGGCTGACTGACTGTACGCCAAAAGATTGCAGGCGTAGCAGAAAAAGGCCAGACAGGAGGTGGAGGGATGAGATAGAGAAATTTGTTGGGAAAACATGGCAATGATTGGCTCAGTCAAGGAATTCGTGGAGAAGGTTGGGGGAGGCCTTTGTTCAGCAGTGGACTTAAGTGGCTGATGGTGATGATGATGATGATGATGATAGATGGAATGACAAACAGATAGATAGATGGGTGGATGGATGGATATTCTTCATAGAGAGAGAGAGAGAGAGAGAGAGAGAGAGAGAGAGAGAGAGAGAGTTGGGAGCACAGTAAGAAAACAGCTTATCTCTTCTAGCAAAACACTTAAGGGGCGAGACTATAGCTTTTCCCTCCGGGATATCGCCAGGAAGTTCAAATTTATGAGTGTAAGAAGTGGAAATTGTATTATGGTGTTAGTCTCTCTCTCTCTCTCTCTCTCACACACCCAAACTCACACCCGCACTAACGCTTCTAACCTCCCAATCCTACCACCCTTCCCCCTCCCCCTCCCTCATATCGGCCATTAACCCTTTGATGGATAGCCACGAGGTAGAAGTAATTATTTTTTTTTGAACCGATACTCTTGTAGGCCACCCGTGCTGATATGTGATGGATTTATTCACACACACACACACACACACACACACACACACACACACACACACACACACACACACACACACACACACACACACACACACACACACACACACACACACACACACACACACACACACACACACACACACACACACACACACACACACACACACACACACACACACACACACACACACACACACACACACACACACACACACACACACACACACACACACACACACGAGAGAGAGAGAGAGAGAGAGAGAGAGAGAGGTTCTTTTGCCTAGGATGAAGCCTCAGGCATTGAATAGAAATAATTTACATAGATATGGCAGAAAAAAAATACATAGGACGCTTTATACTGAACAGTATACTGACCGTACTACAGTACGAGTGTATGGCACTTTATGTATCTTGACACACACTTCTAGCTGGATGGGCCTTGAGTGACTCTTTCTGTGCGAGACGCTCTTTTGAGTTTAATTTAGTAGCTTAGAATTAGGAAAATTAAAATGAAATACAACGTAATGGGTGTGAAAGGATTGTCGAAAAAAAAATGTAAATAATAATATAGTCACCTCTAGACTCAGTTTTACTTTCTGTTCCACAGTCTGCTTCAAGTACAGTACTGAAAATATAACGTGTCAGTGTTTTACCTTTTTTTTTTTTTTTGGGGGGGGGGAATTAACGAGAGAAATTATTAACTGGATGATTCTTTATATTTAAATTGATATCTCCCCACATCCCTGAGTGACAGCAGCATAATTAGCAAAAGAAAAAATCAACCTTGATTTATTTTTAATCATTAAAAATTTCATACACTTTTTTACTTATACATGAAAGGTTAATGATGTTTGAAGCATCGACTTTGGATGTTGGGATGTTTATAGAGTACAACACCACGGAAGGTTATGTGTAATTTGATTATATTTTTACTCGTGATGATTCCAGAATCTCCAGTATTCTATTATATCTAAAGCCAGATGATTTTATTCAGCAGAGTAACTCAAAGGAACTAGAGAGTTAATACGTGATGTTTAGTCTTTCGTGATAAGGGCAGTGCTATCGTCTATTCGTGTTAAGTAGGGCTAAAACTGCCATCTCTCAACCTTGAATCCTGAGCTATAGCATGAAATTAACTCTAGAATGTCGTACTAGTCACGAAGAAGTTCCATGAGAAGGATGTCGTGCCGCAGCATTATCCTTTTCTGCCACTCAGCTACGGGAAATAAGCTGCAAAATAACGAAAATCTAGGCCAACTTAAAGTGAATGAACTATAGCCTTCTGTTTCAGCTAACGCCATACTAGTTTATTCAGCTAGATATACCTCACAGGAACCCTAGAGGGCGCTAATGCTGTCACCATTAACCCTTCCGTGGTGTGAGTAACTCTAGCACTGTTCCATGACACATATGCACAAGAAGAATGCCGCTTTGTCTGTCTATATCGTTCACTAGCTGCTTCAGGATGGTGCCTGTCCTAGTGTACCTTGTGTCATGAACCCGAGAGAGTTAATTCTGTCACCATTAATCCGTTCATGGTGGGAACAACTCTTAATTTTTGTGGTAAAGATAACCCCAGGCAGCTTTACTCAACTGGGAGTGAGATGTAGAAATATTGTAAAGTTGTGTAATATACTCATAACATCACTTTATAAAACGGAACCGTTAAACCAAGGTTTTCTCGCGAAGCAATTTCAAGGTGTATGCAGGTGGATCATTAACATTAGTTAGGAGTGTAGGACTGAGAATGTCGAATACCTAGTGCATTAGAGAATTGAAATGTATCGCCTGTGTCAGTCTGTCTCTGTCTGTCTGTCTGTTTGTCAATCTCTGTGCAGGCATGTGCTTGTGTATGTATTTTTGTATTTACTTATGTATGTGTATATGTATGTTATCAGACCATTACCAAATGACGTTACGAATTTTGATCAAAAGAGAAATGCTGATTTAATGTGGAAAGACCGATTATTAAATAAGAAAGAATTAGGCATCATTTCCTCCCTGGGGGCACGCTGATTCCCCCCCCCCCAACCACACACACGCGCACACAAAATCCATCACAGTCCCGAAAGAGAGAGAGAGAGAGAGAGAGAGAGAAATTGTGCAAGAAAGGCGTGCTCTTCCTTCTGTCTATTTGCAACCATGTGTTCATGTTTCTTTGTTTTGAGTTTCGGTGAGACTTGAGCGTCATATTTAAGGCAAAGATTATTTTTTACGGGTTGTGCTCGGGTGTTTACTTGAAAACTTTGGAGGAACTGAGAGAGAGAGAGAGAGAGAGAGGGGGGGAGGGAGAGATGGTGGAATTGTAAAGCTGACAAAGGTGTGTGTGTGTGTGTGTGTGATATGGAAACAGCTTTACTGAGGGCAGATTAATGAAGCGGTGTGGTATGTTAACGGTTAAATATACAATAAAGAAAAAGTTCTGTCCTAGATTGAATAGCATTATCTGGATTTGCCAAGAATATAGCCGTTTATATTTATGCAGTTTGTCAGAAAATTAACTGTAGGAAAAGATTTTAAAAGCCTGGCCATGTAATTTCACATCTTGCTCGTATTTTTCGTGGCATTGGCGGCCTCCCAACACCTCTTCCTTAGCGACAAATTCAGCATATGTTCATTGATGTTCTCTTTTATCGTATTTACAGCATTTCAGAATCGATGTAGTTTGCATCAATAACATTTAAAGGGATATGAGATGTGTTTTGGAGAATATATTGCTATGACGTCCCCAAAGTCACCTAAAATATATATTCCTTTTTCATGGATCTGTAACCCCTCAATTTGCTAACGTCATTTTGGGTTTTAATTCTTACTTGTATTTTTGCCATATCTAGACAAACTGGAGGGTTTCAATACAGACATCAATAAACCATTCATTTTTAGAGATAACTCCTTATTTACTTTATTTCTTGAGATCCTCCGTAGGTTGAATAAAAATGCTTCTGGTGGTGAATTAATAAATGAAAAAAAAAAAAAATGTCCCTGGTGTCATGGAGAGAAATGTGTCATTATAACTTTGTATTTTCATCTCCTGCTCTGTCACACTTCTTCCTACATGACCTGTTTCTTACATCGTACACTACATTTCCTCCTCTCCATATCTCTTCCATACACTCCACCTGATTCACACACTACCTGTTCCACACACACACCACCTGATCCACATACTACCTATTCCAAACACACCACCTGATCCACACACTACCTATTCCACACACACCACCTGATCCACATACTACCTATTCCAAACACACCTAGTTTCTGCCACAGTCAGCTCTGAGGTTTTCACGTCATCCATTGTCATTTCCATCTCCCCCATAGCTTCACACATCCTACCTATTCTACACTCTTTACCTCCTCCATTGGTCACCCCAACTGGCTAACCGATACTAACTGTTGCCGCTCTTTTCCTAGGAGAGGATTTAGACTCAGCATAAGCCTGTCATCTGTAATATTGGTCCTTGTGCACTGTGTAGTTGATAGGAATGAATCTTTCTCGCTCTTCCATCCACCCTCCTTCCACTCCTCTCCACTCACCCACCACCTCATTTCTTCCCCAACGCCTTCTCCCCCTCTCATCCACCTTCCCGCCATCTACTCACTCTCTCCCACATTTCCATTCACTAACCTCCTTTCGCATCGCTGCTCACCCACTCTTCTTTCTTTGCCCTACATTAAGTACCATCCTTATCCGTCTACCATCCCAATCCATGCCCTCTTTCTCCAACCTCTCTTTTTGTTTTCCTTCCTTCCTCTACCATTTTCGTTTATTCTCTCTCTCCGTTCTCTCCCTCTTCTTCGTCTTATTTCTTTCTCTCCTTTCTCCATCTTCATCTTTTTTATGCTTCTTTCCTTTTCCTCATATATTTCCACAACTCAAGTCTTTGCACTTTGTGACCAACCCATCTTCTCCTATGATCCTCACCTCTCTGTTCATCCACCCTTTCATCTCTCCTCATTTCCTCTCACCCCCGTATCTCCTCTAATCCATTCTCACCCTTCCATTTCCCTTGTCTGCCCTCACCTCCCCGACTCTCGCCTTCTCTCACTCCAGTCCCGACACAGCATTCTCTTAACCTCTTCCCACAGGCACCTGGTGCTGGAGAGGGTCGCCTGTATGTGGTGGCACCGATATGACTGGACGGCTTCGCTGCCCAGTTGTATAAACATCCCTTACCTTCCTCTCTCTCTCCCGCAAAAAGAGGATGATTGGCTGATGGAAAAAACTTCAGCCTGTAGTGCACAGGGTTTACGTACAGATGGGCTTGAGGCTAACCAAAAAAAAAAAAAAAAAAAAAAAAAAATCGACTGCCTCCTTTCCTTTTCTCATTCCACTCACCTCTTCTCCCATCAACTCACCTACTGCTTTCTTTAATGTCGCTGTCACAAATCCAAACACAAAGCTTTCAGTTCATCCAGGTACCTCCTTTCAATCCCATCATTCCTCTCATCCCATTCTCTCTCCTCTCCTCTCCTGTCCTCTCTTCTCTTCTCTTCTTTCCCCTCCTCTCATTTCATCTTATCTCTCAAACCTCTTCCCTCTCCAGTACCTTCCTCTCGTAACTCACCTCTGCATACCTTTCCTCTCCTCCCCTCATGTTTCCTCTCCTCTTCATACGTTTCCTCTCCTCTTCTCACCATTCCTTTCCTCTCCTCATCTTTCCTCTTCTCTTGTTACCTTTCCTCTCCTCTCCTCACCTGTCCTCTTTTCATGTTACTTTTCCTCTCCTCTCCTCAACTTTTTTCTTCTTAGCTTTCCCCTCCTCTCCTTTCCTTTTTTTCTTCCTCTCCTCAGCTTTCCTCTTCTCATATTACCTTTCCTCTCCTCACCTTTCCTCTGCTCTCCTCTCGTCTCCCCAGACACCTCCCACTCCAACACCTTCCTCTCGTATCCTCCAAGTCCAAAAAAGAAAGGAGGGGGGGGGGAATGGCCTCGACCACCTAATACGCAAATGGACTCCCGCGACTCTGCTCTTTAGGTAAAATTTCTTGGTTTGCTACACCCCACCAAGCAACCGGAGCCTCGTCTCTCTCTCTCTCTCTCTCTCTCTTTCAGTGTGTGTGTGTGTGTGTGTGTGTGTGTGTGTGTGTGTTTTATTTCTGAGTGGGATATATTTTGCAGGCTCTCCTCGTTAAAAGACTTATATCACAGGTGGCAGTGCAGGAGTCGTAACATTATCTTCTTAGGGACTGATTTTTCTCATTACGCCTTTGTATTCTCATCTGTGTTATGTGTATTTGCTCTGTAGTTTACCTCACTAATATGCAGTGTCATAAAGACTTTGTAGTTACTTGTAGAGAAGTTATATATATATTAGACTTATGGACGAGCGGTTGTTATACTTGAGTAGCTTCGTAAGTAGCTAATCTTCTTTCCCATTTGTCATGTAGTGACAGGAGAGGTAAAGAACAGTATGGGACTATTTTTATTTGTCTTGGAAATATTAACAAGTCTCTCACACGGAACGAGTATAAGTCCCGGGTAGCTACCTCCCTGTCGCGCTATCTGTCTCTCTCTCTCAAATCGCTAAGCCCTTCTCCCGTGACCTGTCTCTAGGATCGCTTGTCCCCTTCTAAACTCTCTTTCCTAAAATCTGGTGTAGCAGGGGTGTGTCACGTGTGTTCCTCGTGGATGGACTAGGTCTTTGTTCACGAGAGGACTGCTGACAGCTAACTGCATCATCTCCTTACTGGCCACTGTCGTCAGCTTTCCTCAGTGTTAAGAGTGTGTAAGCATGTTTAGCACTGCTCGATTCTCGCATACACAACACCTTCTCATCATCTGACTCCCTGCTTCTATCTATCTATTTATCTATCTATCTATTATGTAGTCCTACATCTGCTCGGTCGCGCGAAAATGGCGTACCATCGACATTTAATAGTTATAATATATTAATACATACTACATACACATTATAATGAACTTATAAGCTAATTAAGTGAAATACATAATATTGTAAAGTAACATAATTGTATGAATATTGTATACATATATTATTCATAGTAAATAGTGATTATTCAGTAATATTACATTTTAAATAAGTTGTATACATATTTGAATAAATGCATTAAAGTAAATTATTTAACTGTAGTACAGTATGTACTTGGGATATTATAGTGAAATGCATACATGCAAGAATAAAAATAGTTTAAAATTAAAATTATTGTAAGAGTTATTAATATTTCATTCAAAGATAATGGTACTGGTCTGTCATATATGGGTCATTCTTCTTTGTATTATTATTATTATTATTATTATTTTTTTATATAATTAATACTATATACAAAATATATACACTTCATTCAGGGTGGTTAACTGTGATGTTAACTCTCCCCCCACTAAATAATGACTCCAAATTAGCAATTCTTGCATGCATTCTGTGCAATGCGAACAGCAGTACTGCAACTACAATGCAGACGATTATAAAGACAGAAGGTGCTTGGCTATACACATAATATGGGTTGAACATACTCAAACTCAAATCTTCCCAGGGCTTCATTGTTTCATTGATCAGCTGCATAGTTTCAAACTTAGGTGAAGTCAGCTTAATACTTGTGCTCATGTTTAAGTTCATATTAGGCAGTGGGTGGAAATGTTTGTGTGTATGGTTGATAATGGCGTAGTGATTGATGATGGAAAAAGTAGACATGGATGGTGTAAATACCGCACAGTAGTCTGGTGCTATGTATAATCCTGAGGCTGATGTATGAGATGGTGGTATATCTGGACAGACTATGTAAACTGATATGTTATGAGGGAAATAAAAAAACTGTGAGTGTCCAATGCGTTGATGGTGTACAAGTTTATCTGGAGCAAAAGTGAAGTTGCAATGATGATGAATATTGTTATTGCTGATGATAGCCATTTCACAAGGGACCGTATCAGTAGGCTGAAACGTGAAAATGTACGCAGGACAAAGATGAACAGCGAGTAAGGATGTGCGGCACTTTCGCTCAATTGTTGACTCACTTGCGAAAGTGACAGTGTCTCGTCTCTTGGAGACCATGATGAGTTCGGTGTCTGTGTTGATGTTGATGATGACCAAAGTGTTGTTGTTTCTATAGGGGAAGGGGTGTATTTGGTATACTGTGAACAGGTCTTCAGTGATGAATGGTACATGAACTATCACTGATGTTGGTGTTAGTGTTGCTTCTAAGTACGGGTAATATTGCATAAATTCCCTACTGCGGAACAATGGCTTCAATTTATGTTTATGTATGCCTTGACTAACTATCTGACGTAGCTCATGAACTGGGAGTAAGTCATTTGTGATCTTGCCATCACCAGCATTCGAAATTCCTTGCATAAGTGCCCTGAAACGATCTCTAGTGTTCTCTAATTGTAGTAGAATCGTGTCAATATGTTCTGTGATGATGGAGAAGTGCTGGAAAAGAGTAACGTTGCCCTCTAATTCATTTATTTTATCTACACCCTCGAGAGCTACGTTTTCTGCTTGTTTCAGATTTTTCACAATTGTCTTCATTGCTGAGTTCTGTCCTGTGATGAATTTATCTTGGTATGTTAGTACCTGAGCTATCTTATTAAATTTGTTGTTTATTTCTTTAAGGTCATCCTCTGTAGCCAATCCAAAGATGTTCCCAAGAACTGCGCCGCCCAGATCGAACAAACCGCGCTTTTGGCGAGTACGTGTGATATTGTTCCTGTCGCTCAGTACCTCCGTTCCATAAGATGGGAGATCTTGGATCATGACGAGCATAGTTGACTTCGCCTGTTCTAGTTTCCATTTCGCTAACTTCACCATTTCATCCACTTCCTTGGTGTTATGTGCTTGTGAAACATAATTCCCTATCTTGAAGTCCAGAGTTCGCATTGGCGTCGCAAGTCTTTCTAGATAAGTAGGTAAGTCATACAAGTAATCTAGACTTATTTCAGTACTCATGACGTCCTTAACGATTGTAGTCTTGGCCGTTGGAGCTATGAGGCATCCATGTCGTACTATATGCTTGGGGTCTAGGTGCGCATATACTCTTACTATGTATAGGAGAA
Organism: Coenobita brevimanus; assembly: GCF_032717465.1. NCBI lineage: Eukaryota > Metazoa > Arthropoda > Malacostraca > Decapoda > Coenobitidae > Coenobita > Coenobita brevimanus. The sequence continues at coordinate 7,988,771 of NC_136954.1, forward strand.
TCCATAGCATAAGTCCCTTCATCGTAACCTACCGAAAAAAAAAAAATCTATTAATTTCCTATAAAGCTGTGGTTGATGATAGTGATGATGTGCGTTACGGTTGGCTGTTATTTCATTTATAGAAGGAGTTTAAATCGATATTTAATTCTCGTAACTGATGTACTGTAGATTTCATTGGAATAGTTGCACCTATGTTCGATTGTTTGGTATATGACCTTAATTTCTTTTTGTAATCATTGTTGTGTTCTTGCTTGGTTTCTTGAGGTACGTTCACCTGTTCGGTTTTATCCGAGGCTGAATAATTATGTGATAATTCCCTTGAAACTCGTTTTAAATGGTCAATATGAACTTGGTAAATTACCAATATACTGGGAATCGAACCAGGGACTCTCAGATGAGAGCCAGGCAGCATACCACTACACCACGACCAGGTAAAAGTTAACTCACGTTGTCACAATCTTGTAACCAACGTCCCTCCGCCCCCACTGTGGGCATCAAGAGGATGAGTTAACCCCCTGGCACTCGGGCAAGTAGATGCTTTTAATCTATCCCAAGCACTTACGGCAAGTCAGAATGAAGGGAGAAACCTGTACTGTACACAGGAAAAATCACCTGGTAAATTACCAATATACTGGGAATCGAACCAGGGACTCTCAGATGAGAGCCAGGCAGCATACCACTACACCACGACCAGGTAAAAGTTAACTCACGTTGTCACAATCTTGTAACCAACGTCCCTCCGCCCCCACTGTGGGCATCAAGAGGATGAGTTAACCCCCTGGCACTCGGGCAAGTAGATGCTTTTAATCTATCCCAAGCACTTACGGCAAGTCAGAATGAAGGGAGAAACCTGTACTGTAAACAGGAAAAATCACCTGGTAAATTACCAATATACTGGGAATCGAACCAGGGACTCTCAGATGAGAGCCAGGCAGCATACCACTACACCACGACCAGGTAAAAGTTAACTCACGTTGTCACAATCTTGTAACCAACGTCCCTCCGCCCCCACTGTGGGCATCAAGAGGATGAGTTAACCCCCTGGCACTCGGGCAAGTAGATGCTTTTAATCTATTCCAAGCACTTACGGCAAGTCAGAATGAAGGGAGAAACCTGTACTGTACACAGGAAAAATCACCTGGTAAATTACCAATATACTGGGAATCGAACCAGGGACTCTCAGATGAGAGCCAGGCAGCATACCACTACACCACGACCAGGTAAAAGGTAACTCACGTTGTTACAATCTTGTAACCAACGTCCCTCCGCCCCCACTGTGGGCATCAAGAGGATGAGTTAACCCCCTGGCACTCGGGCAAGTAGATGCTTTTAATCTATCCCAAGCACTTACGGCAAGTCAGAATGAAGGGAGAAACCTGTACTGTACACAGGAAAAATCACCTGGTAAATTACCAATATACTGGGAATCGAACCAGGGACTCTCAGATGAGAGCCAGGCAGCATACCACTACACCACGACCAGGTAAAAGTTAACTCACGTTGTCACAATCCTCTTGATCCCCACAGTGGGGGCGGAGGGACGTTGGTTACAAGATTGTGACAACGTGAGTTAACTTTTACCTGGTCGTGGTGTAGTGGTATGCTGCCTGGCTCTCATCTGAGAGTCCCTGGTTCGATTCCCAGTATATTGGTAATTTACCAGGTGATTTTTCCTGTTAACAGTACAGGTTTCTCCCTTCATTCTGACTTGCCGTAAGTGCTTGGGATAGATTAAAAGCATCTACTTGCCCGAGTGCCAGGGGGTTAACTCATCCTCTTGATGCCCACAGTGGGGGCGGAGGGACGTTGGTTACAAGATTGTGACAACGTGAGTTAACTTTTACCTGGTCGTGGTGTAGTGGTATGCTGCCTGGCTCTCATCTGAGAGTCCCTGGTTCGATTCCCAGAACATTGGTAATTTACCAGGTGATTTTTCCTGTGTACAGTACAGGTTTCTCCCTTCAATATGAACTTGTTTTTCCTCGCCACTTGAAAGCGACTTAATTAAAACTTTGTTTGCTTTTATGTTAATTACTCTGTATGGGCCCTCAAATTTTGGGAATAATTTATTGTCTCTCGTATGAATGACTCCGTAAACAATGTCTCCTAAGCTGATAGGTGAATCTCTTGCCTTCTTGTTAAATGCCTCCGTCATTTCTTCCTTGGACATCGTTAATTGTTTTTTGACTTTTGTGTATGTCCTGGAATTCACGTAAACGGAGTTTAGAGTAATCATCGTAATTGTATATAGGCATGCTGTCACCTTCTAGGAGCTCATATGGTAATTTTTTATCTGTGCCATATATAATGAAATGTGGTGTGTCACCGATGGATTTATTTATAGACCCATTAATGGAGGCCTCTACTCTGGGAATCTAATCATCCCAGCTTGCATAATTTTCACTGAGAATGTGTCGTAGCACATCTAATACCTTTTTATTTTGTCTCTCTACCAACCCATTCGATGCTGGGTGATAGGCCAAAACGTTAACCTTTTTGATGTTGTATTGTTTACATATTTCATGTAAGATCTCAGAATTAAATTCTCCTCCATTATCACTTATTAATACCTTTGGGGTAGTAAAGCGACATATTACATTATCTGTTATTGCCTTTGCTACGGTCTCTGCTGTCTTATCTTTAATTGGAGCTAAAATGACATAACGGGAAAAATGATCCGTTGCTACGAATAAGTATAGGTTATTATTGTATGATAATGGCATCTTGATTAAATCAACAGCGACAACGTCCCATGGTTGATGTGGTACTGGGTAATTACCCATCGGTGCAGGTGTGATTGGGTATCCTTTGTGTTTTGCACATGATTCGCATCTGTCTATATGATTGTTTATATCTCTTCGTAATGAAGGCCAGTAATATAATAGCTGGGCTTGGTTGAATGTCTTATCCTTTCCAGGATGTCCTGCATGTGGGCTGTCGTGTATCATTCGTAATACTTGGGGTATCATGTCATTAGGTACTACCAACTGGTTAGTATTTCTTTGGCGTTTTGGTTGTTTAGAGTTAATTTTGTATAATGTATTATTGACCATTGTGAATTGTTCAAGTGGGACATGAAGTTTGGGTAATTGTATGTCATCTCCACTTTCTAACTTGTATATTACTTTTGACCATACTGGGTCAAGTCTTTGTGCCTTTGCGATATCCTCGTGGTTTGGGATATTTCCTTTGAGATCTAACGCCGCGACCTGAATTGTGTTCGGGTTCCTAGATAATGCGTCAGCTACTATGTTCATTTTACCTTGTATATAATGAATTTGTACATTGTAGTTTTCAACTGTACATTTCCATCTTGCTCTCCTCCAAGAAAGGAGTTTTTCTTTAAACATACCCATCAGTGGTTTATGGTCGGTGAATAAGTGGATTTCGTAACCATATACCAAATCTCGAATTTTGTCATGCAAAAATCACTGCAAGTGCCTCTAAGTCTGTAGTGCGATAATTTTTCTCCGCACCTCTTGTTTGTCTGCTGGCAAATGCAATTGGTTGATTCTTTCCTCTTTTATCTTCCTGCATCAGTACAGCCCCTAATCCTTTAACTGATGCGTCTGTACAAATAAGAAATGATTTCGTGTAATTCGGATATGCTAAACAAGGTGCATTTGTTAGTTTAATTTTTAGATTGTTAAATGCCCTTTTTTGTTCTTCTTCCCATTGGAATACAGCATCTTTTTTGAGTAGTTGGAATAGAGGGAAGGCTATATGAGAGAACTGTGGTACGAATGACCTATAGTACCCAGCCAGACCTAAAAATTGTCTAACTTCGTCAGTCGTAGTGGGTTCAGGAAAATCTCTCACTGCCTGTATTTTGTCATCAGTGGTGTGAATACCATCAGAACTTAATTTGTGGCCTAAGAAATTTATTTCCTTAAAGCAAAATTTGCATTTAGACAGTTTAATTTTTAATCCAGCATCACTAAGCTTTTGTAAGAGTAAGTCTAATTTCCTGAGATGATCCTTAATATTCTTCGTTGCGATAATAATATCGTCAAGATAAACAAATATTCCTTGTCCTAAAATTCCGGACAATACGTAATTCATAAGACGCTGGAACGTACCTGGGGCTGTCCTCAGTCCCATTGGCATTCTTGTATATTGATAATGGCCTCTGTTTGTTGAAAAGGCAGTGTATTTACGTGACTCCTGAGATACCGGAATCTGATAGTATCCGTTTAGGAGATCGATGGTCGAGAATATATTATTCTCAGGACCAATATTCTGTAGAACATCACTTAGCAATGGCATGGGAAATCTGTCTGGTATTGTGTGATTATTTAGTTTACGGTAATCTACTACCGCACGCATTTCTCCATTTCGTTTGGGCACAAAGAAAAGGGGGGCGTTCCACGGAGAAACTGAAGGCTCAATAATTCCAAGCTTTAACATTTCATCGACATACTGATTTGCAAGTGTACGTTGGGAGTGTGGTATGCGATAAGCTGGTACGAAAATTGGTGGTGTTTCTGGGTGCACATTAATCATGTGATTAATCAAGTTAGTACACCCTAATTGTTCTCCGGGCAATGCTACGGTGTCCCTGTGTGTTTCCAGCAGGGTTAACAAATCATTTTCTTCGTCAAATTCACTTGAGTGAATTAAATTCTCTTTTATTCTTTCTCTATCCGTAGATTTTATCTCACTTGTTCACCAATATTTATTTCCTTCACAGGGGCGAAACATTTTTCAATATTAACTATACAAGTTCCCTTCTTCAACTGAACTTCCCCATTCATGTGATTAATAATGAATACCTGAGTTAGCCCTTCGTCGTTCGTATGACATAATGCGTTTTCTACTGACAATCCCTTTACTTTACATAATTCTTCTAAGACAAGAACAGTACTATTCCGTAATTTGCTCTTTATGGTAACCTTCATGTATGAATTAGGTGGTATAGACAAATCATTAGTGAGATGGGCTGGAAAAATTGATAAATCAGTACAGTTATCTGGGTCACTAATTCTGGAGGATGGGGTTGCTGGTGTAAATGGATCTATACACTCATCTGTTTGTGTATGTTTGTTTAAGCCTTTAATATTACCAATTCTTTTTGGCTCTCTTCTGCCAATCGGTGAGGGCTCTGAAAGTATTTCCTCTATGAATTCATTATCAAAGTCTATTCCATTCATTTGTGGGAGTATAGTTATGTTCTCAGTTCTCATGGATCTTAAGCCCAGTAACATATGAGCTTTAATTGCTAAGTTTTCAACGATATAGAACAATGCAGAGAATGGTCTTGTAGTTTCTGTGAAACTGAGATTTTATCTTATCATACCTTTTACTGTAATCTCTTGACCATCTACTGTGTATAAATCTAAATCAGCTTAATCCAGAAAAGTTACTTTCTTTTTATTTTTAAGAATTCTATTTAGTTCTTCATGTGTTATTAAGTTCACTGGAGAGCCTGTATCTAAAAATAAGGAAACGTTTTGATCCTCACATACCGCTGGTATCAAGATACACTCATTTCCCAACATGCCTCCTATGTGAAGTTTAACCTTGTTCTTCTTTACGTTTGTTCGTTTTTTGTCATGACTTGGTCTTCCCCCGATTTGAACATAGACACAATTTTTTCTACTGTTTTGCAATCACTAGTCCAGTGCCCTTGGTATCTATGATGCCTACAGTAAGGACCAAATCCTTGTGTCTTTTGATTATCCTCTTTTGCCTTGATAAAGCATTCATACCTTGTGTGTCCTGGTTTTGCACAGTAATGACACAGAATGGACCTATCCCTTGACTGTGACCTACGAGGTGATTTCCCATAAGAAGTGTTGTTTATGGCGCGAGACCTGCTCGGGCTGCGCGAAAGCTTATGAAACTGCCTGTAGGAAGGCGTGTGGGAACGATTTCTAGGCGTCTTTGTTTGTTTTGGCTGCCTCATTTCTGGTCGCGATCGATTTTGTTCTCTGTTTGGGGTCGGTGTAGATGTTTTCACAGCTGATACTGTCTCAGGTACCCTGATTCTACCAGAATGTGCATGTGTGTCGACCACACCTGCTTTACTGCACTGCATCTCTACCTTGTTCATTAAGTCTAGTAAGCACATTCCTGGGGTGTACGCGATCGTTTTGGCGATCTTAAGGGTCCTATCAGGTAATTTACACAAGGCAGCTACATAACCAACGATGTCCACGACGAGGTCTGGGGACATCTTTCCATCATCTGTTATCCAATTAGAATTCTCCAAAGTAGCTAATAGAGTTCTCTTGATTGTGGAGACATCAGCAGTTATTTCACTGAGCACATGGTTTGTAGTGTGCTCCCTTACAAGATCTACAATTTTATGTAATTCTGGAATTATACCTGGCAAGAAGTTCATACCTCCAGAAAATTTCTTCAGAAATTCAGTTTTAAATTCATCATATGTCCTAGCATGATGTAGCTTATCTGAGCGCAATAAATTGCTTGCTGGACATCTTTCCTGGCTTATGCAAGATGAAAAAATAGCAATTTTCTCTTGTTCATCTAGTATGTGGCGCATGATGAACATTTGTTCGCACTGACTGATTAATGAAATGACATCAATGCGATCTTTGTCTGTGCCAGAGAATTTTAGGGCAGTCTTATCCTCGTGATACACAAAAACGTGAGGTGTGGTTTTTAGATCAGCAGTATTTGTTTCTTGATTCATTTTTAATGATTGCCCTGTTAATTCAACTTGTACGTGTTTATCGTTATGTGAGGGAATGGTGGAATATGTATGACCGGACCGGTGAACCCTGTTAAGTATATTGGCATACGTATGCAAGGCAGCTGCAAAGTCGTCACTCTCTATGTCTGAAGGGGTTTCCCACTCATCATCCGAAACTCCCGTATTTGTTTCTTTATCTTTAGCGTGTGGTGAGGGTTGTACAAGGGGTGGGCTGTCTCTTAATTGTGAGTCTGATGTTGTGGCAATTTGTGTCATCTGGTATTAACGTGGGTGGTGGCGAAAATATTCCTGTCATTAAGATATGATGTTATGAAATATGCCTCTTGTTTATTTATGTCCTAGCAAACTAGATGAGTAAATAAGTTGAATATAGCTAATTTTAGCACTGAGAAGAAATGAGCAAGTATAATTTTACCCACTTGATACAGATCGTAGAGGTGTGCGATACAAAAGTCGATCTCGGAAGAAAATACAGGTTTGATTGAAGATCACTTGATAATTCTAGTGGTGTGTTGATGGACGATATTACTCAGGAAACTCCATGGCCTGGTATTTGTAGTGGTTAACGGCTGTCCCAGGCAAACCTCAGCATAGAACGTCGAATTTCCAACTTAACTGTGAAAATAAGTGAGTATGAGTAGGAGCTATGTGAATAATGAGTAATGAGTAGTGGGTGAGAAGTGCCTGGTGTCAGTCACACGTTGCTTGGCATGGCAGACTCGCGTTGTGATGTCATCTCAGCACATGGTGACGTCGGCTACCCACACTGGTAGCTGTGGTGAGTGAATGAGTAGCGATGAGGTCTGGTGGTTATGAGTCGTGTCTCACTCTTCGTTTGTTTTGTTGTTCTTCCTCGAGGTATTTGTGGTCCTTTTTCCTCTTCTTTACTTGCTTTGTTTTATATTCTTCTTGTTGCTGCTTGAAGTTACTTGAAGATTATAGATTTTGTAGTGATTCACTGTAGAACTGAAGCTAATCTTGTAGAGTCTCGGTTGCTTTTGTAGAAATTTGCTTTTAATTCGGAGACGATGTCCGCAGATTTGCTGGTTTGTCGTTAAGTTACTTGCAAGGCGTCGTGTGATCTCTTGACCTCTGCATCAGCATGATGATCTGGGAGACGGAGGGGGCTGGATGGAGAGAAGCGTCAGGAGCTGGTTATGTTGTTGGTTGAGAGAGATATTCTTGTTTTCAATCTTGATATTTTGTAGGAATTTAATGTTGATTCATAGACGAGGTTCGTATACGTTCGCTGCTACCAAATGTCATAAAGACTTTGTAGTTACTTGTAGAGAAGTTATATATATATTAGACTTATGGACGAGCGGTTGTTATACTTGAGTAGCTTCGTAAGTAGCTAATCTTCTTTCCCATTTGTCATGTAGTGACAGGAGAGGTAAAGAATAGTATGGGACTATTTTTATTTGTCTTGGAAATATTAACAAGTCTCTCACACGGAACGAGTATAAGTCCCGGGTAGCTACCTCCCTGTCTCGCTATCTGTCTCTCTCTCTCTCAAATCGCTAAGCCCTTCTCCCGTGACCTGTCTCTAGGATCGCTTGTCCCCTTCTAAACTCTCTTTCCTAAAATCTGGTGTAGCAGGGGTGTGTCACGTGTGTTCCTTGTGGATGGACTAGGTCTTTGTTCACGAGGGGACTGCTGACAGCTAACTGCATCATCTCCTTACTGGCCGCTGTCGTCAGCTTTCCTCAGTGTTAAGAGTGTGTACGCATGTTTAGCACTGCTCGATTCTCGCAGACACAACACCTTCTCATCATCTGACTCCCTGCTTCTATCTACCTATTTATCTATCTATCTATTATGTAGTCCTACAGCAGTAGGGTAAATAAAAGATGCAACATGCACAATAAATCCCCGAGGAAGAAGTGTCATGAAGTCTTCTGTGCCACCTGAAATCGAAGAAGTGTTGTAATATATGAGAACTTTTGTAATACAATTGCAGCTGTATATTTTTGAGGCCCTGTTCTTTAGATAAAATTGTTATGCCCATTATCATCATCATCATCATCATCATCGTCATCGTCATCATTATTATTATTATTATTATTCATTATTATAATAATAATATTATTATTATTATTCATTATTATAATAATAATATTATTATTATTAAGCTTCGCCACATTATGTCGAAGATTATTGTTAAGCGTTATTATATTTCTTTGCACTTTTTTTTCTTAGATCTTGATGATATTATACAGGAAGGTATCCTGGGGTGACCCAGGTACTTTTGCCCAATATAAATGACCTTGACCTATTTTTGAAGGTCATATACTCAATTATGGTGCAAAAATTGCATGTTTGTAATTGAAATATTTAATTGAGATACAGCTGTCTGGTTAAAAATCCTATGATAAAAAGTCTGCTGAGAATTTTGACTGAATATTTTGCCATTTAATCTTTGGGAAAGTACTGAATCCAAATACACACAGAGTTTTCTTTGTAACACGTTTTAGAGAAAACCACCAAAGCTGTAAAGCTGTAACACCACAGAAATATAGCTGTGGTCTCTCTCATTATCTGAAAGGAATATGGTTACAGTTAAGCATACAGTTAAACACTTATTGGGACAAATGTAAAATGTACCCATGCTTCTTTGATTTCTTCCACACCTTTGTCTTTAGATCTTGTTGATATTACACAAGAAGCTACCTTGGGTTAATCTAAGTACATGTTCCAAATATGAATGGCCTTGATCTACAGACAGTCAATACTATAAACAGTTACGGCGATGCTTCTTTATTGTGGCTACACAATAAGTAAATAGGTAACTAGTTATTATTGTTATTATTATTATTATTAAGAACTCCACATTCTGTGGAGTTCTTATTGATATTGATTTCTTTCCTCTGCGTCTTCATATATTCTATCTTCTTCTTCCCTCGTCATTCTTTGTCTTTCTTTCTTCTGTTTAGCACCTCTTCTTGCGTAATGACCTCATTAGCGCAGCTCTCTTTCTCACTTCCTATTTTTCCAACCTATATTTTTCCTTCCTTTCCTTTATTTTTTAACACTTGCTTCTTTATTTATATCTCCACTCTTCTCATTTTCCCCTCGTCGTCTTCCCCCCAACCCTTCCCATCTCATTTTCATTTCTCCTCCTCCTCCTTCTCCTCCTCTCCCCCGTCATCTCCCCCAGCCTTTTCCTATCATCCTCCCCCTTTCCCTCTCTTCCATCTTCCCTTTCAACTCCTGTCCCTCCCGAGTCCTCCAGCTTCTTCCCCATTTCTCCTTCCCCTCCCCTTCCCTCATCTCCCCTCCCTTACACACACACACACACACACACACACACACACACGTCATAACATCTAGACGGTTCGGCGTGACATGAACTAATGAAGGTCTGGAGTCTCTCTCTCTCTCTCTCTCTCTCTCTCTCTCTCTCTCTCTCTCTCTCTCTCTCTCTCTCTCTCTCACACACACACACACACACACACACACACACACACACACACACACACACACACACACACACACACACACACACACACACACACACACACACACACACACACATCATAACATCTAGACGGTTCGGCGAGACATGAACTAATGAAGGTCTTTATTCTCTCTGTCTCTGTCTGTCTGTCTGTCTGTCTGTTTCTCTCTCTCTCTCTCTCTCTCTCTCTCTCTCTCTCTCTCTCTCTCACACACACACACACACACACACACACACACACACGACAGTACTCGTAAACACCTACAGAATAACATCCAATCAGTCTTCTCCCTGTCTTGCACAAATTTCTCAACAAATATCCTAAAGCAAATCAAATAACCCTACATGTGATGCCAACCAGCCAAGAGAACAGGCCGGACCTCGTAGTCGTTATAAAAGTAATTAAGTAAGAAAGAAAGAATTTATTGACCACATTATCCAGTTACACATACAAGATTTCAAGCAGCAATAAACAATAACATGATAAACAGCACATCAGATATTAGCAAACAATTATGGTCCACAAAACAAGCGAAGTATTAAAGGGTTGATCAGTGCACCTGTGTAGCAAGAGGCCATAGTCGTGTGTTTAGTAAACTGATGCAGAAAACTTCAAAATACAGTTAAGCACTGAGGATGGCGATCGGTGCGTATGGAAAACTATTTGATTCAGTTGGATCAGAAAGAGTTTTGAGAGCAGTTCGATTATGAGACGTAGAAGAAGAGCATGTTATAGTAGATGATATTTATGAAGACGGTACCGCCATCATAAAACCCCGTAAGGATAGCTAGCGCTTAAGAAATGGGTGTTAAACCAGGAGAGAGAATTTCATGCAATTTTTTCACAGTATTCCTAGGCGACATTTCTATTGTCTGGATTAAAAAAGCGGAAATAATGCTAAGGTTGAGCGATTGAACTACTACATTTTTTATTTGCTGATGGCCTAGTGTATGTGTGTGTGTGTGTGTGTGTGTGTGTGTGTGTGTGTGTGTGTGAATCAGGGAAACAATCACAAGAAATGGTAGCCGTTTGAAAGAGTTAGGGTCTGAAGGCCGGCTTCAAAGTGATTATGAAGCAGACGAAAATTGTGTTCAGCAGATGCTTCACTCTCTTCTGATGAAAACAAGAGATGAACTATAATCTGTCGAGGAATGTATACTATAAAATTAGTGAAGGCAGTTCAAGCAGAGCCAGTTCATTACAGTGAAAACAAACGAAGAAAACGAATGGGATGAAGGCCATAGGTAAACTAAGTATCTGTATTAAGTATAAGCCATTGCCGTTATGTCAAAAGAGAGTATGCCATATTTGTTGTTACTTATTAATCAGAAACGTGGAGTCTGACAAAATCCTTAGAACCCAAAACTTTGGAGTGCTGAGAAAGGAATGAAAAGGATTGTGTTTGGTGTCACATGGAGAGAGAGGAGAGACCTCCCTGGACACGAAAACAAAGCACTGAAGAGATATATCCATCCATCCATCCGTCCGTCCGTCCCTCACTATCCATCCGTCCATCCATCTATTCATACATCCACATTTATCAATCCATCCATCCATCCTTTATCTATCCATCCTTTCATCCATACAACCACCCATTCACCTGTCCATCCATCCATCTATCGATCCATCCATCTGTCTCCCAGTCCCTTTCAACCCCATCAGTAGTGAAGGGTTCTGGGGCTTTTCTACTCAGTCCCGACATTTAATGGAAGGGTAATTAACCTCTCTCACACCTGTGTGGCGTAAAGCGATCAATAATACCAGCCATCCTTCAGATGTAAACCCTTGTATGCCCCAGCCACTTGGAGTACCTTAACCCACTAGACAGCCTTGCGTCATTTGCTTCTATGGTTACCATCCAGCGTTGTAAATAGTTTCTTGAAATACAGTAAATCATTTGCCTCGTCATTCGATGCAGAGTCACCTGAGGGCAGCACGACGTCAGATGAGTGGATGGTGAGCTCCCCGACATACCACTAGTCACAAAAATAAAAATTCCAGTATGCACAAAAATAAAAGTTCCAATATCCACAAAAATAAAAATTCCAGTATGCACAAAAATAAAAATTCCAATATGCACAAAAATAAAAATTCCAATATGCACAAAAATAAAAATTCCAATATGCACAAAAATAAAAATTCCAATATGGCTATGGACATGGCACGTCCTTCGTAGAGCAAGTACGAGATAGACGACCTGAGATGGAGTGAGAGGATGAGGCTGACAGAGACCAAGATAGCATGATGAGACTGAGATACAGTAGGACTGAATGGAACAAAATAACAGCCTGTCCTGCAGGGGACTGAACCATGGTCATGATGATGATGATGATGATGCTGATCATGATCATAATCATGATGATGGTCTGGGTGAGAGAGAGAGAGAGAGAGAGAGAGAGAGAGAGAGAGAGGGGGGGGGGAGTTGGAAAGCTGAGATCTGAAGGAAAAAGTGGAGAGCGGGAGGAGGAAAAAACTTACGGATGGAGGAAGGAGGAGGGAAAACTGGGCAATAGAAGAAATAGTGACGGAAAAAATGAAAGGAAAGGGAAGAGAGGGAAAGAGGAAAGAAGCATGATTTTGTGTGTGTGTGTGTGTGTGTGTGTGTGTGTGTGTGTGTGTGTGTGTGTGTGTGTGTGTGTGTGTGTGTGTGTGTGTGTGTGTGAGAGAGAGAGCCCTAGCACCACGTCTCGTCTCCCCAACCTTTGCGTTTTCTTGGCCAAAATTTGCCCCAGCCTTGAGCAGTGTTGGATAGGTGGACTTTGTCAACTAGTTACGGCGGATGTTTTGTGTACAGAGGCTGTGGGTTCGGCAGGTGCACAGGATGAGAGGCTATCGACTTGTACTCTCTTGTGGTGGTAATGATGATGATGTGGTGCGTTAGTTGTATCTTTTCCCTTGTTGTTATTGTTGTTGTTGGTGGTGGTGGTGGTTTTGATGGTGGTTTGTTGTTCTCAGGCTCATCTGTGCAGCTCTATTTAATTCTAATGATACAATAAATGCTAAGTAAGTTCTAGCTGTTATCTCTCATGGTCAGGACAGTTCTAGTCGTCTGCCTCCATCTGCTGTACAGTTAGATGATTTAATGCAGGCTGTGTTGAGTTATAGGAGTCAGGTATGATGAGGTGGATGTTTCGTTCCGCGAGGTTGTTGGTACGGGTGACGCAGGGTGACTGTATGTGCAGGTTGTGTTTGGCAGTTTTACTGCGGCGTTGTTAGTAATCATATTCCTGTGACGCATTCACCTAAAGAAAACGGTTTAACGTAACTACTCTATTACACACACACACACACACACACACACACACACACACACACACACACACACACACACACACACACACACACACACACACACACACACACACACACACACACACACACACACACACACACACACACACACACACACAGCCATCCTTGCTCAGCCACCTTCCCTGCCTCCCCATCATACCCTCGCTATCTTCGATCTTTATATTTTCATTTATCTTCTCTCTTCCTCCCTACTTTCCTCCTCCATCTCTCTTCCCCCTTCTCCCCACCCCCATTTTCAACTTACCCACTGTCTCTTCCTTCTCTCTTTTCTCCTTTCCCTCTCTCTCCTCTTTCCTTGTTCCCTACCCTTCTTCCTTCCCTTTCCCCCTTATTCTCCCTCCCTCTCCCCATCCTACTCTCCTCCCTTCTCTCTTTCCCTTACGCTTCTTCCATGTCACTCCCTTTCGCTCCTTCTCTCTCCCTGCTTTCCCCATTCTCATTGCCCTCCCCCCATTCTCTCTCTCTCTCTCTCTCTCTCTCTCTCTCTCTCTCTCCCTCTCTCCCCCTCCCTCTCTGTCTCTCTCTCTCTCTCTCTCTCTCTCTCTCTCTCTCTCTCTGTCTGTCTGTCTGTCTCTCTCTCTCTCTCTCTCTCTCTCTCTCTCTCTCTCATCCTGGTCCAACACAAAGCAACACGTCTCCCTTGATTTGTCGTAGGGTTGGTAATATCCATCTTGCTTATACTTAGGGGGACGGACAGCTAGCTCTGCCTGTGTGTGTGTGTGTGTGTGTGTGTGTGTGTGTGTGTGTGAGAGAGAGAGAGAGAGAGAGAGAGAGAGAGAGAGAATGGAAGAAGGAAGATCGAGAACAGCATAGTATCACATCAGTCCATGCATGAAAGTGGCTGAAGACGCAGGAAGTGTAAAGGAAGGAATAGCCTGCTGAAACTTAAATGCCAGGGAGAAGAGGGGACAGAAAGTTGTAAAAATATATTCGCTGATAATTAAAATATACGTATTTTGCATAAAGAAAAAGGAGAAAAAAGAAAAATAATAGTTGCATATAAACCATGGGAGTTGTATAGGATAACCCATAATACAGTAGTTTTCAAAAATACATTACCATCACAATCTGGTAACTGGAAATGTTAGCGAAAATACAAACAGTTATTGTCATTGCAGTTTTTTGGGAGGTGGTAAAAAATCTGCAACAGTTACGGTAATATAGCAGTTGCAGAAATAGAAATCGCAATACTATATTGTAGCTGCAGAAATAAAAGTTGCAGTAATATTTGGTAGTTGCAGAAATAAACTGTAAAACATTGTGGTGGTTACTGAAATGCACTCTTGTTAATAATGCGTTATTGTCAGTGTATAAGGCAATTCCAAGAAGTAATGGCTACAAAAATTTACAGTGCCTCCCCAGTTGCTAATTACAGATGTAAATATGTACTGTACATTCATTGCAGGAATAGTACGACAGAGGGACACAGTAGTTGTCTGGTTGCACTCACTGATTTCTTTCCCTCCTCACCGATCGCATTCTTCCCTCCTCCTCTCCGTCTTCTCCCATCCCTCTTTCTTCTTTGCACTCGCTTTTCCATCCTGGCCTTGCCTTCTCTCTCTCTCTTTCTCTACTCTGTCTCCCCTTCTTACCTGTCCTCTCTGCTCTCTTCCCTTTTCTCATCCCTCCACTCTCCCTCTCCCCTCCAGTCTCCCACATCCCTCCATTCTACCTCTTCCCTCCACTTCCCCTCTCCCTCCACTCCCCCTCTCCCCTCTTTCATTCCTGTTTCATACTTTCATTCTCGTTCTCCCCCCTCCCATCTCTCCCTCTCTTCCTCTCTCCTTTCTGTATTCCTTCCTTCCTTTCTGCCTTCATTCCTCCCTACCTCCTTCCTTCATTCCCACCCGTTCTCTCGTTCTCTCCTTACTTCTCCTCTCTTTCCCATACTCTCTCTCTCTCTCTCTCTCTCTACATGTGTGTGTGCGTGCGCGAGCCTACGTGCGCGCGCGCGCACTCCAGCCATTGCCCTCGTGCGTGACTCTGTATACTAATTTCAGTTTACATAAGATTTTTTTCAAGGGTCGTGCTGCGTGAAAGTGGTCTATCGTGTAAGTAGCTAAACTGTTATGAGGATGTTTGTCAATGCCGGGGAGAAGAATAGCAGCGTGGGGAGAAGGCAGGCGTGTATATTTTTTACGCCAAAAGACTGTTATTTGATATACGGAGAATCCGAGCAGCGTGTGGAGAAGGCCTTTTCAGGGTGTCTCACCTTTTTTTTTTCTTGTTATATATTTAAGGAGGTTATGTTGAGGCGATTCTTTAGAGAAGAAAAAAAAAATGTATCAGTCTACGTGCAGTTGTCTCCCATTTCCGGAGCTAAAGCTACTGATGATCTTAGGGGCGTAAATGGTCTGCCTCATAATTAACTCATAGGTCATCTGTAACTGTAGCTTCATGACGGCTGAGAATTGGGCCCACGTTGGTATAGCAGTTTTCTCTCAGAATTAATACTGTCCTCCTGAAGGTTCTTTGAAAGTCTCTCACGACACCATGTATTTTCCTGAAGGCGCCAGACGATATTTTTCGGCCTAGATGTGTTAGGAGGGTATGTGTACTGAAGGCAAAAAAAAGTCTTGCCACCAACAGACGCTATTCCTCAGCTTAGGAGATGCCTTTTTAAACTAGCAGGGTATAGCCTTGGCTGCCTCTTTACCAGCTTAGCAGACAGTTATTGGCGTCCATTAATTACGCTGTTGATTAGGAGTTTCATTAAATAGCCAAAATGTCAGCGCTCCTCACACTAGCACACTGGGCCGTCCCCACAACACAAAATAGAGGATGCTATATTGGACTATCCTATACATAAAATGTATAACCAAAGAATAAAATGTCTTGGAATATGCATAATGAACTAGACAAAATTATATCCTCGTTTTAAGCGTCCTGAAAAAAGTATAATGTGTAAAATATTAATTCTCTCTCTCTCTCTCTCTCTCTCTCTCTCTCTCTCTCTCTCTCTCTCTCTCTCTCTCTCTCTCTCTCTCTCTCTCTCTCTCCAGATATTGTGTTTGGGAACGGTCATGTCTCGAGTTTTGTTTACCAAATTCCCGGGTGGGTAAGGAGACAAAGTAGCTCATAAGACTGGTCTGAGAGAGAGAGAGAGAGAGAGAGAGAGAGAGAGAGAGAGAGAGAGGATATACTTAACCCTCTCTCACCTGTACGAAGTACTACGGCTTTGTTGTCATTCTCTGCCTCCTGTAAGCTGGCCAGGGTAACTGTAATGAGGAGTTTGGGGGAGGGATGTTGGGGTGGAGGAGGAGGAGGAGGAGAGATGAAGAAGAAGAAAGAGAAAAAAGATGATGATGATGATGAAGGCATTTAATGATAGAATATATCAAGATCATGATGAGAGACACTTTCTGCCACCATCCCCCATACTATTACCCGCATCTGTAGAATTTGTAGTTGGTCTGCATTTCTTTTCTAAGGATGAACAGGCTGGATTAAGAAGACATTACTCTATGTTCTCTTGACTGGCCTGGAAATCGAAAGGGTATCAAGCCCCCAAGATCTGGCTATAATTTCTGGAGCGATGATGATGATGATGATGTGATTGTGATAGTGATGATGATGATGATGATGTTGGTTTTGATAATGGTGATGATGATGTTGGTTTTGATAATGGTGATGATGATGTTGGTTTTGATAATGGTGATGATGATGATATGATGATGATGATAATGATAATGATGGTAGTTGCTGATGATGATGAGGAGGAAGACGATGATGATGATGATGATGGTAATAAAACATACCTGTTCCAGTTTGGCTGTTACCTACACTAATTAAAATGGGGAGAAGGCTAATTACTTCTAACAATTAACAAGTGTTCCATACATAACCACCTAAAAATCTGAGACTTAATCAGTTCTAATAATTGGTCCGTTTGATACGAACATAAGTCCAAACAGATGTTAATGTAAATAAATAACGTAAAATGCAGAATCAGTGTGTAATAAGAATAATAAAAAACTACAAAACTGCTCTTATTCACTTTACATTGGCCTGAAGTTGCCATCCTTTCTTCTTTTAGGTATAGCAATAGCTTAGCACTGGAATATTATACTAGTCACGAAGACTTGCTGCTGTAAGGATATAGTCACAGAATTGTCTTTGTTTCTGCGACTGAGCTACGTGAAGTAAGCAGCAAAAGGATGAAAATCTGGACCAAGTTAAGTAAAGTACTATCGTGCAGCGAAACCTGTATTACCTACAAGACGATATTACACCCAGACACTAGCCCAGCATGTCATGTGGATTTTGTGGAAGTGGAGGATGTATATCATAGAAAATCCGGGTAAAATGTGCCTGATAAATCACAGAGGAAGAGGAGTTACGTAGCCTTCTGTGTCACTTAGAACACGAATATTTGCCCAGACCGATGGCCATGTGACAGTTTTTATCCTTCTGTACGGTCCTGCGGCAGACCATCTCATTGCCACCAACCGGAATATATGAATGCCATAAAGATAATATCAGTGTAATATGCATAATAAGTCGCTTAGACGCAGGTGCTACGAAGCCTCCTACGTCATCAAGAATACGAACGTATGCCAAGACTGGTAGCCTAATGAAGCAGGATATCAAACAGTAATGTACGTAATAATAAATCGCAATGAAACTGATGGATGTATGTGGAATAACTGAAACAAAATGGAGAGGAGAAAGTGTGAGAGAATGGGAGTATGGATGGGGTATATGTGCAGGAGTAGATGAGAATGAGAGGGCAAAGGAAGGAGTGTGTATAGTTGTGAGTAAAAGATGGAAGAAGAGCATAAGACAGTATGGATCAGTTGGGTCAAGGATTGTGTGGGTAAAGTTGAAAGTTGGAATACAAATGTGGGCGATTGTGTGTGTGTATGCGCCAACGCAAGATCGTGCTAGAAGAGTGAGAGAAGAGTTCTGGACAAATGTGGAAATGTGCATGGAAAAGTTTGGAAGGAATGAGAGAGTGTTTTTGATTGGTGATATGAATGGTAAAGTTGGTAATGTGAAGGTGGATGGAATAGTTGGTGAGTGGGGTGTGCCTGCCGAGATAGATGAGAATGGGAGTGCGTTAGTGGACATTTGTGCTGGGAGGGGGTTGGTGATAGCCAATACCCTCTTCAGGCATAAAATGATCCACAGGTATACATGGCGAGTGATGAGAAGGGTGGGTGGTGAACTGAATGAAAGGAAGGCAATGATTGATTATGTGTGTGTGGATGAAAGGATGCGAAGATGTGTAAAGGATGCAAGAGTGTATAGAGGTTGGGGGAGTGGACTTTCTGACCACTACTTGGTGGTGGCCAGAATTAGGATGCAAGTGAGATGGAGGGATAGAAGAAGGGAAAGACGAGAGGAAGGAGTAGTTGCAAGGAGAGTGGAAAGGTTACAAGAGGATGAGAAAAAGGCAGAGTATAAGAGAGAAGTGGAGGACCGATTGGGCAAATATGAATTGGAGCAGATGGGAGACGTGGAAGGTGTGTGTAAGATATTTACAGAAGAAATATGTGCAGCATGTGATATGGTGTGTGGAAGGAAGAGAAGGCGGAGGGGGGTGCAAGGAACAGCGTGGTGGACTGAAGAGGTGAAACAGGCTGTGGCACAAAAGAAGAAAGCATACAATGAATGGGTGAGAAATAGGGGCGTGGAAGAAGTTGAGAAGCGGAAGAGAGAGTTATATGTGGAAAGGAAGAGAGAGGTGAAAAGATTAGTAAGAGAGAGTAAGAAGAGAGTGGATGAGGAATTTGGAAGGAATTTGAGTGTAAAGTGGAGGGACTGTAAGAAAATGTTCTGGAGAGAAGTGAAAAGAGTAAGACAGGGTGGAAGTGAAGTTAGCAGGGGAGTGAAAGATAAAAATGGTAGATTACTAGTGGAGAAGGGAGAAAAAGTGAGCAGATGGAGAGAACACTTTAAGGAATTGTTGAACGTAGAGGATGGAAGTAATGCGAGTATAAGTGGCTGGGGAATGGCTGGGAGAAGGAGAGAGGTGAGATGACAGGAAGAAATCAGTAGGATAGAAGTTGTGGAAGCACTGAAGAAAGTTAAATCGGGGAAAGCCCCAGGAATTGATGGAGTGTGTGGTGAAATGCTGAAGCATGGGGGAGAGATAGTAGTAGAATGGATGTGGAAGATGTGCAGATTGGCCTGGGAGGAAGGAAGAGTCCCGGAGGATTGGAAGTCAGGTATAATTATTCCCTTGTACAAAGGAAAAGGGGAAAAAGAAGTGTGTGGTAATCATAGGGGCATTTGTCTTCTTAGTATAATAGGAAAAGTGTATGGTAGGATACTTATAGACAGAGTTAGAGAAAGAACAGAGAAATTAGTTGGAGAAGAACAGGGAGGCTTTAGGAAGGGAAGAGGTTGTGTAGATCAGATATTCATTCTTAGATCTTTAGTGGAAAAGTTTCTAGAGAAGGGAAAGAAGTTGTATGCGGCTTTCATGGATTTGGAGAAAGCATATGACAGGGTGGATAGACAAGGATTGTGGAAAGTGTTAAGAATATATGGAGTAGATGGGAAGTTGTTGAATGCTGTGAAGAGTATGTACGATGGTGCGAAGGCTGCAGTGCGTGTGGATGGTGAACTAAGTGAATTTTTCTCTTTGAAAGTTGGTTTGAAACAGGGATGTGTCATGTCTCCATGGTTGTTCAATCTGTACATGGATGGGGTAATAAAAGAGGTACAAGGTAGGGTAGTGGATGTTGGAGTGGCCCTGGTGAGAGAGGATAGTGTTTGGAAACTCCCTGTACTGTTGTTTGCAGATGATACTGTGTTGTTGAGTGAAGACGAAGGGGAGCTGCAAGGCTTGGTGGATGAGTTTGAGAGAGTGTGTAAGAAACGGAACCTAAAGGTGAATGTAGGGAAGAGTAAAGTGATGGTCTTTGAAAGAGGTGAAGTTAGTGAATGTACAGCGAGTTTAGATGGTGAGGAATTGGAAAATGTGAGTACGTTTAAGTATTTGGGTAGTGTGATGAGTAAGGATGGAGGTTTGGAGGGTGAAGTGCTTGAAAGGGTACAGCAGGGAAGAAAGGTTGCTGGTTCCTTGAAAGCAGTGATAAGAAACATGGAAGTGAGCATGGAAGTGAAAAAGTTACTGCATGACAGTATTGTGATACCAACTTTAACGTACGGAAGTGAAGCTTGGACATTGTTGGAAGGACACAAGTCAAGAGTGAGAGCAGTGGAAATGAGTTATTTAAGAGGAGCCTGTGGAGTCACGTGGAGAGACAGGCTGACGAATGAGGATATAAAGGAGCGTTGTGGTGTGGATGTGGATGTGATAGGAAGCGTTATGAGGAACACACTGAGGTGGTTTGGCCATGTGGAGAGGATGGAGGGTGAAAGACTGACGAAGAGAGTGTATGTGAGTGAGGTGGAGGGGGGAAGAGGGAGGGGGAGGCCGAGGATGAGATGGAGGGATGGGGTGGAGAGGTATATGAGAGAGGGGGGTGTGAGTTGGGAGCAGGGCAGTGAAATGGCGGGGGACAGGGTGACTTGGAGGCGATTTGTTTGTGGCCACCCCAAACGGGATTGAGGCGTCTGGCAATAGATAGATAGATAGAAACTGATACCACGAACACTGCTGTCACCTGGGTCCGTATTCTCGTCGGTTGAGAAAGCTCCGTAACACCTTTTCCTATGTGATTTATTTTGTTTATTATACCCATCTGCCCAGTTCAGTGTTACATAAATCCTTCCAATATCGCCGTTTTTTCATTCATTCATTGCCAGACGCCATGTATCCCGAACGGGGTGGCCAAGGGCTCAGAGTTAATTGTTTTACAGGGAGGGGCACTAATCCTCCACCAACCCCACTTGACAGGTAGGGAGAACGTTATGCCAACAGCATCTGGTGTTCCCAGGCGGTCACTCATCCAAGTACTAACCAGACCCAACGTTGCTTAACTTCGCTGATCGGACGGGAAGCGGTGTACTCAACGTGGTATGGCCATACTCTGCCTAAATGACGTACATTAGGATATTAACCACCCGTCTCCAAAAAAATCAATCAATAAGGAAGATGTGTAAGGGAGTGTCACGAATCAATCCGCGACATTTCCCTTTTGTGAGAAGCCACGAACTATTAGTGGAAAACTCACTGCGTATCGCTCAGCTAACCATTTCTCCCTCCATTTCGGGGTACACTTTTCAAAACATTCGTCACTGTTTTCAGAGGTGACCGATTTAATGCACGTCACTAAGTGCTGTACTGAGCGATACTATTGTTTTCTTTATTGTTCGCCCCTGCTTGCACTTGACCGTTAAAAATGCGGCCTACTGCTTCCCCTTTTGTTCCCACGACTTACTCAGTCTAGTGTTTGCTGTGACGGAGACAGGACCTGTGCAGCAGTGCGAGAGGTCAGCTAGTACCCAAACTCCACTTACAGTTTCTCCAAGCTTCCACCTTTAGTTCTCCAGCTTTGGGTGATACACTGCATTCATTGACTAGTATTTCCTTTTTGTATTTTGTAGTCATAAGAGTTTAGTTAAGGTGTTTTTTCCTAGGCGTAAGTATTTAGCTTTTGTGTGAGTGAGTGAGTGCATCTCATTAATTTGATTTGAATTGTAACGTTAAATTTATTTTTTTGTAATCAATAAATTTAAGTTCCTTTCTTGAGCTCAATGTAAAGTAAAATCTTGTTTCATTTAATCCAAATTAAGCTTATTTTCCATATAGCTCCTAGCTTGCATAAACGTTTGCTTTCATAACTGGTACTTAGACCAGTCTTGTTGTATTAACTTAAAATCCGTTGTGCCAGGAGTTAATGCATCAGCAAGAACCTGATGTTATTATTATTAGTATTAGTTATTTATTGTCAGGGGTGAAGTAACTTTCTCCAGAGGCTAACAGTACAGTAATTCAGCAATTGTGAGTAATTAGTCTCTGCTTTGTACTGTTGAGAAAGTTTATAAATTCTCGTTCTTAGAGAATCGTAGCAAGTCAGCGTAAAGTAGTCGTTGCTTGATGTAGCAAGACAATCATTGTCTCTGCTCTTCAATATTATTGAATATTATCAATTTAAATAATATTTAACCATTTGTATTTCAAAATTACCGTGATATTATAAAAATACCGTGACAATTGGCGACCTCGCCAGGATATTAACTCCTAGCTATAAAGCTATTCACGAGATAGTGCTCACTCATTCATATTTAGGTATTTATCATTAAAGTTTATAGGCACAAGTTTACTGGTGGTTACCGTTGATTTAGCAAGTGAATTTTTGCTTTATTAATCAATAGAGTACTTGACTCTAGTTTATTCTTGGTAACGCCAGACGATTTTATTCGCTCCTGGGTAGCCGCCGTACCCATTGTGTTAATTATTGAGAGTTCTTAGTCATTTACATTTTTTATTTATCTTTGCCAGTTAACTAGATAAGACTGGTCACCATTAGCTTGTGTCTGTACTCTTTACTTGTGTTTATTAGTATTCGTCGCTAAGCAGTCAGTACTGCAGTCAGTACTCAATTTCGGTTTGCTTAATAAATTAGCTCCATGGCTACTACTATATTTTTACAGGAAGCCAAAGAAATGGGTCTTTCGGACCCAACCGAAATTAAAGAGTATATACTCTCACGGCATAATCAGGAGCAGCAGCGCGAGAATGATGCCCGTGAAGAGCGTAAGATTCAGCGCGAATACGAGCGAGAACAGCGTGAGGAACGCGAAAAGGAGCACGAGTACGAGCGACAACAACGCGAACACGAGTTAGAAAAAGAGCGAGAACAGCGCGAATACGAGCGTGAACGACATGAACGCGAGCGAGAACAGCGCGAATACGAGCGTGCCGAACGTGAGGCACGAGAAAAACATGAACTTGAAGTGCTGAAGCTCAAGCGAGATTCCTTGGCTTCAGACACGTCTGGTGCAGTTGGTCCAAGCTCCACGAGCGTTCTCCCTGCACATGTCCTGGCGACCCCACGCATCAAGCTTCCTTTATACAAGGAAAGCGAGCGAATCGAGCCGTACATAGCTCGTTTTGAGGACATGGCAGACTTATATCAACTGGATGAGGCAGCTAAGCGGCTTCAGTTTCTTAGCCTATTTGAGGGCCCTGCCCTCGATATTCTCCACAGAATTCGTGGAGACAATCTCACATATGAGATGATGAAAGCTGCACTCATTAAGGCGTATGGTCTCACAGTAGACGACGCCAAAGTTCAGTTCATGCGAGCTCGTCTCCAAGACAAGGAGACAGCTGTTCAGTTCCTTGATCGTCTCACAGCTTACTTAAATGAGTGGATGGAGAAAGATGAAACTCCTTCCACGCGTGATGGGATAATTGACCTTATGCTGCGTACACAGCTAGAGAGGTCGTGGCCTGCTGAGCTCATAGCACAGCTTAAGATCTGCCAGGTGAAAGATGCCAGCCAAATGGCAGAGAAGGCTGACGCATTCTTTACTGCATACGGGTATCAAGCTCGTAAGCAAAACACCTGGAGCAGAAAAGATACTGCCAAGTCTGGGAAGCCGTCTCAGACTGAATCCCAGCACCAAGGCCGTTCTCAGAGTAATGGCCAAGGTCCAAGCAAACCGCAGAAGGACCAGGGGCAAAACACTCAGAAACCTGAGTGGAAGAGGTACAACAAGTACCCTAACCAGCAGCAGTATCAGCCATGCAACCGACCGTCGGGACAAACTTTTTCACCACCAGCTCAAAAGAGGCAGGAAGCGAACGCAGCCTTCATTCCTCAGCAGCAGCACGGTGGTCACGTCCCTACCAGTGTGGGTACTTCCCCACAGTTCACTAGTCCCACAGTGACAGTGAACCCTCCTCCACAGATGGCCAATGTTCCATCTTCCCAATATAATCCTCAAGGCACAATGTTTGCCGCATCAATTCAGCAGCCTCATGAGTGGCTAGCTGCTTCCTCCACAGGCCCTCCCACAGGTGACAGTACCTTCCTTGTTCAGCCAGGGTTTGTGGGAGGCATTCCTGTGAAGGTCCTGAGAGACAATGGTTCCTCAGGTTGCTCTGTCAAGCAGAGTCTAGTTCGGCCTGAGCAGTATACAGGTCGACAGATCCATGCAAACCTTATTGATGGATCAGTGAGATTGTTCCCTGAGGCATGTATCCAGGTGGCATCTCCATTTTATACTGGTACGACACTTGCAGTTGTCATGCCAGAGCCTCTATTTGACGTTATAGTAGGCAATATTCAAGGAGCCAAGGATAGTTGCTCCGATGATGGCGCTACTCAGACTTCGGCTGCTGCGGTAACACGAGCCATGGTTGAGGCTCCAGACTGTGTCACCCCAGTGATCATTGAATCGCCGCAAGATCTGATGTGTAGTCAACTTGTTGTGCAAGAACAACATTCTGACCCGACACTTGCTGCCGTGCGGAACAAACAAAAGGGTCGAGTGATTAAGTATTCACGGGGAGGTCGAGCCAAGTTCCTTCGCAAACAAGGACGGCTCTACCGTGAGTCACGAACACCCGAGGGCGAGGTTCGACTGCAGTTTGTCGTTCCCGCCAAGTACCGCCCAGCAGTGTTACAATGGGGTCATTGTTCAGCCTCAGGAGGTCACATGGGCAAAAGGAAGACCCAGGGCCGTATCCGAGCTGACTTTTTCTGGCCAGGGATGGGACGAGATATAGATAGTTTTGTCCGTTCCTGCAGTGTGTGCCAAAGTATCACCACTAATCAGGGACATGCCCTTCCTGTGCCATTTGTAACCACACCCGTAATCTCTGAGACAGTTGAGAGACAGGGTAGTGGTGAAGTGGGTGCAGACCTGACGTCTCGCCCCTTGGCCCCACAGGACACATTATGTCCAGGGCCTGTACATACATATTATGTACCGTAAGTTAAGGGAGAAGACTGGGCGAATAATATTTCACCAGGGTTTCCAGCTTTTGTTTGAGTAATCCAAGGACCAGCCTGGTTCCCAGTCAAAAGTGTAGACCTGACGTCTCACTTGTTGGCCCCACAGGACACAGTATGTCTAGGGCCTGTACATACATATTATGTACCGTAGGTTAAGGGGGAAGTTGAGAGGTGACTCGAGGCTATGGAAGACCCGAGTTTGCACAAGGATTCTCAGCTTCCCGGTACTAATATATGTACCGTAGGTTAAGGGGGAAGTTGAGAGGCGACTCGAGGCTATGGAAGACCCGAGTTTGCATAAGGATTCTCAGCTCCCCGATACTAATATAAGTACTGTAGGTTAAGGGGGGAAGTGAGAACTCCGCAGAGGCGACTTGAGGCTATGGAAGACCCAAGTTTGCACAAGGATTCTCAGCTCCCCGATACTAATATAAGTACTGTAGGTTAAGGGGGAAGTGAGAATTCCGCAGAGGCGACTTGAGGCTATGGAAGACCCGAGTTTGCACAAGGATTCTCAGCTTCCCGATACTAATATAAGTACTGTAGGTTAAGGCACTTCCTCCCATTTTCTATTTTAGTGTGATGGGCGAATAATATTTCACCAGGATAGGCATCCTCTGTCGGAAATTTAGGAATAAAGGTTGAGGACCCGTGTGCAGTTCGAGGCTATGGAAGACCCGAGTTTGCGCAAGGATTCTCAACTTGCCAACCATAATCGTGTGCTATAATTAATGGCGACCTCGAATGTACGTCGTAGCACTGACTGCTAGGCAGAGAGAGTTATTGTAACATAATAAAATTTTGTCTCATTGACACTTTTGATGCTCCACCTCAATTGGTTTTGCAGGCTCAGCAATGGGTGTAGCAGTTTTGCTGTGCGGACCAGCTGATCGTCTGCCGCACGCTGCCGCCGCCTCTTCTCTGCCTTCATCATCGCCATATTATTATTTACTGTGTCATTTTACACGTAGGTACAGTTACACTACAACTGTCACACCTACACCATGTATTACATACACCACGCTACACAACAATTAGTTGTCAGTGTAAATGTAGCGACTTTTCGCTCAGTTTTACCTGAGTACAGGATTTTCACCGTCGTCACGGAGTTTTTCCCTCAAGCTTGCTTCTATTAACGTTAATACGAGGTTTTTTCGCTCACTGGCGACTGCGACTTTCTCCTGTACCAGGATAGCACACACACCACAGTGTGAATCTTGTGCGAATGACTTAGGATGTGTACATATATATATATATCCACAAATTTTTTCCCATAAGGAAAAAATTTAACTTTGTAAGGGCGTAATGTCACGAATCAATCCGCGACATTTCCCTTTTGTGAGAAGCCATGAACTATTAGTGGAAAACTCACTGCGTATCGCTCAGCTAACCGTTTCTCCCTCCATTTCGGGGTACACTTTTCAAAACATTCGTCACTGTTTTCAGAGGTGACCGATTTAATGCACGTCACTAAGTGCTGTACTGAGCGATACTATTGTTTTCTTTATTGTTCGCCCCTGCTTGCACTTGACCGTTAAAAATGCGGCCTACTGCTTCCCCTTTTGTTCCCACGACTTACTCAGTCTAGTGTTTGCTGTGACGGAGACAGGACCTGTGCAGCAGTGCGAGAGGTCAGCTAGTACCCAAACTCCACTTACAGTTTCTCCAAGCTTCCACCTTTAGTTCTCCAGCTTTGGGTGATACACCGCATTCATTGACTAGTATTTCCTTTTTGTATTTTGTAGTCATAAGAGTTTAGTTAAGGTGTTTTTTCCTAGGCGTAAGTATTTAGCTTTTGTGTGAGTGAGTGAGTGCGTCTCATTAATTTGATTTGAATTGTAATGTTAAATTTATTTTTTTGTAATCAATAGATTTAAGTTCCTTTCTTGAGCTCAATGTAAAGTAAAATCTTGTTTCATTTAATCCAAATTAAGCTTATTTTCCATATAGCTCCTAGCTTGCATAAACGTTTGCTTTCATAATTGGTACTTAGACCAGTCTTGTTGTATTAACTTAAAATCCGTTGTGCCAGGAGTTAATGCATCAGCAAGAACCTGATGTTATTATTATTAGTATTAGTTATTTATTGTCAGGGGTGAAGTAACTTTCTCCAGAGGCTAACAGTACAGTAATTCAGCAATTGTGAGTAATTAGTCTCTGCTGTGTACTGTTGAGAAAGTTTATAAATTCTCGTTCTTAGAGAATCGTAGCAAGTCAGCGTAAAGTAGTCGTTGCTTGATGTAGCAAGACAGTCATTGTCTCTGCTCTTCAATATTATTGAATATTATTATCAATTTAAATAATATTTAACCATTTGTATTTCAAAATTACCGTGATATTATAAAAATACCGTGACAGGGAGCTTCCTTAACCGACAAGAATACGAGCCCTAGGCTTGGATTCTCACTGGATTATGAGGCCTGTCCATCTTATTTTCCTTTGTCACATGAGTATTGTTGTGACTGATGGTATTATTGACATGATCGATATTAAGTGGTTATAAAGAACATAGGTGTTAAAAATTATCAAGGAATTAGTGTAAGGAAGCCAGCCAGGCCTAGACGCTCACGACACCTAATTTACGATCACACACCTGGCAGGTCGTGTGGATGGCGTGCCAGTGGGAGGTGTGGAGGGGTATGAAAGGTGGAATTACAGTGGATTAGCGTGGTCTTAGCTGGTTGCACTACACTACAGGGGCAGTTCCCAGGGTTATGTGTCACGCCGAAACAGCTGAGAGGCCAATAATCCTGTTAAGAGGCTTACTATTCTCAGCTTTGCTCGTCTTCACATCACCACTCCTATATTTAATTTTAGAGGCCAATTATATTTGACGGTAAATTTGAGTGTCTTAACTGTTGATACTGCCGTTGTGGGTTTTGCTGTTATTATGACCATTACAGTTACCATCTATAATATTTCACGAATATATTTCCGGTAGGCGATATTAGTTTTCTTAATCGCAGTAACGCAGAATTCTCAGTACTGAGGGCTTTTCTGTTTATGTCCCGATCTGTGTGTTGGCCTTAACAGTAGGATATAAGATTATGTGCTACGATTACATTTTACGATACTCTTGATTGTCAAACTGTCAATATTGCTTTTCGTAACCATGGCAACACAGAGGATTATCAGGTATTTTGGGTTTTGCTCCTCGTTTAAGCGTTATGTTACCCTTTGACTATATTTTTCTGGTCTCTTCATTGCCCTGTTGTTACCTAGCTGTCGATTTATTTTATCTATTTCTTTCATAGATGGCAACACAAGGTTTTCATGGATAGTTTTGTTGATGTGGTGGCTTGTTATGCTGTTCTTAATTTTAGAATACTATTTTATTACATTTTATGATAATTCCTGCTGGCCTAGTAGTGCCTAATTGTCCCTGTTGTTTCCCGTAACCATGGTAACGCTGAGAATTATTTAGGGATTGTGGGTTTTGCTATTTATATGTATCATTTGTGTGTATCACTCTTAATTTTAGGATGCGATTATATTCAACACTTATATTTTCAAGTTAGTTTGATTACCCTGCTGTTATCTAAATGTCGGTATTGCCTTTCGATACCATGGCAGCATCTCTCTCTCTCTCTCTCTCTCACACACACACACACACACACACACACACACACACACACACACACACACAGTGACAGGAAATAGATGTAATTGCCCCTAAAAATTACCTGTGAGGGTAACTGCTCCTCCTTCCTGCAAATTTCGAAATGGAAAATGAAGTGAACTCGGCCAGGTGTGAAATACGAACATAAAGGTGTGAAGGTTGAGGTGACAAAAATGTGGAAATCAGGAAGGATATACCACTCAGGCTTGGAGAGAGAGAGAGAGAGAGAGAGAGAGAGAGAGAGAGAGTAAAAGTGAAAGTGTGAAAATATTGTGGCTGTGTTGTGGTAAAAAAAAAAAAAAAAAAAAAAACATTGGCCTCTGTATTTTCTGTGGTACATCTGTGCATTGTACGTGAAAGAAAAATATGAAGAAACACTTTTAGATTATTTTTTCCCCAAATGCAGTTTATTTATTATTACCCGTCTCCGCCCCGGAGGGGCTGGGAGAGGGATATTGTTTTCATTTGGTTTGTTTGTGTGTTTGTTTGTCTGTCTGTCTGTCTCTCTGTCTGTTAAGAACTTTACGCGATAACTACTGATGCGATTTTGACTAAACTTACAGGGGTGATGGGCTGTTCCCTTCTGATCACCTGATCAAATTTTGGGCCAAATTGGGCCAAGACCCAGGCTGTAGGCTCCCAAAAATGTAAAAAAAAAAAAAAAAAAATTGCCATAACTCCATTCAAATTCGTCATATCAACATGAAACCAAAGCCTATAGGTGCAGCTTTCGAAAATGCATCCTACTGTGTAACATGCCTCATTACATCAGGGGGGCCACCCCCTAGTTAGCAGTAAGAAGGTCAGTGTCAGGTGAGTCGGGCCTAAAAGTTCAAATGGGCACAAAATCGTCAGTATTCACCCGATTAACTCCAAATTTTATATGTAACATCTTTGAGCAGATATCCTGTTGTGTTCATACGTCAACACTAAAATGACGGCCGTGGATGGGCTTGCTGCGCCTTGGCACCGCGTCTTGTATTTTAAATGGTAATATTGGCAAAAAAGTTAAACCTCTTCTAGTCAGCGACAGTTTTAATAATATATTCTAGCAAACGACTAGAGATTAACTCTCTCTCTCTCTCTCTCGCTCTCACGAATTTGTGCGAGCGTATTTGTAGGTTCGTGACATTTTGTTTCAGTGTGAAAACTGCGAATTCTAGTGGAATTTCCACTGTGTATCACTCAGTTCAACCGTCATAGCATTCACTCGATTGGGACGGTTTTCAGAACATTTTTTCACTGTTTCATAAGTGGTTATCCTTGCGCGCGACATTAACGCCTTCGCTGAGTGATTTATTGTGAGCGTATGTCGCTCACTTTCTTTCCGTTGACCGTTGAAGCAAACACGGCCGCCCCTCGCGCTCTTTCATAATTCGAACTTAGTCAGGCTTTAATCGTCGTGAGAGCAGGTTCGTGTGCCCAGCGTGGAGCAGCGCCACCAGCGAGTTCCTGAAATCTCCACCTAGACGGTGAATTGGCGAAGAGATTTAGTGTATTGCAGCATCCGTCCTACATACCGGCGCCCAGTCATTCCGCTTAGCCCCCTCTACTGACCAGTATTTCTTTTCATTTTTCCTAGGTTTAGGTTTAGCTTTTGAGTGAGCGAGTGAGTGTATTCTCCTTGTTATTTTGAATTCATTTTGACACTCATGTAAAGTAAACTTATTTAATTGTAATTAATAAATTTACAGTTCCTTTTCTCTGAGCTTAATGTAGTTAAACTCGTGTTTTATTTCTCCACATTAAGCTTATTTTAGTTGCCGCTCCTAGTTTGCATAAACGCTTTGCATTATTCATAACTGGTACTTAGGCCAGTTCTTTTGTATCAAGCTTAAATCTGTTGTGCCAACCAGGAGTTAATGCACCGGCCAGAACCTGTTTATCATTAATAGCATTAGTTATTGATTGTCAGGGGTGGAGTCACTTTCTCGTGAGGCTAACAGTACTAACAAACAACACTTGTGAGTAATTAGTTTCTGCTGTGTACTGTTGAGAACGTTTATAAATTCTCGTCCTTAGAGAATCGGCGAAGTAAGCTGGCATAAAGTAAAACTTACTGCTTGATTTCACAAGTCAGTTCTTTGTCCATATTTTCAAACATATAACATTTAAAGCATTTTTAATTCTTAAATTCACATACCCCCGTGACACACACACACACACACACACACACACACACACACACACACACACACACACACACACACACACACACACACACACACACACACACACTCTCTCTCTCTCTCTCTCTCTCTCTCTCTCTCTCTCTCTCTCTCTCTCTCTCACACACACACACACACACACACACACACACACACACAATGCTCCTAGTGGCTTGCTTTGGTGAACTATACAAATTCCTCTGCAGTGAACCTTGTGTCGTCTCGCCCAGACCTCCTCTCTGCCCCACCGTGACGAAACTGCATGACAAGTTTGGTCAGCTTGTAGAGTGACCTGCTGGTGGTGTCAGGTGGTGGAAATTTGTAGAGGAAAAGCTGGTGACACGGTGGAAATGGTGGCAGTTTTACTAAGTTAACCAGTTCAGTGCGAGGATATTTTATTCTTTATTCTTTCCGGACTGTTTTGTTGGTACTGACGGACGATTTAATTTGTTTCCTAGAATAAGAGAGAGATAGAGTGTTTTCGAATTGGAGGGGTTGGATATAGCCCTCCTTTACCACTTTAGTGCTATGAGATGGCACCTAAAGTCGAATCACACAACTTCCCATCCTTTTTATTCTCCACACACACACGTTTCCCAAGACTTCCCCCTTCACCGCTGTACCTCTTGACTTTTCATTTTCCTGTCACCAGCCTCGCGCCCATAGGT
Source organism: Coenobita brevimanus (assembly GCF_032717465.1). Classification (NCBI taxonomy): domain Eukaryota; kingdom Metazoa; phylum Arthropoda; class Malacostraca; order Decapoda; family Coenobitidae; genus Coenobita; species Coenobita brevimanus. The sequence continues at coordinate 8,020,494 of NC_136954.1, forward strand.
TATTGTGGGTACTACTACTCCTTCGTGCAGTTCTAATACAGTTGCCACGTTCAATAGGTGAAGAAAAAAATATAGCCTGTCATACTGCCAAGAAATATATGTGTGTGTCTGATTAAATGTATTAAGGCATTTTCACTCGGTCGTTTTCACAATTTCACTTTGCAACATTTAGGCTGGTCATAAAAGTCAGAAATATGCTAATTCCATGCCAGTTTATCAAGCTTTATGTTTATTAAAGTCAAAGGGATAGAAGATTATGTTAATGTCCAGTATCATGCTGAATTGTGTGTGTGTGTGTGTGTGTGTGTGTGTGTGTGTGTGTGTGTGTGTGTGTGTGTGTGTGTGTGTGTGTGTGTGTCGTAGTGTAGTGTAGTGAAAGGCATCGTAAGGCAGTCTCCCATATTGCCCCAGTAAAAATAATCCCTGCCTCTGTATATTCAGTTCCTACGTACAGTACATTGTCTTTGGTTCCTTTGTATACTATTTTCAACGCTTTATGTGTTGTTTTCAGCGCCTTATGTGTTATTTTCAGCGTCTTGTGTGTTATTTTCAGCGCCTTGTGTGTTATTTTCAGCGTCTTGTGTGTTATATTCAGCGCCTTGTGTGTTATTTTCAGCGTCATCTTTGTTATTTTCAGCGCCATTGCAAAGTATATTCAGTATCATTGTTTTTTTCGTTCTACAATTCATACAATATTTTCAACGCCCTGGTATAATATTTTCAACGTCTTCGTGCATCTTCAACGCCTTAGTGTTTTAGGTTTCGTATATTACTTTCAGAAATTCGCCTTCCTCATTCCAACGCCTGGGTACGGTATATCATCAAGCATTATATTGCAGCTCAAAACTGACAATGCATTAATTCCCCCTCCTTATATCCTGCAGTTAGGGACCTTGATTTCCATTAGACTGTTGCGGGTCGTCTTCCCGGGGACAGTATGATTTGAGCAGGAAAAGATGGTTGTCTCTTTATTTTCCTTTTAATTCTTCTTTCGCCTCAACCACCCACCAACAGCACTGTACCTGTCTTCTTTTCCACGTGGTTAGTCGACATTATTGTTTGATGCTAAGAATTGTGTCCTCCTCTTCCTCCTCCTCCTCCTCCTCCTTCTCCTTCTTCTTCTTCTTCTCCTTCTTCTTCTCCTTCTTCTTCTTCTTCTTCTTCTTCCTCAACAACAGCACTAAAATCAGTCCATCCTCTCTTCCCCAGGCCCAGTCAGCACTGATCTACGACGCGGTGAGGGTGGTTGCTGAGGCGCTGACCAGACTAAAGCACAAGAAAGTGGACGTGTTTGGTGAGTCTCCTGGGCTGGGGGCGCCGGGGATCATCAGCTGCCACAGTAATGACGCTGATCAGAGCGTCTGGGAGCACGGCGAGAAGATCACCAGGCACTTGAGGAAGGTGGGTTCAGAAGTAGGTGTCAGGGTGGAGTATTAGGGTGTCAGGGTGGAGTATTAGGATGTCAGGGTGGAGTATAAGAGTGCCAGGGTGAAGTATTAGGGGGCCAGGGTGAAGTATTAGGGTGCCAGGGTGGAGTTTTTGGGTGCCGAGATGAAGTATTTGGGTGCCAGGGTGGGGTACTAGGGTGCCAGGATGGAGTAATTAGGGTGCCATGGTGGCGTAATTAAGGTGCCAGGGTGGAGTATTAGGGTGCCAGGGTGGGGTATTAGGGTGCCAGAGTGGAGTAATTAGGGTGCCAGGGTGGAGTATTGGGGTGCCAGGGTGGAGTATTGGGGTGCCAGGGTGGAGTATTGGGGTGCCAGGGTGGAGTATTGGGGTGCCAGGGTGGAGTAATTAGGGTGCCAGGGTGGAGTATTTGGGTGCCAGGGTGGAGTATTTGGGTGCCAGGGTGGAGTATTTGGACGCCAGGGTGGAGTATTTGGACGCCAGGGTGGAGTATTTGGGTGCCAGGGTGAGTATTAGGGTGCCAGGGTGGAGTATTGGGGTGCCAGGGTGGAGTATTACGGTGCCAGGGTGGAGTATTACGGTGCCAGGGTGGAGTATCAGTGGTGATTAGGGTGTCAGGATAAAGAAATGGGTGTCAGTGTGGAATAATGTGGTGTTAGGGTGGACTTGGAGGCAGGATGTCAGGAGTGAATAACAAAAGACCACCAGGGACTTGAGGAAGGTGGGTGAAGAGTTAGATACGCACTGAAGAGATGTTAGGGTGTAGGAGAGGAAAAATAATTCTTTAGTATGGAGTACTGGAGTTGGTGTTGCTTTTGTTAATGTTGTTATTCATACTGCTTAACCCTGGACCGCCTGACCAAGCGTAGTCGTCAACCGCAGGAAAACAACCGCCCCATGAGGTTGTCCTATAGGTTCCGTACACCGCTGCTGTTGTGTGTGCATCCTAGTGTAGCGTGTGCTGTGTGTGTTATGTTGTGTGGGCCTGTTCAACAAGCGGAGCACATGTTTTCTGTGATTCTACCCAACCCAAATCTAAACTGGCAATTATGGAGGGCTGGGTGATGTCCTGATCTAAGCCTAGCCAGGTGGACTTGACCAGCTCTATTTAAGGATACCTCTGATGGATGGACGACAGGAGGGGTGACATGTAGTAGCGTGTTCCGATCGGGGTGTTGTTTTGCCCTGCGAGGGAAGTGGGTAGGTAGGTGTTTCTTCAGTGATAGTGTGGGAATGTCTGTGGTAGGTTCTGTTAGGTTGTAGGATTAAGTGTCAGGGTGGGATATTAGAGTGTTAAGAAGGATGAGTGTGGTGTCAGGGTGTAAAGCTAGGTTGTCAGTGTGGAATATTTAGGGTGTCAGGGTGTAGAATTGGGTTGTCATTGTGGAAAATTTGTGTGTCAGGGTGTAAAATAAGGTTGTCAGTGTGGAATATAAGGGTGTTAGGATGTAAAATTATGTTGTAGTATGGAATATTAGAGTGTCAGGGTGTAGAATTATGTTGTAGAATGGAATATTAGAGTGTCAGGGTGTAGAATTATGTTGTAGTATGGAATATTAGAGTGTCAGGGTGTAGAATTATGTTGTAGAATGGAATATTAGAGTGTCAGGGTGTAGAATTATGTTGTAGTATGGAATATTAGGGTGTCAGGGTGTAGAATTATGTTGTAGTATGGAATATTAGGGTGTCAGGGTGGGCCTGGGATAAGGTGTCAAGAACGAATAAAAGACGATGCCAGATACTTGAGAGCGATGTGTAATGTGTTATGGTGGCACTGTGGACATGTTATGGTGCTACAGAGGGTAACTATTGCACTATACGCCTTTTTTACCATAACATGCCAGATTTTCGTCCTGTTGCGGCTTATTTCACGTAGCTGAATGGCAGAAAAAGATATTGCTGAAATTCTATATCCTCTCCACAGCACAGCTTCCTGACTGGCATCATATGCTAGTGTTAATCTATTGTTACAGCTCAGCATTCAAGGTGGAGAGATGACAGTTTTAGGTTAAGTTAGGGTAAAAAGAGTATAAGTGGAATATTAGGTACAAAAAGTTCATAGCCATAGTTCATTTGCCTTCATACAGCACAGATTTTCACGTAGCTCATTGGCAGGAAAGACACGGCTTTACATCCCTCTATTCCCTCTTTGTCTTTAACTCATAAAATAGTTTTGTTAGTTACAAACCTTCCCTATAACAAATAACCTCGAAAAGACCAGGCTGTTTATTTTTCTATGTAAGGGATTAACGTGGACAGGGTGAAGCGGTTGGCATAAAAAATTCTGTCCCCTCTTGGTTTTCTCTCCACCTGCTTTAAAAATCAGTGAGATGAATCCACAGCAACTTAAACTGATCACTTTATCAGGTCACTGATCAGTGTCATCTGTGTCAATTGCTACAGATTCACCACACTGATTCTCATAGACCATGGAAAAAGAAGCAGGAGAAGCGACAGGACTTTTGATGCTGACCGTACCTCTACCTCCAGACGTCATTATTCAAGTCAAGGAAGGTTTCTCGCACCGAAGGAGTTGCACTGGATCCTGGACAGAAGTGTTATGAGTCCATGGGGAGGCTGTACGTACAATAATATCCTTGTGTAAGCGAGGGAAGGCATTGGTATAGCAGCGGTGGTAGGGTGCTTAGCGGATGAGGTGTGCAGCAGGTTTATGGGAATATGACACAGACAGCAGCAGGGTAAGCTGAGGCATGGGGGTGATGGTGGTGCACTGTTAAACGCACATTACTATGTTAACGAGAGAGAGAGAGAGAGAGAGAGAGAGAGAGAGAGAGAGAGAGAGAGAGAGAGAGAGAGAATAAAAACCCTTGCTTGGTATTAGTGCCAAAGTGAGTCCCTTCCCCCCCCTCTCTCTCTCTCTCTCTCTCTCTCTCTCTCTCTCTCTCTCTCTCTCTCTCTCTCTCTCTCTCTCTCTCTCTCTCTCTCTCTCTCTCTCTAGCCCTCGGAAATATAACTGTAAATCATAAAAAATAACAAGATCAGTAAAATTAAGAATTTAATGAGAAGCATCACTGGGATTGCAACAACCACGCTCTCCAACTGGTCTTGAATGTCGAATATTTTACTCTGTCCTGTAGCCTTGACCTTCGACAGATTGCTCTAGAAATCTACTTGCTTCATCCTTGCGTAGCTCATATCCTGTCCACCAACTTTGACTCAAATTGGGTCAGAACTGTTTGAGTTGACTTTGGCCTGTGAAGCAAACGGACTGTCAAACGGAAAATTTGTATATATGTTATAGAACTTAAAAATTTAATTAAGAATATGTATAACCGTTTTCAGCTCAGTTAATGACCATGTGTGTTCAGACTGGAGGGTCGATTTGACTAGTAACTAACGAGATTCACTGGTACCCGATACATAAAATTCATCAAATTTACAGGCAGCCACGGCTTGGTATTTTATTTGGGAGAGTGGGCCAGTACCATCACGTGAAAGCAAACCAGCAAATAATTTCGTTACCCATACTAAGTGTTGGTGTGTGTTTCTTGCATTGTTAGTCTCCTCGTATTGATTAAGTGGAGACTGTTGTTTTTGCTGGTATTATTACTATTCCGGTCTCAGAATCTCGCAACGATTCCGGGAGAACCGAAGACTGCACGAGGAATCTGAAGGGCCTAGGTTATGTGTCCTGGCATGGGCCACTGCTGATAGAAAAAAAAATCAAATCCTTTATGCGCAGTAGAAGGACATGTCAGGAAGTCTCATATCAGTAAATGCTGCGAACGAGATAAGTTGGTTGTGTCTGCTGGAGATTTCAAAGGGATCTGAGCAAGGAATCTAAATTGCCCAGGTCATGTGTTCTTTTATGGGCCCTTGCTGATAGAACAAAAATTCCAACACTCCCCAAAGGTGTCAAGGTCATTGTAAGAAACAATTGGCTGAGTACTGTCAACGTCATTGTAAGAAACAATAGGTTGAGTCTAGTGACTGTCTGCAGGAGAGTTAAAGTTCTAGTCTTGGTATTGTTGTTGGTGTGTGTTTCTTGCATTATCTTGGTATTGCTGGGGTATGTTCATTGCATTATCTTGGTATTGTTGGTGTGTTTCTTGCATTATCTTGGTATTGCTGGGGTATGTTCATTGCATTATCTTGGTATTATTGTTGTGTGTTTTTTGCATTGTCTTGGTATTGTTGGTGTGTGTTTCTTGCATTATCTTGGCATTGTTGATGTGTGTTTCTTGCATTATCTTGGTATTGTTGTTGGTGTGTTTCTTGCATTATCTTGGTATTATTGTTGTGTGTTTTTTGCATTGTCTTGGTATTGTTGGTGTGTTTCTTGCATTATCTTGGTATTGTTGGTGTGTTTCTTGCATTATCTTGGTATTGTTGTTGTGTTTCTTGCATTATCTTGGTATTGTTGTTGTGTTTCTTGCATTATCTTGGTATTGTTGTTGTGTTTCTTGCATTATCTTGGTATTGTTGTGTGTTTCTTGCATTATCATGGTATTGCTGGTGTGTTTCTTGCATTATCTTGGTATTGTTGTGTGTTTCTTGCATTATCTTGGTATTGTTGGTGTGTTTCTTGCATTATCTTGGTATTGTTGGTGTGTTTCTTGCATTATCATGGTATTGTTGGTGTGTTTCTTGCATTATCTTGGTATTGTTGGTGTGTTTCTTGCATTATCTTGGTATTGTTGGTGTGTTTCTTGCATTATCTTGGTATTGTTGTTGTGTTTCTTGCATTATCTTGGTATTGTTGGTGTGTTTCTTGCATTATCTTGGTATTGTTGTTGTGTTTCTTGCATTATCTTGGTATTGCTGGTGTGTTTCTTGCATTATCTTGGTATTGTTGTTGCAGGTTGAGATGGAGGGACTGACAGGCAACATCAGCTTCACGGACGAGGGTAAGAGGAAGCTGTACTCACTGGACGTGGTGGAAATGACACTCAACATCGAGACGGTCAAAGTGAGTGTGGAATTTATCTTATATAGTGCTTTATCATTATCTTTTATCTTTCTTTTTGTTCATTTCTTAATTTTTGCTGTTTCGTTGGAGATGATTTTGAATACCGAGATCGTCAAAGGGTTGTAGTGTTGCTTCTCTCTCTCTCTCTCTCTCTCTCTCTCTCTCTCTCTCTCTCTCTCTCTCTGTTTTTAATAAGTGTACAGTTGGTAGACATTTAAGAATATTTGAATATATATTTATGTATAGAATGTACCAGTATGTAGATGACCCTGTAAACTACCTAGCAAAACCTTATATAATTATGTATGTACGGTACTATAGTTAAGGTATATGTGCGTGAATAAAGATACATGTGTAAATGTATGCAAAGGTATGTAAGAATATGTAGTATGTATGAGAAAGAATATAACTGTGGGTATACAGAGAATGTTTGTATTTGGTGTATGGTTTCAGTTAATTATGGTTTATTTGAGCCAGGACAATAAAAGTAATTAACTTAGTATTCAGTATGTATTCGTATATAGTTATTCAATAAATCACTTTTCAGCTACCCTAAGGTATTCTTCCATACAGCAATATAGACGAATAATTCAATCCCTCTATTATTATGCTACATATAACAAAAATTCAGGATAGAAAATTAATCTGCTTTTGACTGTACATTGAATGAGAATATGATCATTTGTATTAAGGTATGTGTATTATCAATGCAAGTATTCAATCCCTCTATTATTATGCTACATATAACAAAAATTCAGGATAGAAAATTAATCTGCTTTTGACTGTACATTGAATGAGAATATGATCATTTGTATTAAGGTATGTGTATTATCAGTGCAAGTATTCATATGTATGTGTGTGCATGTGTGTGTGTGTGCATGCATGTATTGTGAATACAGGCATGCGTGCATGCAAGTGTACGAGTGTGCATATATTGTGAATGTAGGTGTGAATTTGTTTTGGTGAGTGTTCTTGCCTATATACTTATTTGTGTTAGGTTTTCTTGTCTTTTTAATTTATTAAATATACTTTTGAAATAGCCAAAACAGAGAGCAGCAACCCGAGTGTGTTACAAATCAGGTGCCTTTTACGAGTTTTTCTCTCAAAAGGCTCAACCAATGAAGTATTCATGTTTTTTATTGTTCTTAATGTATACATGTTTTTGGATAGATAAAACATTTTCAGTTCAGTTTCTCTCTCTCTCTCTCTCTCGACCTGCAACACAGAGACCGTCAAAGTGAGTATTTACATCTTCAATCCAACACCGACCGATTTAATTTTCTCATGCTTAATCCAAACGATTGTTATCAGCGTGGAGTGAGAGAGAACGGGAATTATAACCAGCGTCTCCGGTTCCCACATTTCCATTCTCTATACCATTGATGCATTCCGTGCTAAGTTTGATTTTATCAGGATGTGCATTCTTCCTGTGTTTATTATTTTCTACTCAATTTATCCTAACCTGGCCCAACTTAATATTGCCTAACTGACCATCACACCTGATACGAAGAAGAATCTAACCAAATTGGCTGACAAACTACCCTAACGTGATACTAAGAAAACAGACCCAACCTAACCTTGAACTTTCTAGGAAACATGTAAAAATGGTACACAGAATAGAAATCACCGTCCAAAAGGTCTCTCAGAAGTTTAATAAAATTGCCTATACGCATCAGGATTAAAACATACGTCATCATAGTGAAGGGGTGGTGTTGGGGAGGGATACCTTCATGTGGTGGCACCGATATAACTGGTCGGGTAAGCTGCCAGGCTGTACAAACGTCGATCAGCTGCTTCCCCCGAAAGGAGGAGGATGGACGGTCGGAGAAAGGCAGCTTCAGCCTGCAGCCCACCAGATTCAGGTTACAGATGAACCTGGGTCTTGGTCTTTAACTACTGCCCAGGAAAACTTTCATTAACTTAATTTAATCTTAATATTATCTCCTTTTTCATCTCTATTTGTTCACCACCACTCTGTTTCTCGTTATCTTTCATGTATCCTTCATAACTCTACGAGCATGTACCGTACTTCCCGTGTCATAGGACGCCTTTTGACATTGGACGCTCCCCCAAACAGACAAGGCAATATCCAGAAAAAAATAGGAAGGCAATAAATGACAGACGACCCTGTACTCATATACAGTATATACTCGAGTATATATATATATATATATATATATATATATATATATATATATATATCTTTCTATCTATCTATCTATCTATCTATCTATCTATCTATCTATATATATATATATATTATATATATATATATATATATATATATATATATATATATATATATATATATATATTGTTACGGAACAGAGAAAGATAATGTACACATTAAGTGAGAATACTAAGAGTCACTACTGTCCCGTAAAGTTCCAGGTTCAAAACAAAAGAGTTGGGTAAAATTACAAGTTAAAGTTTAATGCTCAAACTAACAACAAAACATTCAGGACTCATAAGGATAATGTAATGGCAAAAAACAGGTTAAATATATGGTTAACTGCAATAGCCTCTATTAACACGAAATTAGCATGAGTAAATTTATCTAAGTCAGCCCTGATAAAATGAAAATACACTGGGTAATGCTCAGCTAATGCAAGATAAATAATTACAGATACAAACTATTATTACCACTGGCTGACAAAATGAATTACAAAAACTTTACTAGGCCTACAAATCAACACCTTATGCTATACAGTACAAGAACAAAATGCAATAACACTCACACTCAAATCACAGCTGCTAGATGGTTGGAGACTTCCTGAGAAACTCACAATAATAATAACTGTACAGGGGAGGACAGAGATGTGAACAAAATGAGGAGCAGATCTAAGTGGCAATGATGCAGAGACTGAGCTCATTATATAGGGGCCGGCAGAGCTTGATACAACTTGTAAGAAGGACGCGCAAATGAAGCCATGGGGACATAGAGCTGAAAATCCCGCCCTGAACAACAGAAAGGACGACTTACTCTACTATAACGGTAGAAGGGGGGAACTGAGGCAGAACGCGCTCGTGATCAAACAGGCAGCACACTGTACGTTAGAATTACACAAAGGATGTTGAAATCATAGGCTATGTAACAATATATATATATATATATATATATATATATATATATATATATATATATATATATATATATATATATATATCATATAAATGACTGTGAACTAGCTTGGGAAAAAAATCAAGACATCAACATGCTAATGGGTTAACATTATTTAGTATATGATGTATTAACCTTTCTTTTTAGGGGAGTATACTGTTTCCTCCTGTCGTAACGTGCAGGCATAGTCAGTGATCCCCATACGTGTCTGGAATTCCAAACTGATGAATTAATAGTGACCAATTGACCGTCAGAAAACAGAGGTTTGCCCACACCTTCAGGCTTTCAGTTTTAATAATTTGACTGCGAGCCATTTAATATTTTGTCTGCGAATCACCAACTTTGCTGTGTGTGTGTGTGTGTGTGTGTGTGTGTGTGTGTGTGTGTGTGTGTGTGTGAGAGAGAGAGAGAGAGAAAGGGGGGGGGACGGTGAAGAAAAAGGGAAAAAACGGGGGAGTAATGAGTGTAGAATAATACAGTGGACACATCTGATAACCTCATCCACCCTAATCGTATCCACCACCCTAACGCATAAAAAAAGGTGTTGTTTGTTTTTAGACACCCCTTAGACAAACCCCAAATGAACATCACATGCACCTCAGACACACGCTAGGCACTCCAGACGCACACCAGATTCACCTCCAACACTCTCCGCCCCTCAACAAATACCCCGTAAGTAAAGCTTTAAAAAAAAAACTCTGCGGTTCGGTCTTGCCACGTTTCATCATTCAAACAGATACGGTGACTGAGTAACAAGTTTGGGACACACTGAATTTGGCCGCCCCTGTGAGTTCTACAAAAGGAGGAGGAGGAAACGAGGAGGAGGAAGTGGAAAGGAAAAGAAGAGACACAAGAACTGAATTGAACGGTCAGAAGATGAAGGTAGGCAAGGGGAAGAATGGAAAAGAAGAATGAGTAGTAACGAGGAGGAGGAGCAGGAAGATGATGACAAAAAGAGAAGAGAAACTAGGATGAGAGATGGAGACATGATTAATATAAAAGAGAAGCCAAGAAGGAAAAGTGAGGGTGAGGAGGGTTGACATAAAGACATGTGAGAGGGACGGCCCGAGGCTGTCTTGTACGTACAGGGGAAACAAGAGTAGGGGAAGCAAGGGGTCACAAGAAGGAAGAAGAAAGAGGAGAAAAGAGAAGGAAGGGGTCACAAGAAGGAAGAATAAAAAGGGAAATAAAGACTGACTGACAAGAAGAAAGAGGAAAAGCAAGAAGAAAGGAGAGGCCATGTGAAGTGAAAGAAGAGAGGAAAAGGCAGAGGATAAAGAAGGGAAATGAAAAGAATAGGAAGAAGAGCAAAACGAAGAGGAAGAAGAACAGAAAAGAACACAGGAGACTGAAGTGGTTCCAGGCTGTAGTGCATATACGGAACAAGAGGGAACAAGAGGAGGCGAAGATGGAAGACAAAATAAAGAGAGAAACGAGAAAGAAAACGAGTAAAAAGAAAAAAAATGATAAAAGTAGAGAAGATAAAAGAAAGCGAAAGAATGATTGGGGAGGAGAGAAGAAAGAGATATGAAAGAGGACTGAAAAGAGGAGCAGAAGGGAGAAAGAGGAAACACACGAAACTGAGGAATAAGAAGTAGGATTAAAAAGAAGAAAAACAAAAGAAAAAAGGATACAAAGGGAGGAAGACATGAGGACGACTAGGGTTCAGATAAAGAGAAAAAGTGTGTTGGTTCCCGGCTCTGGTGTGTGTACAGAGGGCAGGACAGATGAAGAGAGACACTAAAGAGGAAGAAAGAGAATAATGAAAAAAAAGAAAAGAAAAAAGAGGAAGGTCAGATGGAAGACAGGAGATGAAAAAATGTCGACAATCAAGGAGGAGATGCAGAACAGTAGAAACTATCGGATAAGAAAGACGAAAGGATAAGATGGCTCCTGAAGGGAAGAAGGAGAGAAGCGTAGGCAGAGCAGAGAAAAAAACAGAAAAGAGGGGGGATGGGAAGAAAAAAGATTGTAAGACATACAACAGAAGATGAAAGGGTGTGGTAGTTCTCGACTGTGGTGTATGCATGATGGGTCAAGTGTAGAAAAAAAGAAGATGGGAAAAAAAACATAAGAGAAGAAAGAAGAGAAGAGAAAGAAGGAAGATGAGGGGAGAAGAAGGGTATAGGACAAAAGAAAGGAAAAACGAAGAGGGTGAGTAAGCGAAAAAAAGACAGATAAGAAAGAAAAGGAGGAGGAGGAAAACACTGGGTCCAGAGAAATGGCGAATATTTACTCATAATTTGCATGTGTTTTTAAAAAAGAAAGTCATTAGAAGATAAAATGTGAAGGCTCATGATATACACACTGTTGAGAAGAATTACACAAGTATCGTCGATCTTTGCGCTCTAGAAGGTGCGTACCCTGCTAGGGTCGTGTTGACTTCGTCAGAGGAACACAAAAATGGCCAAAGCACGCATAAGAGGACATTGTCATTCTCTCTCTCTCTCTCTCTCTCTCTCTCTCTCTCTCTCATGCAAACGTACCCTGACTACTAAATCTAAAACCAGGCCATAACACGGTGCACTTTGCCACACACATTTCACCAAACCACACCGTTGCAGGAGCACAAAAATGGCCAAAGCATCCCCACAGAGGGTATCAGTCAGGACCAAGATCGCAATGGCAGCTACTGGACTTCCTAGTGGGTGCATGTGTACCATTTCCTTTCAGTGCGTTTATCAGGGAAGGGGATTTTTTTACATACACACATACATACATACATCGTGATCGGCAGTAGTATAGGTAACGCGAAATTTTGTAAATATGGCTAGGATGCCTGACAAATTGGTTCAGTAAAGCATCAGTTAGAGAAGAGGATCTTAATTTAAACAGGCCATGAAGTGGGCGAACCATTAATGCTTAAGGAAATCAAGGATCTTATCTATTAATGGGTCTTTGAGTAACCCATGGCAACTGTTGATGAGTTGGATGAGTATATCCTGAGATTTCGGGGAGGGAAAAAAGCTTATTATGGAAGATTATGAAGGGAAATAAAAGTTAGGGGAGGCAGAATTACCAACGATTACTGGCTGGAAAAAATGTGCAGTGTAAAAGAATTGGGAAGTAAAAGACACAGTAGGAAAAATAATGGAACGGAAAAAATTGGGAGATGGGGAAAAAAAGTGCAGTGCAAAGGATTAGTGAAGGAAAAATGCGTAATACGGGAAAACAGCCGAAGGAAAAAAATAAGTGAAATATTTAGAAAATGCCTCTGGGAAAAGGACGAAAGACTGTTGGTTAAGAAAAGTGTAAAGTGAAAGATGAGAGAATGTGTAGGGTGGTAGATAAAAGAATATGCAAAGTGAAACCCGCCTCATCCCAACCGATTTTTCACCAGTGAACCCCCCAATCCTGACAGTTTTGGAGTTTTATTTTTTTTTTCCCAAACCTCCATTTTTTTGTGAGAAACAATGGCAATTTACGCATAAAATGCTCACCTGAGCTTAGAAGTGGTCTAACCAGGTGGCTCTTTAAACACCTGGTACCGTGTTCTCTGTAGCCGTGCTGCAGCTGTCGCGTTTTCTATGGTAGCGGTGACCATTGCAAACCACTGAGAATAGGTAGGTGTTTGTTCATTTGGTACGAATTTAAATGTAGTACAAGAATATATTGGTTTTCACACCATAATATAGGCAATATAAGCGTTGTTTCACTCACTGAACACATCAACCTACCGCACCATCCTTGGCGATGTTACCTCCTCATCACTTCAGCTTGTTTCTTCCTCTGGTGTTAGGTAATCTTTGTCTTCCACATCGTCATCGATTGGGGAATCACTCTCACTTTGAATTTCGTACCATGGCGTGACATGTCTTTACTGGCCAGGTCACTTCTAACAGGTGAGTTGCCGAGACAGTAGCGTGCAGGGGAGGGCGGGGGAGGGGGGGACACACGGGGTAAGTGTCATTGCCTGGTGGCGGGTAGAGGAAAGTCTCCCGCGTATTCCTACCAAAAACCATGCGCAAAGCTTGAAAAATGTGCAGATGACGGCCCTCGCAATTGCAAGAAGTATGGGTATGTTGTTGGGACTGAGTGTGACAAAACATTGCAACGTATCCATATGTTACCAGGACATGGCGGGTTAAAAGAAACTAAGGAAGAAAGTTGAAAAATTGTGCAGGGTGCTAGTTGAAAAAAAAAATAAAAATCCTAATGTAAATTCTCTGATTGGGGACTAGAGGAGTGCAAAGTATCTTGGTGAAAAATTCCGTGTACGAGAGACCATCGTAGGAGTAAAAATACGAAGAGCAGACGAGGATAGTGTGGGGAAGATAGGAAAGACGACAAATACGTGGAAGAGGAACACCTAGTAGTGAGAGAGGGTAGAAAGTCTATCATGATAAGGTATTTCAGTACCTAACATGAAAGGGATGCAGGGAAAAAATGCACTCAGTGATATGTGGGGCTGTGTGGCGCGGTTGGTTGCACGTAGGAGTATTCCTGGGACTTATGGAACTGATTTTCAAGAGTGCAGAGAGAGAGAGAGAGAGAGAGAGAGAGAGAGAGAGAGAGAGAAAATTTGGGGATTATTTCTACGTAACCTGTAATTTTTTACCTGACTAGATGGATGTCCTAGCTAGAGTTTCAAACAAAACGAAGGCATGATGTTGGTGGTTCGCAGCTTTATTTATTTTTTTTATTTAATTATTGATTTCTCTTTATGCATGAGTAAGAGTGTCACATCAAATTTTCCTTATGTACACGTGATCAAATAACTATCCTTACAGCCATCCATCCACATTTTGAAACAGTGAACGAAACGTATGAAAACATTCTCCATTAACTACTCTTAATTGTACAGTAGCCAGTAATTTTATCAGTACGACATGAAAGAAGAACATGTAACACGTAAAGTAAACAGTCCATTCAGAATTATTGCCTTTAGAAAAAACGCGATAAACAACAGCGCTCAATGTGAAACTATCGGTCACCCGTGTAAAGATCGTTTTCGAAGCTCCGAACAACCTCCTTAACACTGAACGATACGGCTTGGTGGATGTGTAACTCAGCCAGACATACTCAGAGAGTCAGCAAAATCTGTGAATTATGAGTGAAGCCGTGAACAAAATTCGGCCTCATTTCTCCTCCAACTGTGGCAATGCAAGGCGTTGTGTAAATTTTTTCTTTAATGTGATGGCAGTACGAAACACAGCAAAAGAACATGAGAAAAGAGAGTACCGTTTTTCATCAAGGGAGAAGGGAGAAATATCTAAGGCATGACACAAAGCTGGCAGAGGATTGTCGTCATACTCTTGCTGATGGCAGTAAATGCTGAGAAATATGACACCACGATGAACGCCAGTATGAAATATTACAGAGAATATGATTTGTTTGGAAAGATAAAAAAATATATATATATAGCTAAACTTCTAGTATGAAGAAATTATAATGAGAATATGGTTAGTGTATACTATATAAAGACTGAAAAAATGATAACTCCAATTATGAATAAATTATAATGAGAATGTGATTAATATGATATAATTTTAAAAAGTATAATGCCTCGTACAAGTAAATTACAATGATAAGATTAGTGTGAAAAATTAAAAACAAAAACAAAAGCTAAAACACCTAATATTAAAACTTACACTGAGAATGAGTAGTTTGATTAAAAAAAAAAAAAAAAAAAAAACTAGTATGAATAAATTGCACTGAGAATGTGATGTATGATATAGATTAGAAAAAAACGAAGTATGAAAGGTTTAAATAAAATGTACCTACGAAAAACGCTACATACTAGAAAGAAAAAAAAAAAGAAAATATTGCTGACTGGTGACGGAGGGTGAAAAATCAGTAGTAGTTGTTTGTGAAAAGACTGTTTAAAAATATTTGTAACAATACTAGTAACGAAATATACTTTTGTGAAAATGGTAGTAGATGCAGGAGCGCACCATTCCCTCACTTCATGTAGTACTGCCTTCCACTGACTCTACACTGGATGACAAGCCACAAGGTTTCCTCTACCCTAGGAAACCATTTACTACGCTGAATAGTAATTATAATAGCTAGTGGTCTAGTGGGTTAAGACTCTCCAGCAGGTTATGGTCCATGAGGGTCTACATCCGAGGGCTGGTATGGTAAGGTTATGGGGCAGACGGTGTTAGGCCGCTTAGCCACGGTACTCATCTCCGTAACTTAGGCCTTTTATCCCGTGACAGGTTTATTGCTCACATAATGACACGGGTTGCGACGAGTCACTCGCCTTTAACGTCCGACGAAGTAGCCTGTCCCCGGGCCCCAACACTCCTGATGTATCAGTAAAAGAGTGGATGATGGATGAATGGGTCGATGAAAAGATTACAACTAAAACGTGGGAAACATTTCTCGTTAGATGAGAAGTAGGAACCAAATAGAATTGGTGAGTGCAAGAAAGACAGCTGCATGTTGCTGAGAAACATAAACACACTGGGTTCGGTATGTATAAAAAAAATGTATGGTATATCAAGATTAATTGCGGAAAATACTGGCCCGTGCAGACGGAAAGGACAGATCATAAGCACAAGTTTGTGAGACAGTATAAACGGTACAGTATGTATAAAAATGCTGGGTACGAAAAAAATAAACTTATAGTAAAAAAACTGCAAAGGAAATAATGTTGTCTGGAGGCGAAGGTGTGAAAAAATACAAAGATAAAATGTTGCAGAGACAAAAATGCAAGGTGCTAAATATATCTACAAAAATACCTGGTACAAAATGATTACAGGGGAAAATAGTGTTCGTTAATGAAGCTGAGGGGAAAGATCAGTAACATAAGTGTGTACAGTGTAATACTATAGATATGGTTACTAAATGTGACCGTTCAGCGAAAAACAAAAGGAATGAGAAGGTTAAAGCAAAAAAAAAAAAAAAAAATTTAGTTGCGTGAAGTGGATGGGAAAAGATAATTATATTAAGTCTGAAATGACTTCCCTTTCGTCACACACACACACACACACACACACACACACACACACACACACACACACACACACACACACACACACACACACACACACACACACACACACACACACACACACACAAACACACAAACACACACACAAACACACACACACACACACACACACACACACACACACACACACACACACACACACACACACACATACACACACACACACACACACACACACACACACACACACACACACACACACACACACACACACACACACACACACACACACACACACACACACACACACACACACACACACACACACACACACAGGAGTGGATATCCCTCTTTTCGATCTAAAATAAGATACCAGGGGAGAGTATTAATGTTTCTATTTATGTACGAGTAGTGGTCTGGTTGTTGTGGCTGCTACCGTCATTCACTGCCCTTAATATCATCTTCAATTTCACCATCTTCATCTGTATCACCTTTCATTCGAGGACGTTTTTATTTATTTAATTTCGTGATGAACAAAATACTTATATGCCTTTAAAACAATTCGTGTCTTGACTAGGGAAGAATGCGTGACATGCTTGATTAGGTGTCACGTAGGAGACTTAACATTGGTGATAGAACGGGAGAAAGTAGAACACTTGGTCGGTTCTTAAAGAGGTAGCCAAGGGGTCCGACCTCTCTCTCTGTACGCTTTCCACAGTAAAAATCCGCTTTCACATCGTCCTTTTACATTGCCCTCTTCAGCTTAGAGAAAGAGAGAGGGGGGGGGGAGGCAAAGGATAATACAACACGGAGATAAGCGAAAGTAAGCCAGGTACAGTACAATGCCAGTGGACCAGTGGGTGAAGGAATCCAGCCAGGTAGTACTGTCATGATATCTCAGAGTATCATGCCTAATATTCTCTCACCACAGTCACATATTTCTACATTCCAGTAACAGGGGTAGACATATCACAATTTAGTTAGCAGACTAGCGTGTTATTATTATTAACTTGACACCTTTCAGATCATCTTGCTTATCGTTATCAGACAGTGCATTTTCTAAGGTTTACAGCGAGGCTTTTCTAACCTAACAAACTTCTTATGCTCTTTCAGCTCAGTTGATAGCCAGAGACATTTACATAACAGGGTCTGTTTGACCTTATTCATTTTACACGAATTTGGCCTAAAATTTCGAGCTCAACATCATGAATGCCGAGTTGTTAGGATATGTGAGCACTAGAATGTGGTACTTGTCATGAAGAAGTGCTATGGAATGGATGTAGAGAGGCAGTACTGCCTTCCTTTGCCGTTTGAGCTGTATGAATAAGCTGCAAAAGGACAAAAATCTGGACCAAGTTAGAGTCAAAGGAGTATAGAAACTAAGAAAGCCCACATTTAGCTCGTAACTAAGTGTCATTTAAAATCATGCAGTCAGGTCTTAGTGTTCAGGTTTGGTCCACTTCCCTCAGGTGAAAACAAAACCAAAGTCCCTCGCACCTCCACCTGACGGCACCCCACACCTTGTCATGTCACCTCTTGAGTGCTAAAATCACGACGTCTAAACTGAAACATGGATTGGCGATAAATTTCAGGACTTGTGTGATGGCAGTAGCCGAGCCGTCCATACCGAAACACGCGATGGTTGTCTTATTCAGGATGGGTTTTATGTTATCAGAGGAACCGTCAGTACTGAAACCTGCGATGGCTATATTATTCAAGATTAATGAGGTGGCATTAGCGGATTTTTTTTTTTTTTTTTTTTTTTAGCGGATTTTGTGAAAGATCGGGTAAGACTCTAGATAATATAATCAGTAATATTGCCTTCTTTCCTTTACTGTCTTCCGTGTAGAAATCAGCATCAGCATTATCATTTCCTTCATTACCTGGACTGCTGATTACTTCGTCACAGAATGGCCATTTTTCGAAATTTCCTTTTCAACCCTCATAGTTCCGAAATGCTATTAGGATCTCTCTCTCTCTCTCTCTCTCTCTCTCTCTCTCTCTCTCTCTCTCTCTCTCTCTCATAATAATACTTCCAAATTCGACAAGGTATATTGAGAATTGCAAAGTTTTACGGATATCATTTTCTACACCTTTGTGTCACGTTGTCTTTATCCATTTTTGCCTTTCAAATTTGATCCCGAAATTGTTAAGCTGCATTCAAAGTAAGTTAGTTTACAGGTATATTATTTTCGATGCTGGTTTTTGTCTGCCCCAGTGTCTTGCTCCATCAACTTCCAGTAATGATTCCCTTTCTTCTGTATTACTAGATGGAACGTTATGTAATAGCAGTATGAAGCACAACCATTTGTATGAGGAAAACGAAATTAATGTTGGTTTGTTTTCATCTGGAGGATCTGAGCCACTCCCATAACTTGAATATTAAGTTGTGGTTCCATGAAGTTCAGTGAGCAGTAGTTATGTGGCTGGCATGAATCTACTTGGTTATAAGTTAAATGCACTATTACTTATAATGAATCTTTCTTCAATAAGTTAGTATCACGGTATAAAGTTCAACCCGTCTCTTATATAGTATACTCATTTCACATTAACTTGGCCTAGATTTTCGTCCCTTTGCATCTTATTTCATGTACCGAAGAGGCAGAAAAAGACAATGCTACAGCTCTACATGCTTTCCACAGAACTACTTCGTGACTAGCATCGTATAGTAGTGTTAATCTTTTGTTAAATCTCAGCATTCAAGATGGGTATATGGCAGTTTTAGGCCAGGTTAGAGTAAAAAGAGTGTATAAGTAGTAACGTGATGTGATAGCAGCATGAAACACACGGCTAATTATACACGTAGTTCTGTTACACACTGTTGTCCCAGATATTGGCCCTTCTGCAACTTATTTCACGTAGCGGTGCAAAGAGACAATATTACCGATTATCATCCTCTCCATTGCACTTCTTCGTGACTGGCATCATATTCTAGTGCCAATCTCATATTACATCTCAGCATTTAAGGAGATGGTAATTTTAGGCCAAGTTAGAGTAAAAAAAAAAAAAAAAGGATACTCTGACGTTTGGAGGAATGAGCAGAATGGAAGGCAGAACACAATGTAGGCAGAGGATTGCTGGCGTAATTTTGCTTTTGGCAGCATTTAATTGCGACGAGAGCCAAGACCTGTATATTAATTCCCTTCTCTAAACTGGTTACTCGTATGTTTTGTGTTGGCTGCCACAGACGATTATTTTTTTCAGCTTGAGCATATTATAGTTACCTGGGTATTAGATGATTAGTATTTAAGTGTGAATATTCGGCTGCTTTTGTATTTTTTGCTTTTGTCATTAGCTCCCTCAGTGTGATGACCTTCTTGTTGTTCTTTCTCGCTTGAGTTCTATTTTTTATTTTTCCTTCTATCTGGTGATGTAATTCAGATCAAACAAAACCTTTCATAGTGAAGGAATTGGAAACATTCTCCATTAATCCTGTCCATGACGTCTTTTTCATTAATTTTTGTATTCAGAGAGAGAGAGAGAGAGAGAGAGAGAGAGAGAGAGAGAGAGAGAGAGAACGTTGACTAGTAGGATTATCTCGAGCGACATTTCCAGGTAAGTTGTGGTGCATCTGTGTTCAGAATGGTGGATTTGGGGATGAGTTGTGGTGGTAGTGGTGGTGGTGGTGGTGGTGGTGTGTGTGTGTGTGTGTGTGTGTGTGTGTGTGTGTGTGTGTGTGTGTGTGTGTGTGTGTGTGTGAGAGAGAGAGAGAGAGAGAGAGAGAAGGGATGGGGGTAAGTGTGACAAAGTGAATAGATGAAAGGCAAGACACCCAGACAGTAAAATGTGTGTGTGTGTGTTTGCTTCCATACTTGACCTGAACTTGTTTTCTACTAATCCATCTCAAAGAATTTGCCTTTCTCCATCGTATGTTGATATTGTCCTTGATGATGATAAGGAGGAGGAGGTGGAGGAGGATTATGATGATGATGATAATGGTTTCTTTTATTACTTTTATGGTACTGTTTTTCTTGGATATCTTCTGTAACTTTCCCCACATGCTTATTTTCACAATCGTTTCCTTCCTCTCTCTCTCTCTCTCTCTCTCTCTCTCTCTCTCTCTCTCTCTCATGCAAACGAACCTTCCACTTCATTCCTTTCTCCAGATTTTTCTTGACCATCTCTTTATTCTTCTCTCTGTTTCTGTTCCCTTTTCTCCCTCCCGTTCCATAATTCCTCTATCCACATCCGCTTCGTCTCTCTCTCTCTCTCTCTCTCCCCCACTGCCCTCCTTTTCCACTTCATTCACATTTTCACGACTTTTTATTTTCTTATTTGACATACCTTCCTTCTCTCTCCCATTTTCTTGTCCCTGTGTCTTTCTTCCTCTTCATTTTCTCCCAGTTCTCTCTCTCATCTCTCTTTTATCATTTTCTCAGTTCTCTCTTCCTTTGGTTTCACTCCCTTTCGAGTCCTCATATTTCTGGTGCCTTCAAAATAGTTCTTTTATTTTTCTTCCACACGTCTTTCCTCCCTATTCCTTGAACTCCCATTTCCTTAATTTATCCTGTCTCTTCCTCCTTTCCTCACTGTCTCTTACTTCAGTGTTTTCTGATTTCCTCGTTCTTCCTCTCCAGAATCACTCTCTCATTAGTTTTCCATTTCTTTTAATGTCTCGTCCCTCATTAGTCTTATACTCTCGCTTTGCCCCATCTCTCTTCTCGCTACCCCCTCCCCTCTCTCTCTCCTCTCGCTTCTCCCACTCTCTCTCTCTCTCTCTCTCTCTCTCTCTCTCTCTCTCTCTCTCTCTTTCGCCTCCACCCCCCTCTCTCCTTTCGCTGCCTGTTTCATCCATCTTTTTCTCCCTGTCCATCACGTTTACCACTTCAGAACTCACTGTTATTAATCTCTGTCCCAGTTCTCTGCTTATTCTGTTATCTCATCTTGTAATTTCCATTTTTCCCTCTTTCCAATTTCTCTTTCTGTCTCCCAGCTCCTTCACACTTACCTCTCACATCCTCAGTTGCTTTTTGTTCATGCTTATTTCCTCACAATCACTAGCTCTTCCATTTCTCTTTCTTGTCCACGCCCTGAATAATTTCTAATAACTCCCATTTCTTTTTTCTCTCACCCCCCCTGCTCCTCCTCCTACTTCTCCTCCTCCTCCCCCCACAATACCCTCATAGCCCTTTCTTCCTTGCTGGTTTCCCGATTTCCTTCCACTTGTCTTTAAAAATTCTTCTCCTTTTACTCTCCCAACTTTTCTTTTTGTCACTTTCCCAGTACTCGATGCTCATACATTCCCATTTCCCAAATCTATCTCCACTTGTCTCCTGTCTTCCTTGCCCTTTTTTTTATTCCTCCCATGCCTCCTTCCCACCTCTCAGGACGGGAGGAGAAACGTAGGAGAAGGAAGAAGTCCATGTCCCACATCCAAGTAACTTTCGCCGTAGTTTTCGAGTCTTTCAAAATTTCTCATTTTTCTCCCCCGTTTTCCTCTCCTTTCCTTCATTTTCTCCTCCGGTCTCACAATATCCCTAAGTCCATTTCATCCCTCTTTCCTCCCCTCTTTCCTGCTTAACCTCCAAGGACTGAAAGACAGACGGGAGATAAAAGAATAGAGGGTCATTCCACACACGCAGCCAACTGTCTTTGCAGTTTTCAAGTCATCCAGAAACTCTCTAACTTTTCTCTCCCTATTCCCCTCCTTCCACTTCTTTGCTATATTCACCACGCCTGTTTCTTCCTTCTCATCTCCCGTGTCTTCCGCTTTAACCTCACAGGATAGGAGCAGAGATGATAGCAAAAGGGATAGGGTAACACACACACACACACACACACACACACACACACACACACACACACACACACACACACACACACACACACACACACACACACACACACACACACACACACACACACACACACACACTTTTTTTTCTAACTTTCGTGTATTCCACAGTCCCTCTCGGTTTCGTCCACAGTCTTCCTTCGTTCCCCAGTCACTTTCTCTGTTTCCCAGTATTTCTCGTCAGTTTATTCCTCCTTTCCTCCCAAGTCCCCCCTTTCCTCCCGTGTCTCCTACTCTGCCTCTCGGGGCGGTAGGAGAGGGAACAGGAAGTCATCTCACACAGGCACCAACTTTCTGTGTCGTCTTCGTGTCCGCCACTCCCTAAGCACGCTTCATTAGCGACATCAAAGGCCGGACTTCCAGCCTCTTCCTTCTCTCCCCTCGCCTTCCCTTCTCCTCTCAGTCTATCTCTCCCTCCCTCCCACCGTCCCTCTGCCCATTACCCTCCCTCCTGTCCGCTGTACATGCTTCACCCTCTTCTCTTCCGCCCTCCCAGCCTCTTCTCCCCACTCTTCTCTCCCCCTCCCTATCCCTCCCTCTCCATCCATCTTCTCTTCCTCGCTCTTCTCTCAGTTCCTCTATGCTTCTCATCCTCTCTCCCTCCTCCCGACCATCCTCTTCTCTTTCTGCCTCCTCTCTCCCTCCATCATTCCTCCTCCACTGAAGTTTTTCAGTAGGCTTTGATGCCTTGGTAGTCCAGCAGAGGAAGTAAATACAGGAGGTTTGGGGAGGCTCTTGCTTACCCTACTTTTGCTATCTTGTATTTTAGTGTTGAAGGGTTTTGTCTCGTCTTTATATCCCCCTTCCACGCCACCCCACCCACCTCTCTCTCTCTCTCTCTCTCTCTCTCTCTCTCTCTCTCTCTCTCTTCACCCCCCCGTGATCAAGCGGCGTCAGTTAGAATGTGTAGGATTTCCAACTTGTGTCCTTTGATGTTTCTTTCTCAAGATTTGCGTCAGAGCCAAGATGCTGAATGCCAAGTTCTTCAGTGATATGCCTTTTCTCATTTTCTTACCAGCGAGATTATTCAGCTCTTATCCAGGGCTTATTGAGATATTAGGGCTCTTATTCATTGTTATTCAGGTGTTAGGGCTCTTGTTCAGGGTTTTTCAGGTGTTATGGCTTCTATACAGGATTATTCAGGTGTTAGGGCCTTTATACCGGGTTATTCAGGTGTTAGGGCTTTATATAGGATTATTCAGGTGTTAGGGCTTTTATACAGGGTTATTCAGGTGTTATGGATTCTATACAGGGTTATTCAGGTGTTAAGGCTTTTATTCAGGGTTATTCAGGTGATAGGGCTTTTATACAGGGTTATTCAGGTGTTAGGGCTCTTATTCAGGGTTATTCAGGTGTTAGAGCCCATTTTGAGGGATATTCAGGTGGTATGACTTTCACTGAGGTGTTAGGGCTATTATTCAGGGTTTAAGGGTCAACCAAGAGACTGACCTATTATTTAGTAGAAAAGATATAAAATCAGGATCACATGGCAAGGTCAGTTTACGCAGTTCCTATCCGATTTACACCAAACTTGGGGAAATGTTCAGGGTAAGGCATGGAGGAATGGACTTCGAGTATACCGGTAGTCCGTCAGATGTCAAGGTCACAGGGAAAGTCAAATGTTAAGGTCAGAGGGCAAGGTCAGCTCAAGCAGTGGCACTAAACTTGCTGGAAGCGCTGCGGGTCAGGCAAGGTGGAAGTGGTTTGGTTTTGAGAGCAGTCAGGTAAAGGTCAGGGCCACGGAGCAGAGTCAAATGTCCGACCCATATACCAGTTGTTGGTGCTGGGCTGGTGGTGGTGTTTCAGTGTTCCTTCTTTTATATTTTGCAACGGGATTCTTATCACATACTTAAATCTAAACGTCTCTCTTTTCTTAATCATACTTTAAAACACACACACACACACACACACACACACACACACACACACACACACACACACACACACACACACACACACACACACACACACACACACACACACACACACACACACACACAACACCGCTCGCTGGTGCACTGGTAACGTTCTCGCTTGCCAACTGGTGGACGGGAGTTCGCGCCTCGCTCAGGTTGCGAAAAGTTTCACTGACGATGTGGGTGGTTACTGTCCCCCTTGAGCAAGGAGACGGGTGTGTGCGTGTGTGAAGGTCACAGCCTTGCCCTTTGATCGGACTATATGAGCTCTCAGCTCCCTTCCGGGAGGGTAAAAAGCTGACGATCACGACCATCCAGTGATCCTGACCGACCCGGTGAATTACACACACACACACACACACACACACACACACACACACACACACACACACACAAATATTGTACTGAAGAAATACTGACCCAACAAAACACACACAACTTCTCCTCCACCACACTACCTACCACACCATGACAACCACCATACCATCACCACAAAAATTCCCAACCGAGGAACCACAAACCCAGCACCAATAAAATATACCACGGAGAATCATAGTCATACTTCGTATCCACCACCGCACCACCGTTATCCAACATCACCAGTGAAACACTAATTTCTCCACTGAAATACCTCGTAAAAGAAACACAGCCACGAAAAAACAGACTGACCCCACAATGCTACCTACCACACCACCACCACCACCACAGGCACCTTTACCTACCACACCACCATTACCACCACCACCACAGGCACCTTTACCGACCACATCACCACCACCACCACCACCACCACAGGCACCTTTACTTACCACACCACCACCACCACAGGCACCTTTACCTACCACATCACCACCACCACCATCACAGACACCATTACCGGCCACACCACCACCACGGCACCATTACCTACCACACCACCACCACAGAAATACCTCACTAAAGTAAGAGCCACGAAGAGACTTGCCCAGTGATACGACCTAAGACACCACAACCACCACCACCATCACCACCACAGGCACATTACCACATCACCACCACCACCACCACAAGCACATTACCACATCACCACCACCACCACCACAGGCACATTACCACATCATCACCACCACCACCACCACCACCATAGGCACATCACCTTACCACACCACCACCACAAGCACCACCACAGGCATATTACCTTACCACACCACCACCACAACCACCACCACAGGCACATTACTTTACCTTACCACCACCACAGGCACATTACCACATCACCACCACCACCACCACCACCACCACAGGCACCTTTACTTACCACACCACCACCACCACCACAAGCACATTACCACATCACCACCACCACCACCACAGGCACATTACCACATCATCACCACCACCACCACCACCACCACCACCACCACAGGCACATCACCTTACCACACCACCACCACAAGCACCACCACAGGCATATTACCTTACCACACCACCACCATAACCACCACCACAGGCACATTACTTTACCACACCACCACCACAGGCACATTACCACATCACCACCACCACCACCACCACCACCACAGGCACCTTTACTTACCACACCACCACCACCACAGGCACCTTTACTTACCACACCACCACCACCACAGGCACCTTTACTTACCACACCACCACCACCACAGGCACCTTTACCTACCACACTACCATTACCACCACCAGCACAGGCACCTTCACCTACCACACCACCACCACCACCACCGCCACCACAGGCACCTTTACCTACCACATCACCACCACCACCACCACAGACACCATTACCGGCCACACCACCACCACAGGCACCATTACTTACCACATCACCACCACAGAAATACCTCACTAAAGAAAGAGCCATGAAGAGACTTGCTCAGTGATATGACCTAAAACACCACAACCACCACAGGCATATTACCACATCACCACCACCACAGGCACATTACAACATCATCACCACCACCACCACAGGCACATCACCTTACCACACCACCACGACAAGCACCACCACAGGCGTATTACCTTACCACACCATCACCACAACCACCACCACAGGCACATTACTTTACCACACCACCACCACAGGCACATTACCTTACCACACCACCACCACAATCACCACCACAGGCACATTTACCTTACCACCACCACCACCACCACCACCACATTCACCACCTGCACCACACCACCATCACAAAAATATCACCGAAGAAACGACTCTCCCCCATACAACCATCACCTCCTCCACCACACCACAACCACCACCGCCACCTCAACTCTTCTCTTTTGACGCGTTAAGCTGGGTCGGTAAAAGCCAGCATGCTCCTCTAAAAGTCTGTAGCGGCTGGGATGCGTGTGAGTGGAATAGTCAATGGATTGCTATCAGGGGGACCCGTCCCTATGAATAACAGATGATTGCACGTGTGAGGGTTGGTGCAAGAATGCCAGCTACCTATGGACCTTCTCTTTTCTCCCGTGTACTAAGCCCTTACCTTTATATTATCTTTGACTTGTCTCCGTGTGTTTGTGCTTTTACAGTGTTGCTTTTTGACCTCCTTGCACAGTGAATTTTTCTCTTGCCTCTTAGCTTCACTTTTCTTACCATTCTGCTGGTTTCTTAATGTTTTCTCCAGTCTCTTCAGTACAGTGACGTGTAATTCTTGCTTTATTCTTGTTTGCCATTGCCCTTTTACTTTATCATGGCGCCTCTATCCTATGAAGAAATGATGATTGCAAGTGTAAAGGTCGATGCCAAATAGTAGGAACCTGCAGACTTTCTTCCCACTCCCGCGAGGCTTACCTTCTCCTTTTCTTTCCTCTCTTCATTTCTGTAGCTTTCCTTAGTGCAATGGCTCCCTTCATTTTAATTGTACATGCTTTACTTTTTTCCCTTTACCTTTACCATTCTTTTAGCTGTTGTTTGTATTTTTAATAATTTTGCAATCTGGCTTTAGTCCCGGTCTCTACGATCTTTTTTTTTTTTTTTTTTTACTTTATTCCCACACTTTTCATTATTTCTTATTTGGCTCCTCTTCCTCGTGACTGTCTTTATTTTTGTACATTATAATATTTCCTTCCCTTCACTGCTCTGATGTTTTTATATATTTGTCTTTGCTACATGCCGTCTTTTCCTTGTTTGTTGTCCCCCCAACTTTGTGAATTACTAGTGATGGCATGTGTAAAGGCCATTGCAAGAACACCATTGATTGCAAGTGTAAAGGCCATTGCAAGAATACCAGTAATTCCAAGTGTTAATGCCTTTGCAAAAACAACATTGATTGCAAGTGTAAAGGCCATGGCAAGAATACCAGTAATTCCAAGTGTTAAGGCCGTTGCAAAAACAACATTGATTGCAAGTGTAAAGGCCATTGCAAGAACACCAATGATTACAAGTGAATAGGCCATTGCAAGAACACCAACGACTGCAAATGTTGTGGCCATTGCAAGAACACCATTTATTGCGGGTGTAGAAGCCATTGCAAGAACACCAACGACTGCAAGTGTAAAAGCCATTGCAAGAACACCAAGCACCAGTGGATCCTCTTCTTCCTTCCATGTGGCTCACCCTCACCTTCTGTCCATGTCCTCTCTCTTTATAAGTGTTTTTGTTGTTGTGCAGTGCCATGATTTGTGTATTATTCTTTCCACATGCATCTACCTTTTTCTCTGCCCTCTTTTCTCCTATACAGTTTTATGTTTTGTTTTCCCGTATTATCTTTCATATTGTATTCTCACTACTCAACATTGTCTTCTTTCTAGGTGTCAGCAGTGATTGCAGGTTTAAAAATCATTGACCATTTATTTTCAGATCAGCGTTTTTATTTTGACAGCATATCTGTATCTGTCTGTCTGTTTCTGTCAGACTATATCTCTCTAAGCTTGCCTGTCTGCCTATCCCTGTTAGTCAGTCAGTTAATCTATGAACCTATCTGCCTATCCTGTCTGTCTGTCTACCTGTCTAGCTGTCAGTATCTATCTATCTATCTGTGTATATATAAATCTTCCTCTCTCTCTCTCTCTCTCTCTCTCTCTCTCTCTATATATATATATATATATATATATATCTATATATATATATATATATATATATATATATATATATATATATATATATTTACAGTATATATAAAATCTCTCTCTCTCTCTCTCTCTCTCTCTCTCTCTCTCTCTCTCTCTGTCACATTGTTTCATTTTTTTCCTCGTAATGTAATGGTAAAGGGATACAGAGGTCATCAGATTAATGCATGTGGTTGATACTATCCTTGTAGGCGTCAAGGTAGAGGGTTGGAAAGACAGGGGAAAGAAGGGATTAGAACAGACCCTCCAGTACAACAGATCTTTCCCAGCCTGATTAAAACTGTCTGTAGGTAACAACAACAAAGTGTGAATGACATCACTCAGGTTGTTGTGAGCTGAATAAAATCATCTCACGTTAGCTGGAACAATATTGCTAGAGTTTCCCCGATCGTGAGAGAGTTAATGGAGACGGTATTTACACTCTCAACAGATTCGTGTGGTATAATTCATCCTGTAGGCATTATTCAGGTTTCTAGTGCAGGCGTTTGAACGATATTACTGTTTGAGTGGTTGTAAGAAGGGTAGCATTTTATGTGACAGAGACGTATACTCGCTAACTTTGGACGTGTTGTTATATTCTCTTCATGTTGTGTCCAGACGAACGTAGAGCAGAATTTTGGAATATATCCCTCTCTTACTGCTTTACCGCACGAGGCCTCCCCCAAGCTTAGTATAGGTAACAAGGATATACCAATGAAATACGTCACCAGAATCAAAAGGTCATTATTATCTTTTTGGCAGTTTGTGTGGTGCTGGCGTGAGGGCTTGTGTGTATGGTTGTATGGTTGGCAATTTGAGAGATGTGTTGGTATTTGGGATTTCTGGTGTTGGCGTGAGAGTTCGTGTGTGTGGTTGTGTGGTTGGCAGTTGGAGGAATGTGTTGGTATTAGGATTTCTGGTTGTGGTGTGAGAGTTCGTGTGAGTGGTTGTGTGGTTGGTAGTTGGAGGAATGTGTTGGTATTTGGGATTTCTGGTTGTGGTGTGAGAGTTCGTGTGAGTGGTTATGTGGTTGGCAGTTAGAGGAATGTGTTGGTATTAGGATTTCTGGTGTTGATGTGAGAGTTCGTGTGTGTGGGTTGCGTGCTTGGCAGTTCCAGGGATGGTTGTTGACTCATTCTTGCTTGCTTCAAACTATTTGCGAGTTACGAATACCATGTTTGAAAATGTAAGCTGAATAAAATCGTCTGAAGGAAGCAAGAAAAATCATATAAAAGTCATCACTGTACTGGATTACTTAACATTATCCTGTTGGCTTTGTGTGATTTTTTGGTTGGAGCGTGTGAGTGGGCAGGACAGGGAAGGATGAAGTGGCTGTTCGTATGTTTTATGTATTGGTTCCCTCCCTTCCTGCTGCCTCGTAGATGGTAATGTATGTAAGTCTGCATCACTGCCTTCTCACGATCTGTAAAGGGGTCCAGTCAGCTCTCCTGATTTTTGACAGGAGACGTGTGAGAAATTTTTGATGTGCGTGATTTTTTTTTTTTTTTTTTTTACTTGAGTTTGTCTGTGTAGGGTTAATAAAGGCTACATCTAATCCCTCCTGGTCAAAAAGTCTCTCTGAAAGCTGAATGAAATCGTTTGGTGATATCAGGAATAGCTTACAGTGAGACATTAACACATCATGTACTGGTAAGGAAGAGGGGCGGGGGAATCCACATTTAGCCTAGGAAAAGACGTCCCTGAGTCTTCGGTTTCTATTCTATGAGTTTTAGGATGTGGATAGGAAAGTCTGGCTGATGGTAGTGCGTTTACCTTTGCGTCGTTACCATCTCTTTCATTTCTCTTTATCTCCAGCTCTCAGTTTTTCTTTAGCATCGTTGACTTCTCATTCCTCTCTCTCCAACTCTTTTGTTTTTATATAGAAATCTTGAGAGCTTTTGGATAAGGCTCAGTATTTGAATGACGTGATTAATACGAGTATATTGATACATCTGCTCAGTTGGGTGACGCTTTTTCCAGTTTACTCTTGCTGCTTCCAGAGATTTTACTTAGCTCAGAGATTTATTGGACTGGAAGGGTTGCATACACACGGCCTGCTGATTATTTCCACTACCTAGGCAATCTCCTTTTCTTCCCTATTTTCTCTTCCTCACGCTATTCTGTTATTTTTCTTTTATTTCTTCCTCCCTCTTCCTCTTTGATTTCGTCTCATTTCTTCCCTGGTTCCTCCTATCTTTCTTCCTCTTCCAACCCCATCTCGTCTCTCCTCTTCTTTAATGCTGTGTGTTTCCCTGTTACCTCCAATTTCGCTCTTCTCCTTTCCCTAGTCTTTCTCTCCCGTCCTGTACCAATGCTCTCTTCTTCCCTGTTACCTCCCATCTCACTTCTCTCTGTATTTCCTTTCCTCTCCCCTCCTTCCCGATGCTATCTTTTATCTTTTTTACCTCCTGTCTTCTCACTTTCTCTCCCAACTCCCTCCTCCTTCCGAATGCTCTCTTCTTTTCTGTTACCTTCTACTTCTCCCGTCCCTACTCCTTCACGCCTCTCTATTCCCAATGCCATCTTTGTTTCCTCCTTCTCCTCCTCCTCCTCCTCCTCCTCCCGTCTTGCTATATTTTATGGGTATTGAACTCTCACCTCCCATCAGAGCGTGGCCCACAATGGATTCAG
Organism: Coenobita brevimanus; assembly: GCF_032717465.1. Classification (NCBI taxonomy): domain Eukaryota; kingdom Metazoa; phylum Arthropoda; class Malacostraca; order Decapoda; family Coenobitidae; genus Coenobita; species Coenobita brevimanus. The sequence continues at coordinate 8,051,259 of NC_136954.1, forward strand.
TCAAGCACGTTCATTGGCCAGCATATTTATGGTGATCCCAAGTGTCTGTGTGGCAGAATAATGACGGAAATAAAAGCAAGGGGAAAGGGGAGGAAGGGAAGAGTAAGGGATTATGGAATACATACCGGTACATAAAACATACGTGCATACAGGGATACATACAGATAGATATATAGATAGATAATAGATAGATAGGTAGTAGGTAGGTAGGCAGAAAGGTGTGTGTGTGTGTGTGTGTGTGTGTGTGTGTGTGTGTGTGTGTGTGTGTGTGTGTGTGTGTGTGTGTGTGTGTGTGATAAAAACGGAAGTGCTGAAAAAAAAAAATCAGAAATTAATGAAATACAGGAGTGGATGAAAATGTGAGAGTTTAAGTTCGATAAAAATAAAGAGGGAAAGTGTGGATTTTTCTTTTTTTCGTTGGAATAACACGCACTTTGAGGGAAACATACCTGGAAAAAATATGGGAATACGTGAACATCTAGATTACGATTTATATAAGAGAGGAGAGGGGGCAGAAGGCAAGGACACTTGGGTGAAGGCTGATATGAGAGAGGAATAGGATGGGGGACAGAGTTACATAGATATACAGACCCAGAAGTGCCTAGTAGGTGATCAGTAGAAAGGTTAGATTAGAAAGAGAGAGAGAGAGAGAGAGAGAGAGAGAGAGAGAGAGAGAGAGAGAGAGAGAGATTATGAAACCCTTCCAATGAGTTGGAGTATTGGATTGTAAGAGTCAGCTTGTGTTAGAGAGCATATAAAAGTGCGTGAGAAGTAAGAACAAAGGAAGGTGTGAAAGTGAGGGCAAGGGTAAGAAAGATTTAGATGTGTGAGAGAGCAGTAGGTAAGAGTGAGAGAGAAAGAACAGAGTGAGAAAATGCGAGGCCAAAGGAATCTAAGCTAAAATGATGGTTGTTGGTGGTGACTGTGATGTTGGTTGATGAATTGGTTGTTCGGGTAGTAGTGATGATGCTTGGTTGTTTAGGTTGGTTAGGTGGTAATGATGGTTGGTTGGTAGATATAAGAGTGATGCTCAATTGGTTGTCTGGTTGGTGGTGATGGTAGTGAGGTTGGATGGAGATGATTAGGTTGGTTGGTTGGTGACTGTGTTCTTGGTAGATTTGGTAGTGATGCTGTCTAAGTTTTGTTTGTTATATGACTGGTTGATTGATTGGTTGATGGTTAGTTGGTTGGTTGACAAACTTGGTACTGATATATGTCTAGTTATTTGGCTGATCGGTTGGTAACGATGGTGGTTGGTTGATTGGTTGTTGATGATTGTTGGTTGATTGGTTGTCGATGATGGTTGGTTGGGTGGTAGATCTGGTGTTGGTGTTATTAGATTGGTGATTTGGCGGAGAATTTCAAGATTGTCAAGTTGTTGATAATGGTGGTTTTGGTTGGTAGTGGCATTAAAATGGTTGTATGCTTGGTGATAGTGACGGTGGCTTTTGTTATGGTGGTTGATTGTGATGTTTATTTGGTTGGTGGTGGTGGTGGTGGTGGTGATGGTGAATATTATTAGTGGAGAGAGAGAGAGAGAGAGAGAGAGAGAGAGAGAGAGAGAGAGAGCGAACAAGCAAATTTGAAGCAGGTCAGAGAATTGAGTATAGTAATTAAGAGAGACAGACACAGACAGACAGACAGACAGACAGAAGCTGGAGAACTAGGGACTGTGGGCATGGGAGAACAGGGTTGTAATCCAAGGTGTGGTTGGGGATTATGGCTCACCTGCTTCCTTTCAGGGAATCAACGACTGGTCATTCTTTCCTTCAGTGTCTGGGCTGATGAGGAATTTACGATACAACGCCATGTGAATATAGATATGAGAGAAAGGTGGGAATTTGTGGAGTACAACTGAAGATATAGCTGAAATGAACAGAAAAATGTGGAACAGAGGTATGGGAAAATGTAGGATGGTTCATATATAACGCCGATGTCCACTGGATGATTCTTGTGCGCTGTAGGGACGACAATCAACGTCTACAGTGTGTAACCTGCACCACCTACTCATTTCCTACTCCCCCTACCACACCCACGCCCACACCAGGAGACTGAGCCGTCCCCACAACACAAGATACCTTCAGGCGAGTTTCTAGTGAAGCCTTGTTTACGAATGACTGTATGGAGATCAATAAAGGACAGAAAAATAGTGAAAAGAGACAGTGAAGCCATACGAGAAGGATGTGGCAGTAGAATGAAAATGGGTGGGAAAAAATGGAGTGGGGATAGGGAACAAAAGTATAGGAAAAAACGTCAGGTGGAAGGAAAATGGGGAATGGGAAAAGGTGTAAATGGAAAAAGGATAGGAAAACAGCGAATTAGGAATGGACGAAGGAAAGAAGGATACGAAAATAAGTGAGAGAATTATAAAAGGAAGGAAAAATGGCAGTGTAAGGAAGGAAACTGGGTAGGTGCGAGAAGGGCAGCATAGTGGGTGTGGAATGAGACTGTTTCTCCCAATGTGGATACGGCCATTTAAATTATTTCTTTATATCCCATAACCACTGTGAACCCGACATACTTTCCTAGAACATTTAGTGCAGAAGTCTTAGGACTCTCTCTCTCTCTCTCTCTCTCTGTTTCCATAACTTCTCTGGTATATTTCCCACCTCTCTCTCTCTCTCTCTCTCTCTCTCTCTGCTTCCATAACTTCTCCAGTATATTTCCCACTCCCTTCCATGTTGAATCTCACACACGTCATTAACCTTTCTCATACATTCCTGCCTTCCTTCCCTCCTGCCCTTCATATATATTTCATACATTTCCCCTCCGTCCCAAATACCTTACCAAACGCATCCCACTTCTTGTTTATATAGTTTTCATACATTTTCCTTATACTTTTCATACAGTTTTCCTCACCCTAATAACGAGTTTATACATTTACTTCCTCTTTCCTGTAATTTCATTCTCCCCCTCCTTTTTCTTGTGTTTAATATCTGTATATTTATCAAACATTTCTCCTCATTCCAAATATCTTTCCTATATTAGCCATACTCCTTCCATTCCTCTCTCTCTCTCTCTCTCTCTCTCTCTCTCTCATTTGCCTCCCAACCAGTGTTTGTCTCCACCCCCCCTCCCCTGCCCCCTCCGGGATACCCACACGTGTGGACACTTAACACTATTGCTTACCCCCACCCCCACCCCCTTCCGCCTCTCCTGGTTCCCTCCATCTCTCCCCTCCCCCTCTCTTCTTGCTCCTTTTTGTCATTCTATTTTTCTTCCCGTCCTCCACTTCTTTATTTTTCTCCTCCCTCCTCTCCCTTTCATTTTCCTCCTACACACTTGCTTTTCCAACATGCATCTTGTCTTTCCTTTTCCATCCCTTGCCTCCGTCTTTTCTGTTCCCTCATCCCAAGCCAGTATTTTCTTCTCCTATTCTTTTTCATCCTTCCTATACAAATATTTCCTTCCATTTCGCCTTCCCATTCTTTTCTATCTCCCCCTCTCACGCCTTGTTCCTTCTTCCCTTCTCACTCTCTGTTTTTCACCTTTTTTTTTTTTCCCTGTCCCTCTCGCTGTCTTCATGCTCATCTTTTTCAGTTCCTTCCTTCCCCCACATCTTCCCTTCCCTTCCCTTCCCTCTTCTCTTCTCCTCCTTTTCTCTGCTTCGTTTCATCTTACCTTTCCTCCCTATTTTGCAGTGTCCATCCTTCTCTCATGTTTGTCTTTCTATTTCTTTCACTCCCCTTCTCTTCCCTTTTCCCCTCTTCCCTCTTCCTTTCCTCTTCTTGTTCTCCCCCTTTCTCTTCTCCCCTTCCCTCGCCTCTTTATGCATTCCGGTTCACTTTCTAAATTTCTTTTGGCACTACGTTTCTTTTCCTAACTTTCTATTTTTTTTTTCCTCCGCCATGGCAGTGTTTTCTCTCTTTTCCATCTAAGATGAAGGCGGATATTCTTGTCGGGTAAAGAAGCTCTATTGATATGAATTCGATATAAATAACGTAAAGAATAAAGTTCCGGTGTAATATTCGAAAGGACTATGAAGCAACAAACCCAGATCCACCTGTATATTCCAACAAAGATACAGTTATGTATTATTTTCTATTTATTTGAGGATTATTTGTTGGTTAATTTGGGTTTGTAGCATCATTTAGGGGGTTTGAGTAAGTCACTTGGGTCTCGAATGGAGGGTTCGTGGCATTTATCATTTTGCCTAGTAACTGGGAGGAGGCTTTGTTTTGAGATGAAGTTGGGATCGTTAGATTTAATTATATTTCTTTTATTAGCTACTTTATGTATTTGAAAAAGATCCTTTATAACTAAATATTAATGGTACGAACTTGGAGGAGGCTTTGTTTTGAGATGAAGTTGGGGTTGTTAGATTTAATTATATTTCTTTTATTCGCTACTTTATGTTTTTGAAAAGATCCTTTATAACTAAATATTAATGGTACGTGCCATGCTGGCATCAGAGGACACGTAATTTGCCTGAAGATGGCCTGTGGTGCGCTAAAATTTGGATTTCAAAGTGTTTTTCAGAGTATTTTTCATCATATTGTTACTTCCTTGTGTGTGTGTGTGTGTGTGTGTGTGTGTGTGTGTGTGTGTGTGTGTGTGTGTGTGTGTGTAATATTGGTAAATGAAAAGACACTATGCAGAGTAAAATGGTGTTAAGTGAATGGTGTGGGTGTGGTGTGAGTGTGTGGTGATTGGTGTGGGTGTGGTGTGAGTGTGTGGTGATTGGTGTGGGTGTGGTGTGAGTGTGTGGTGATTGGTGTGGGTGTGTGAGTGTGTGGTGATTGGTGTGGGTGTGGTGTGTGTGTGTGTGTGTGTGTGTGTGTGTGTGTGTGTGTGTGTGTGTGTGTGTGTGTGTGTGTGTGTGTGTGTGTGTGTGTAATATTGATAAGTAAAAGTCACTGTGGTGATTGGTAAAATGTGTGGTGTGAGTGTGTGGTGATTGGTGTGGGTGTGGTGTGAGTGTGTGGTGATTGGTGTGGGCTTGGATGATTCATGGCTGTAGGTAAAGGCACATTAATAGGGACCGTTAAGAGAGACGGGGATCATACGTCATCCTGGAGACAGTGAGGGAGGAAGAGAGGGGGATTTTGGTGGTGATGGAAATACAGTATAGCAATATTTGTGGCGTGATGAGGCCAGATGATAGGAAAGGTGGTGGCGGTTGGTGGGGGAGGGTGGTAGTGGTTTTACTAGTAAAGATGGTAGTGGTTGGTGGGAATCGTTAAGGTAGTAATAGTGGGAAACTCGGTTGTGATGGAGGGGAAATCGGAGATGTTTTGGTATAGTGGTAGTGGTGATGATGGTAGTAATGTTGAGTGGTGATGGTAGGGAGGGTAACAGTTCAGTGATGGTACTGTAACTGTAGTTAGGTTGGTGGAAGTAATAAGGATGGTGACAGTGGTATGAGATGGTGGTAGTGGTGTGCAGAGCGGTAGAACTGGAAACGGTAGTAGTACTAGTAGTAATGGTAGTAGTGGAAGTGGTGGTAGGAATTGTGGTAGTGTTAATGTTATTGATGGAGGAAGCATATATGGTAATGTTAATGGTTAGGAAGTTGGTAGTCAGGATTAAATAACAACTGGTGATGGTGTTCTTGGTGGTGGTGGTGGAAGTGCTGGTGATGATGATGGAAAAGGGGTGAATGGTGGCAGGCATGTTGGAGGCTGTTGCATAGAGAGCTCGGACATTTTCCCTCCTGGACACTTTCCCTATGTGTGTGTGTGCGTGCGTGCGTGTGTGTGTGTGTGTGTGTGTGTGTGTGTGTGTGTGTGTGTGTGTGTGTGTGTGTGTGTGTGTGTGTGTGTGTGTGTGTGTGTGTGTGCGTGCGTGCGTGTGTGTGTGTGTGTGTGTGTGTGTGTGTGTGTGTGTGTGTGTGCGTGTGCGTGTGTGTGTGTGCGCGCGCGCGCTTGAGTGCTGCAACACTACATTACATACACTATAAAGGACACTTTCTGTCTGTCTGTTTGTCCACGAACTGCTCCCTCAATTTTCATTTTACCTGGCCTTAACCTACATATTTGGAATCCTTATGACCCAAGGAAGGTTTTAGGGGGGTCAAAATATAGATCTGTGGCATTTGAGGTCACCGGTTGAGTTTTCGCTTTTTTGGCCTGGGCAACGCCAGGTACCCTTGTAGCCCAATTTTTGGCATGGAGACTCACATGACCTCCATTTCGGACATAGGCTATGTGAGGTTGACTCCGAGGTTATTTGAGGTCACCGGTCGGAGGTCATTTTAGGTCACCGGTGATAGTAAACAAGTACGCACAAATACTGTGCGTTAGTCTCTGAAAACTGAAATAGAAAGTTCCTTGACCTCTTATTGTCCCTCTTCAAAAGCATGAGAGGTACATGGATCCCTAACCCATTCCAACTCGTGTGTGTGTGTGTGTGTGTGTGTGTGTGTGTGTGTGTGTGTGTGCGTACGTGTGAAGGACTAATTTGACTCGTAATCAAGAAGACCCAATCCTACATCATAACTGGGGCTCACCGAATGTCATGCCGCCACCACGTAGTATTCAAAATGTGGGTGTGATTCAGTTCCGTCTGGTGAGAGCAAGTTGACCATACCGCACCATAGTTACACTTTTGCATGCGGCCTATTTCACAGTTAAGCTTAAACGTTGAAATTCACAAAGTGCCTGATTGCTAAGTGAAGCAGCTGCCAGCCATTTCGAGAAAGTCATCTTGTATTTCAAAAAGAACTATATCCGTGGACACTTTCCAAACGCCTGCCATGTCATCAGCATCAGGTAGTATATTATGTGGCAATTTTATATACAGGTTATCCCGTATAAATAGCACTGCACTAGAAACTCGCCTTGCAGTACCATGCGTGTCATGGGGACGGCTCAGTTTGCTGGTGTGGGTGTAGGTGTGGCAGTGAGAGTGAGAAATGGAAAAATGATGCAGATTAATGACGCTGACAGCCGTCCCCGCAACACACGAGAAATCGCTCGATGGAGTGGACCAGCTTGTATTACGAACTGAGCTGGCAAGGATGAAAGGAAGGAATATATTTAATGCTTCGAACGCCTGGCGAAACGGAGGGATGGAAGGAGAATGGGAAGGAGATGAGTGGTGATGGAAGGACGGAGGGATGGAGAGGAGAGGAGAGGAGGAATGGAAGAACGAAGGGATGGAGAGGAGAGGAAGAGGGATGGAAGGACTAAGGGATGGAGAGGAAAAGAGGAGGAATTCAGAGGAGGGATGGAGAGGAGAGGAGAAAGGATGGAAGGACGGAAGGATCGAGAGGACAGGAGAAATGATGGAAGGACGGAGGGATCGAGAGGAGAGAAGGGATTGAAGAACGGAGGGATCGAGAGGAAGGGAAGAGGGATGAAAGGACAGAAGGAAGAAGGTGAAGGAACAGGATAGAGGAAAGAGAAAGGGAGAGAGGAGGGATGGAGGACAGGGGAGGAGGCGAAAAAGGAAAAGGGCGAGGAGGAGGAGGAGGAAGAGGAAGAACAGGAGGAGGAGGAGGAAGAGGACAAGAAAGGAGAGATGGATCGTGTGAAGAATGGCTGGAGTGAGAGAGGGATCTGGGGATGAATGGGAAAAATCGAGAAATTTATTTTGGTGAAGGGAGGAAGAAAGACTGATGATGAGAGGATGATAGTGGTGAAGGTGATGGTGATGCTAGTATGATTATGGTGGTGGTGATAAAATTAATGGTGATGGTCATGGTGAAATTGAGCATAGTGGTGATGGAGACTAGGGGGAGGAGGAGGAGAGTTATGGTGATGGTGCATTGAAGAATAATGACTGTACAATGAAATGGCGTTTTTATTAGGGTAAAACAAACTTTGCCCGACCTGGACCCCCTCATTTATAAACCGATAATATTTGCATGTCCACATATTATGGGGGAGAGAGAGAGAGAGAGAGAGAGAGAGAGAGAGAGGGGGGGAGAGTGGAGGGTAACCTGGCGTGATGGGGGTGGGCTGGCATTTTCCTTCCACACCATTAATATACGCGGCTTTACCCCCAGCTGGTCCCTAAGCCTCAGTATTGAGCAGTGGCGCTGTATTGACTCCTTAGGCGTCGTTATTCACACCCACGACACGCCAAAGACACCGCTGATCCCCTCCCAAGCCGTCCTCCCTCATATCCCCCCCCCTAAACAACCTCCAGAGCCCATCTATAGACTCAGTCCTTTTTTTTTTTTTTTTTTCTGACAAATGTCCATAACCCCTCTCAGGTCAGTTGATGATTAGGTGTAGTTGAATTGGAGAATAAATTTGACTAGTTATCAAGGAGACTCATTCCTACCTCATAACTAAGAGTCACTAATTTCAAGGCACCGCTATTTAATATGTGAGATATGAGAGTGACTCAGTTTTGTCAGATGAAAGCAAACTGGGTATTATAATATGACACATCCACGTATTTTAAGATGCTTGCTGCCCAGAACCACAGATCATTCATTCATCCTTTCCAAAGCTCACCCATATGCCTACCCATCGATAAAGACCACCACACTATTCGTATCAGGAGCTCATTAACTCATACACATTCACATTCACTCATACACATTTACTTTCACTCATACACATCCACATTTACTCATACACATTCACCTATCCCCTCTTTAATCCAGTAATCTGTTCTCTTGTTATAATTTCTTACCTTTAGGCAATTTCATTAAGCTTAAAAAGGATGTTGAGTAGAGAATGGGTTTATGAAGGCTATAATTTAACTACACCAGTTTGATAAGCTCTTCATAGCAAAACGAACTGATTATAGGATTAATGCAAAATAATATGGTGCGGATTGAAGGTGTTAAACTCTGCCAACCAGCTTCAAAATTCACGTACGTACAGTACATCCAGAAATCACTCACCCATCCACCTGTATATTTCCAAAAGCCACCTACTTATTCATCTTTAGAGCTCTCTAACTATTTCACCTCTACCTACCTTTGAGGACCCTACCAACCAACATCAGAGCTCTCCTGTCCACTAATTACCACTGCCTCCGTATTAAATCCATGCCAGTCAGCCTCAGAGCTCTCCTGTCCACTAATTCACATCCAAAGCTCACCCAGGCCTGTTTTCTCCTAGGCCTGGGAGCACCTCATTTTTTACTACTATATTTCTGTATTTGGCACAGTAACCCCTTCAGTCCATCCACCCACCCACTCTCCATCTCTACATCCACCCCTTCTCCTGCTGTTTCACTTATCCATCTACTCAGTTCCCATCCACCGACCCTGTCTTCATCGATTCCATTCATTCACCCATCCACACACCCACTCCCCATCCACCCAAAAGCTCCCCCATTCACAATACTCATCCACCTACCCATTCCCCATTCACAGCACTCATCCACCTACCCATTGCCCATTCACAATATTCATCCACCTACCCATTCTCCATTCACAGTACCCAGCCAATCCCCATCCACATCACTCATCCATCCATCCTACTACTATCCACTCTTGGCTATAATTTTCCCACTTCCTCCTGCCTTCCGTCCTTCCCTTCTTCTCCCTCTCCCTCAGTCCTCCCTCCTCCTCCAGCCTTTCTTTCCTCTGCTCCAGCCTTCTTTCCCTCTCCTCCAACTTTTATTCCACCTTCCTCTCCGTTCCTCTCTTTCCTCTTCTTCTCAGTCTACACCTACTAGTCTTACCTCCTTTTTCCCATCTCCCACCCACCCAGCCTCATTCCATCGCTCGCATCTTCCTTCCTTCCCTCTCTCCACCCTTTCTTTTCCTTCTTTGTCAGGCTCCCCCTTTCCTTCCTTCCTTCTTTCCTACCACCTAGTACATCTCCCCCCTCCATTCCTTTAAGCTTCTCTCTCCCTCTCTCATTTTCCTTCCATTTCTCTCTCCCTGCCAACATCCCCTTCTCCCTCATCGCCCTCATCGGTTTCCCTCCCCCCCTCTTTTTGCAAGCCTCCCTCTCTCCCTGCAGCTCTGTTAACCTCCTTCCATCACTCCCTCCAGTCCTGTTACTCTCCCTCCATTTCTGCCTCCAGCTCTGTTATCCTCCCTCCTTCTCTCCCTCCAGCCTTGTTAGCTTCCCTCCGTGTCTTCCTCCGAGCCTTCCTCTCTGCCTCCCAACCTCGCTCCCTCCATCTATCCTAACCTTCCTCCCTCCTTCCGTCCATCCATCCTACTCTCCTATCCTTCCCTTCTGCCTGCCTTTCCCCCTCAGCCTTCCTTTTTTTCTCCGTCGCAGCCTCCCTCTCTCCCTCCATCTTAAGTGTTATTAATCACCCACGTCATCGGTTTTTATCCTTTTTTCCGGGAGGTTCGGTCGTTTATGTTCTATCGTGGTCGCTTAGGATGTGCTGTTGTCCTTCACAACGAGATAACTTGAAGCAGAATCATTTTTGTTCGTATTTTAATTTTTTCTTCGTTTCTATCATGTTTTTTTTTCTACGTTTTATCGTTTTTTTATTACTCGTACTTTTGTTTTTTCTTGGTTTTTATCGTGGCTTTATTTTTCATCGTTTTTATCGAGGTTTTATTTTTCTTTTTATCGTGTTTTATTTTTCTTCGTTTTTATCGTGGTTTTACTTTTCGTGTTTCTCGTGGTTTAATTTTTGTTGGTTTTAATCGTTGTTTGGGAATCTTCGTTTTAATTTTTTTCGATTTTCTCTTTTTTTCGTGTTAATCGTGGTTTTGTTTGCGTTTATCTTCTTTTAATTTTGGTTTTGGTTGTCCTTTTCTTCGTTTTTATGGGAATTTTGCTTGTATTTTTCGTTTATACTCTGGTTCTCGTAGTATTTTTTTATCGTGTGTTTTTCGTTTTTATCGAGTTTCCTTTGGATCGTTTATGCTTCTGTTTGGTCGCTTAGAATCTGTTTTCGTCGTTCACGAGGCTGGTGAGGGACGCCTGCCCGTGGTGGCACCGATATAGCCGGCTCTGCTACCTAAATATACAAACGATCCTTAACTCCTTCCCTGTCCTCTGCTGGAAGGATGGTGAGCTGCGTAGATTCAGCCAGCAGTTCACCTAACTCATATTCAGGAGAGTCTGGGGTTACAACAACAAATAAACAACAACAAGAACAGTGAGCATTATCTCTAGCCTGATTTTCATGTTTGGACGTTTTTGTTGTGTGTGTGTGTGTGTGTGTGTGTGTGTGTGTGTGTGTGTGTGTGTGTGTGTGTGTGTGTTGGTATTTAATGTATTTTTGGTCCAGAGTTTCGCGTTACGTCCTTGCTACTCAATCTGTTATTGTCGTTAACCATGCTTAACCTTTAGGCTGACATTAATTTTCTTTTCGTTTTTGTTTGCCTCCTCTTTATATTTCTTTGCGTGTTTTCCCCCATGCCTAGTGTTATATTACTGTACTTATTTATTATATTTTTTTATTACTTTTTTTATATTACTTCTTTCATTGTCGTTTACAGGGTTTACATTAGGCTGACTTTGGTTTTGGTGATTTTTACTGCCTCTGCAGCTGGTAGTTTTTCTAGATTTCGTGGTTCAGTGTTCTTTTTCTGCCTATTTTTTCGTGCTGTAATTCATGCATTGTTTTATATTTATCACAATCATTCGCTGAGCATTACATTCAGGCTGACAGTTTATGGTTCTTTTTAAAATGCCGTTTATTGTAATTTTCATTGTTTTGTGTTTGGTCGTGCCTTCGTCTTTTATCAAATATTATTCACCGGACTTTACTCGTAGGCTGACTTGAGTTTTCCATGCTGCTGTTTGGTGGCTTTCATTGTTCCAGTTTCTTTGTTTGTCGCAGTTCGTGTTTGAATTTATTAGATTCAGTCATCGGTCTTGTCTTTGAGGATGACAGTGTGTGTGTGTGTGTGTGTATGTGTGTGTGTGTGTGTGTGTGTGTGTGTGTGTGTGTATGTGTGTGTTCTCGTGATGGGGTCTGTGCACTCTGTTTTTTTTAGCTGAATTTGGGTTCCTTACCAGTTATTTATTTTTTTTTTTACGTTTTTGAGCATCTTTTTTTCAATATTTTTAAAATATATGTTGCGTAATTGTTTATTCTTCATTTTTTGTGGTGTCTTGTATTTATTTATTTTCAGTTTCGTAATTTGTTTTGCATTCTTCATACTTCATATTCCCATTGTTTATGCTTTTTCCCTTTATGTGTCCATAGTTTTTTACAATTATTTTTCATTGTTTTTCATATTTGTCTTGGTGTAATTTTTTTTTTCGTTCACTATTCTTCCGTTTTTATTGTTTATAATTTGCCTATCACGTTATTTCCATATTTCCCCAAATCTGCCAGTGTTTTTTATTATTATTATTATTTTTTTTTTTTAGCTTTGTGTCCCATAAGTAGGGACGGCCAATCATTGTGTGTTCCGTACTGTGACTATACCTTTCTGAAGAACGAGTCTCTCTCTCTCTCTCTCTCTCTCTCTCTCTCTCTCTCTCTCTCTCTCTCTCTCTCTCTCTCTCTCTCTCTCTCTCTCTCATGGGGGGTAGAGTGGGTAATGGTAGCTTATCTGGTGTGTTTGTGCGTCTGATGTGTGTCTGAGGTGCTTGTGATGTGTCCGGAATGTGTCCAATGACAAAGAACACTCTCTGGGATGCACTGATGTGGTGGATGCTTGGGGTGGGTGTGACTCTCAAAGGTTTAAATATTTCTTGCACATGTAGGCTATAAATTATTACTCGTTCACTGTTAATTCTAAGTTTTATCGTCGTTTTCTCTCTCTCTCTCTCTCTCTTTTTTTTTTTTTTTTTTTTTTTACACTGCCATTCTATCCTCCTCTTCCTCCTCCGTCTCTTTCACTCTGTCCATCTTCCTCCTTCACAGTCATTCCATCGTTCCACCCCTTGTCTGCCTCCACCTCCCCCCTCCCCACTCAGCTGTCGTCGTGAATTTAGCAGCGTGTCGTCAGTGGTCGTGCTCAGAGTTATCTCGTGCCGAGGTGGTCGTTGAGTTAGTTGTTCCCTTCCATCCCTGGCGACATTTTTAGCTCCTTTCACACCGTATACCATATTTCCATATTTAACTCTTGACACCACCCGGCGACTTGCTGTGTTGGTATTTAGATGGAAGTTTCATAGCAAAGGATTTATAAGCAGTTCCCATTACCTCATTTTTGTAAGGTAATGTGTTTGCTTTCCTTACCACCAGCCGACATTATTCAACATAGGACAGACCTCTAGTGTGTGGGTGTTCAGATAGATAGATAGATATGTAGAGAAAAATAGAGGTATGGGAAAATAATAAAGTGTATGGAGTCCTGTCTGCCCCGGAAATTAGTTTACTCCTTAGATAGATATAGATTGAGAGAGAGAGAGAGAGAGAGAGAGAGAGAGAGAGAGAGAGAGAGAGAGAGAGAGAGTCTTTGAAAATACGTAGTAAAATGTTGTGGAGTCCTCTGTGTCCTTCAAATTGGTTAACCCTCTTCTGATAGATAGATAGATAGATAGATGGACGGGTAGACAGATAAATTGGTAGATAGATAGATATAGTCAGAGATTTGTGGAAATAGTAAAATGTTATGGAGTCGTGTCACTAAACTCTTGCATGTTCGGGACAACCATTTTTATTTCAGCCAATGCCAGACGTCTTTATTGAGCTAGGAGTGAGTCACAGGAGCCTGAGAGTTAAGATGCCAGCTGAATACAGACCCCCAGCATCATGTCTTGTCCCAGCACCAACATGAACCCGGGTCTTGTCAACGGGTCTGTCTCTCTCCGCCAACACAACCTTCTGTATAATTCTCCCATTCACCAACTCCGGCCACCCTCTTCACTTTATGCTATTATGGACTTACTGTAGGTCTGTATTATGGGTAGCACAGGAGGCTTCGTAGCTCCTCATCCTATGTGATATCTCTTTGTACACTACATATATCGTTTTTATATCGACGTAGTTGGCATCAGTAACAGTCAAGAGGATACTGTTTTTTCTCTTTTTTTTTTTTTCAATGTGCAGAATAAGTAGTTAAGGAGAGGTGTCACGAACTGGCCAAAACCACTGAAATCTGTATTCTCGTTCGCTAAAGAAGCCCCCTAACACCCTTTCCTGAGCAACTTTTTTGCTTGTCACACTTTAATGACCATATCCGTGTTACTTAAGGCATTCTAATATCGCCATACTCTGCATTGATAACGTTCAGAAGGGCGTTAACCAGCCGTTTCCAGAAAGAAATCGCTAAGGAAGAGGTGCTAAGGAATGCAACCCTGTGATAATACAAGATAACAAAAGTCACCGTATCATCCCTTTCCCCGTCATTCACTACTTTGCATTATATTTCCCCCAGCGACAGGCAGTTTACGTGCCACCTTCATTTCCGCTGCTCCTTTTTATTTTATCTTTTCTAACTAAATTATTTTATTCAGTATACAGTAGATGAGACTTTTAACTTGAGGATTTAGCCTTAGTTAACTCTTTGACTCCTACATCTCCGTCCAAAGATGCATAAATTTGTACAGACGTAGCTTGAAAAAAAATAAATAAATAAAAATAAAAGGGCAAATCCTCACGGGACTAAGTAGGTCAGCTGTACACGAGGGAAAAGTAGTTCATGAAGAATGTTAAAATCTGTCACGAATAACATTTTCTCCAAGTAACAAAGTAATTGTTTTTTTCAAGTGTAAGACAGGTTATTGTATTAATCTCTTAGAAACATACCAGTCACGAGGTCTAAGGCTGTATTTTAAGTGATCACGGTTACTTCCTAGCACTTCTTTTTTAGCGACTTATGCTGCACACTACGCCTCGATGTTCTCCTTTTTTTTGTTGATACAATCAGTGTCGATTTGTTAGCGATATAAAAAGCATACAGGCAAATGTTGAGTCGAAATATGCAAAATAAATCGCTGAGGGGGAGATGCAACAGAGCCTCCTCGGCTATCCACATTGCAACTCGTAAGGTGGTATTCTCGTCAGCTTAGGTGGCTCTCAGGCACCTCTTCCTTAGTGATTTATTTTGCTTATTACGCCTGGATAATCACTTGTCCGCAATTTGCGCATCCTTGTTGGACGGACGCAAGTGAAGGTTGAGAGAAATGGAAGAGTTGTTTGAGAGGACTAAAGATTAGGATAAGAGGGAGAAGGATAGAGAAAGGAATGGGTGGAGAGAAGGACTGGAGGAGGAGGCGGCAGAGTTACACAGAGGTCAAGGTGCTTCTTCCACAAAGACCTTACTTACGTTGAGAGACGGAAAGAGAACATTCCCCAACCAAGGATGGGCCTCGAGGAAGGAAGGGGTTCGTGAAAGGTTTATACGATAGAATCTCTTAAGTTCGAAGAGTCTGTATTAAGCTGAATAAAATCGTCTGCTTAAGCAACAAGAGCACTTATCATCCACCTGAGGAGCGACCCGGACAAATGGCTGTGTGTGTGTGTGTGTGTGTGTGTGTGTGTGTGTGTGTGTGTGTGTGTGTGTTAATCTCTCTTTTTATCTATTACACGTCTTATGCCCTTTTCTTAGTCACTTGAATGTCCTTTGCAGTTCATAATTACCCGTCTCCTTCCTGTGTCATATTGTATATACACGTATAGTTAACCTTTAAAATTACCACTTTCCTCTCTCCCGTTATCATTTTCTACCATAGTGTCACCTGGCTTTTGTTTCTTGGGGGTAGATTGTTCATTCATTCATTCATTCACTCATTTTTTCTCTCTCTTTGTTCATTCATTCATTCATTCACTCATTTTTTTTCTCTCTGTCTTTCAGATCGGGACGTGGAGCGACACCCGAGGGCTGGAAACAGTGGCGGTCAAGTACACGAGCCACATGACTGACCGGGTGATGACTAACAGATCTTACATCGTTACATCCATATTGGTGCGTGTATCCTCCCCCCCCCTCTCTCTCTCTCTCTCCCTCTCTCTCTCTCTCTCTCTCTCTCTCTCTCTCTGCCGACCTCCAGATTTAAGCGATATTTTAAGTGTCTCGGTATTTTTCTATAACCTGTTTAATGTCCTTTTTAACTCATTTAGGGATTTTGTATGACATTTAATTTTAACTTCCGTTTTCCCTTAGTTTCCTCCTTTAAATATTTTCACTCTGTGATGCGACTTAGTTCCATATGGTCTTTGTTACCTGGTGCTGCCATTTCATCTCTCTCTCTCTCTCTCTCTCTCTCTCTCTCTCTCAGAAGGAGGAATTTTATATATATTAGCTGAAAAATTAGTGTGATCCCATTTTCCCTGGGATAATATAGCGGCCCCGTTTTCTCCCATCACAGGAAAAGCCATTCTTGATGCTAAGGAAGGGCGGCAACTACACTGGCAATGATCGTTACGAGGGATACGCTAAAGACCTGGCTGACCTCTTGGCATCCTTCCTCGGAATTAACTGTGAGTATACGAATCTGGGGGCTTGTGCTGGAAAATGAGAAGGTATTAGATGATAACGTAGTATTTCTGGGGTATCTGAAGGTAAATTTCTGGGAATGATCACTATAAGGGCTAAGCTGAAGAACCCTTGACCTCTTTCGTCAGAATTAATTGTGAGTATTTGATTTTTGGCCATATGGAGAGGATGGAGAGCGAGAGACTGACGAGGAGGGTGTATGTGAGTGAGGTAGAGGGGGGGATAGAGAGGAGGAGGCTAAGGATGAGGTGGAGGGATGGAGTGGACAGGTATATGAGAGAGGGGGTGTGTGGACTGGGAACAGGGTAGTGAAATAGCGGGGGATGGGGCGACATGGAGGCGGTTTTTTTGTGGCCACCCCTTACGGGATTAAGGCGTCTGGCAATAGATATACAGATATTTAATTTTTCAGTGTATTTTCAGGGGTTAGGAATAAATTTGAGGGGTTCACTTCTTGATCAATTTATTTCATGAGGTATTTGTGTAAGCAGATTTCAATTCTGCTTATAATACTGTATTTTTTGGTGTTTGTTCGAGGTAAAGAAGTTATTTCTGAGTTTTTTTTTTTTTTTCCCTGAAACCACATGGGTATTTTCTGACTTCCATCTGACGAAAGTAATCAACCTAAGGTTTTTGCCTTATGTAATGAAGTTACCATATTAGAGGTAAACAGATTCGTAGGTTTACAACTAATGTACTTGTGTAATTTTCGGATTGTTTTGTTGGAGATTGATATTTATGCATTTTTGCAGTCGTAGGGAATATTGCATGGTATGTAGGACTTCAGGGGATGGGGAGGTCTTGGCTACATGGCGCGGTTCAGTTGCTAGGACCGTTTCAACGTAAAACCGGTTCCACTGGACAGGGAATTTTCAGGAAGTCCCTTTCATACACTCACCCTAACTGCCCTCTGATACATATCAAGTAGCTGTTCAGCCCCCGGAGTGTTGAGGTGGTCACTGGGTGTGTAGGCTAAAAGATACAAAAAAAAAAAAGGGGGGGAGGGGGAGAAAAAAAAAAAAGAAAGAGGAGGAACAAAAGAAAAAATTATATAAACAAAAAATACTCAGTTTTTAAGTGGTTAAATGGAGATGTCAGAGGTAAAGAGATAACTTGTGTGTTTTAATATTGTCGATGCCGTGGACGCATTTTGTTATTATATTCATGAAGAATCTGTACTATTTTGTTCAGCTGAGGAATTTTCTACCTGTATAAAGGTTAATTGCCTATCTGTCTATAACTAGTCGCAATAATCCCGTAAAGGGTGGCCATTTGTCTTTGAGTTGTTTTAAGGGGAGGGGCACAAACCCTGCGCCAGAACACTAGTTAACACTTAGGGAACAAGTATTATTTGGTTACCACCTATCGTTGTAAATGATTTCCTGGTTTACAGGAAACCATTAGGCTTGCCATTCATTGTAAAGTCACCTGAAAAAAGAAAAAGTGACAGGAAAGATGGGAGAAATAGGTGGGAGAAATAGGAAGAGAGGAGGGCAGATACAAAAAGAATCATGCAGGTGAAAGATAAACAGGCAGCACTACATCAAGTGAGTGGATGATGGTTGCCACAACCTACCACACAAGGTTAATCGTGAGGTATCAATTCTTTGACTGGCAAAATTTCTCTGAGCTGAATAAAATCGTCTTGTGACTGCGGAATAAGTGAAAGCGTTTATAGATTGTGAAAGTGTTATTATTTCTTTAGTAGCAGTTACTTTCGTTTTCGTGTTGGAGATGCAGGATATATTTATGGCGCATTAGAAATTCCCTTCACCACAGTCATTGCCCTTTTATTTTATTGTAACCTCAGACTATTTTGTTTCGTATAAGGACAGGAATATCAGAGGGACAAGTGAATAAATTTGTTTGCAAAAAATGTCAAAGGCCAAGGTCTGAAATACATGTAAGGGGAATAGTGCTGCCACAGTGGAGGTACGGGCTCATTGAGTGATCTCGTTTAATAATGGCATCTTCTTCCTTGCTTGTAGGGTCTTGTCTCTGTCGCATATTTATGTTATTGTATACTTGGTGCCCTCTTTCCCATTAATCTGTTACTCACTCGTCTGTGTCCCGCAAGACACATTGCAGCGTGTGAAGGTTATTGTATTTTCTGTAGATCACATATTGTTTCCTTATCGATTTCTTCTTGTTAATGTACCTACCCACAGTTTTTTTTTTTCTTGATTTCCCCAAGATATTAACAATTTGAAGAACAACTTAGGTGCCCAATAATTTATCAATCACATTCTAGTGTTCATGCTGGCTTATTTATCTCTTAGCATGTTCACTCCCGGTACTTCTTTCTTTCTTTCTTTTTTTTTTCTTCTCTACAGACACATTGCAACTCGTGAAGGACAACAAGTACGGTGGCCAGAACGATGGCCAGTACGGCGGCTGGGACGGCATGGTGGGGGAGCTGGTGAGACAGGTCAGTGTTGCCTTAATTTTTACTTCAGTTACCCTCCATTGGTTTTCTCCATTTTCTTTTAACTCATTCTCTCGCATGATGTATTTGTAAGTTTAGTCTTACATCTCCGGACTAAGTTTATTCAGCTTAGCGTTAGTGGGATTATAATGTCGTCATTAACCTAAGTTTACAAGAGGTCTCCCAAACGGTGAATAAAAACCGTTCGGAATGAGAGAGAGAGAGAGAGAGAGAGAGAGAGAGAGAGAGAGAGAGAGAATCTCCTTCCCCCCCCCCCAGGTTACAGGTAAACAACCTGCCACAAAAAATTATTCTTTTGTTGGATTTCTGACGTGCTTTTAAATGAGTTAAAAAAAAGAAGGCCTTATATTATATATGATTTATTTGTTATAAAACATGCAACCCAATAATCCTCTTTGAAAAGGAAGACGAAGCATCAGTCAAATTAGTCTCTCTCTCTCTCTCTCTCTCTCTATGCGGGGTTATACAGAATTAACATTGGATGGGTGGATAGATAAACGAATATAGATAGATGTTTGAATAAATAAACAGATAGTGGTGTTTACCCTGGGTCCGTCTCACAATCATTAGTCAACACATTTCTCTTTGATGAGAGACCCCAAGACCTGATGACTTAAAATGATTCATCATTATATTAATTTATCATTGTATTAATTTGTTTACATGCTGTGTACAATAGTCTCGGCGCGCGACTCTGAGGTTGTGATTATCGTGTCTTGGCAACGTACCCCTACAGTGCGTCTGATTTCGTGTATAATATGAGACGCATGTGAGTCGTGTATAAAATGTTCGTGTATAATAATATTCGTGTATAATATATTCGTGCATAATAATATGATTCGTGTATACTATGATACGAAATCGGACGCACTTTTGAATGGTAGGTTGCCACGATACGATAATAACCTCAGAGGCGGGCGCCGCGACTATAGACGTTATTATTTATTGTGTCGTGAACTATCATTATAGGGAGTGTACAATATAAATAGTAATATTTTTAGACCATCATCATCATCTTCATCATCATGTCATCATCATCATCCCGCCCTTTTAACACCTGTAGGTGGGGTACAGCAAGCCAGGAGTAGAAAAAAAAAATACAATAGTCGGAGAACTTATCAGCATTATGCCCATAGAAGTGGACCACATATTCATTCACCGTGCAAATCCCAGGAATCCTTGCCGTAATATTAATAATGTAAAAATATATAAAATGATATTAGGTGATAATATAAACAACTGTGGATTCAGTGTTGCCTGTGAAAGTTTTTGTAGAAAAGTACCAGAGTTATTCGTGAAGAAGCCTACCTGAATAAACCGAGCCCCTGTTCTGAAATTTTTCTATAGAGAATACAAAAATAATATACATATATAAAACCATGAAATAAAATAGTAGTATATAATATATATAACACACAGAGATTCACATGTGTATAGATCATGTATATATCAGGGTTAATGGTGAAGGTTATTAATTCCAGTGTGGATCTAGTGTGTCATTTGTTAGGTGCGAGTTTACTCAGCTAATGTGAGCGTGCGTGAGTGGCCAAGGTCAGTGTCCAACAGCTTTGGTGAGAATGTGGCTGATTTGTTTGATCAGGGCGGTATCATGATTTCACGGTTGGAAGGTACCCGGTATTTATTTATTATGCATAGGTACTGTTTATTGTGGTAGGTGGGGACGCTTACCATCCACTCACTCGATGTAGTGCTGGTCTCAGGTGTCTGCCCTTTCCTCTCCTTCCTTCTTTCCTTCCTTCTTTTCTGTCTTTCTTTACTTCACTCTTTCCTCGTCCTACTGCCTACGGGTTACTTAATACTCCCTCTTTTGTCTGTCTTTCCTTCATTCTTTCCCGTTCTTTCTGCCTATGGATGACTCTACACTGAGTGAAAAGCCGAATGGTTTCCTGTACACCAGGAAACCATTTTCTATGTTGGGAGGTAACCATATAACCAAATTATGGCGCGTGGTGGTTTAGTGGGTAATTGCTGCACTCCAGTCGGACTGAGCCGGTGAGGGTTTATATCCAAGGGTTGGTTGGAATTACTGCTCTAGTACTGCCACTCAGGGATGAGTGAGGCTGGTCACTCTCACCTTAAATGTCAGGACCAACTTGCCTAGCCCCGGGCTGCTACGCTTCTCATGGGGCAACGTAGGATTGGATGATGATGATGATGATGATGATGATGATGGTACTGTTTACCGGTACATTTAAGTTAGTCATGAATTAGAACTGTTAGGATGCTCGTTATACCAACCTGATAATTAATCGTAATTATCCTAGTGTGTAGCCCCAGTTTCTACATTATATAATTTATGTTTTATTTACTGGATAGATCCGTGGGTGTATATGTTAAAGTACGAGGGTTATATTCCATTGTAATGCGATGATGCGTTTTCAATGGTAAGAGTTCGACTCTGCCTGTTGGTTCCTTCGGGGATGGAGATTATTGCATTAATATTGGCTCAGGTGATACACAGATAACGTTGAATTATTGGTTGTTATTGGTCATTTATATTGATTACCTCAACTGTCACTTATTATTTTCGTTTTTTTTTTTTTTTTTTTATGCAAGGAAGAAGGAACCAGTGGCCAGTAGCCCGCAAATTGTTCCTCCAAGAAAAAACAAAAAAATTATAACAGACAGCCACTACAGTTTATCTGTTTAAATGCCAGTGATTTCGCCTGTTAACTGAACTTTAGTGTTACAGTGTACAGCTGCGGTCAGGAATATCGTTCCACATCATAGACAACACTTCACTCACAACATTGTATTCAGAGGAATTTGTTGAGGTCTTGGGATCCCAGTACTGGGTTTCGAGGGCCATTACTCGGTGTCTACCAGTTATCACAGGCGAGTCAACAGATTGGTGTCCGTAACAGTACTTATATTGATTTAAGTTTATTTTCTGTGCACTGTTTTGCCGTTTTCTTTTTCTTTTTTTTTTCTGCAAGTTATGATTAAGTGAAATCTTTCAGGTCGAAACTTGTGTGAATGAGCTTAATTTACGGCAAGACATATCTTTCATCTGTGGACTCCTAATGCACAAAAGGAAGAAAATATGCCCCGGTCAGTGTCAGATACTGCTGTGAAATAACCCTCAGATGGAACTAGGAGACAGAGAAGAAAGGGGGCGAGAGGAAGAAGATAGGAAGGTGGGAAGAGTGAGTGGAAAATGCCAAAAGAGGGAACAAAAGGAGGAGGAGGAGGAGGAACAGAGATGCAGAGAAAGAGAAGGAGATGAGAAGGTGGAGAAGTAGGAGGAAGAAGAAAGTAATGGAGAAGGAGCAGGAGCAAAAGAGAGGAGGAAAGGAGCAGAGGAAAGTTTTTTTTGTGTCCGACTCTGGGCATAGGCTTCTCAGTCTGCTCCCAAGGCCCAGTAGTCCTCCTGCATACCATACACCTCTACATATCACCACTTCGGCGCTAACACCCACCGTCCATATTGAATACATGCTAGGGCTGTCTCATACAGGACTGGTGTATTGGTATTAGCGGGGGTATTTTTATGACATGTCGGCGGGTCTTCTTGTAGATCAGTAAACTCTGCTTTTACGAAATTCAGATCCTTGAATTGTTCCCTGCCCCAGCGGGGATTTGACCCTGGGCCCTGGTGAATACGAACAGACAAAGAGAGGAGAGAAGGAGGAAAAGAAGTGGAGGGTAATGACGATAACAAGAGGGACGGTGAACAGATAAGAGGGAGGAAAAGGAGGATCAGTAATAAAAGTAATAATAATAATAATAATAATAATAATAATAATAATAATGAAAGGAGAAGAGGAGGAGGAGGATCAATAATAATACCAAGAGGAGGAGATTAATGAAATTTAACTAGACTGGATCTAAATCCTCACTACGTATGTTACAGTTTACCAGGTGGAACGTATGTCAGTATTTTGCGTGTGGAGATTTTTTGGTGGCTGAACCATAGTAAGCACACGTAATTTATGAATGAAACCTCAACCTGTATAAGGAGGGACATGACTGGCTGAAGAGCTGAGCATTGAGAAAGATAAGTTCCTCCTTTACTGTACGAGTATATTCGTTAATGCCGTGCTATCACTGTGTCGTAATATAAGCAGTTCCATGAGCGTAATGAAATGTGTACGGTTAGTAGCAAATAAACAGGAGATATCTGTGTGTGTCTTGGGGGAGGGGCAGGGGTTGTGTGTGAAAGTGAATGAACTATTTGTGGGGTTGGTTGTGTGTGTGTGTGTGTGTGTGTGTGTGTGTGTGTGTGTAAAAGGGGGGGATGGTGACTCTGGAAAGTGTTAGGGGTTTGTGTATGTCTGTATTTCGGTAATGGGGGTTGGTGTGTGTGTGGGGGGGTGTATAACGCAAAACGGTTTGTGGATCAATTATCATTATTAATTATCAGCATCACAGCGAATTGTCAGCATCGCGATACATTACTGTTATGATGATGATTAATGTTTTTGTTTTTTCCATTTTGCTTCGTTATAAAGACTCCAACATACTTCCAAACTCATACATTTTCTCTGGGCAACAGGAGGCGGACATAGCAATCGCGCCACTAACCATCACATCTTCGAGGGAACAGGTAGTCGACTTCACCAAGCCCTTCATGACCCAAGGCATCTCCATCATGATCAAGAAACCCGCCAAGGAGAAACCCGGAGTGTTCAGCTTCATGTCGCCACTCTCCCACGAGATTTGGACCTGCATCGTCTTCGCCTACGTCGGGGTTTCCATCGTCCTGTTCCTTGTCAGCAGATTCAGCCCCAGCGAGTGGAAGGTGAGGTAGTTAGGGGAATACTATATACGGGTGAGGTGATGGTTAATTTGGTTAGGGAAGCAACTGCTGTCTAAAAAAGAAAAAAAAAAATGCTGAGCCTCAGTGGACCGGCTGTCACACACACACACACACACACACACACACACACACACACACACACACACACACACACACACACACACACACACACACACACACACACACACACACACACACACACACACACACACACACACACACACACACACACACACACACACACACACACACACACACACACACACAAACGCTTCACATCACCATATCACTGCCAATAAAACTATTTTTTTATGAGCTTAAAATGGAAAGGCATGTAGGAAATTGCGTCAGGAAATATATATCCAGTGGTCGGCCTCCTGCCGCGTGAAACACTAAGGCTGGCTGTTGGTTGATGCGCCTTTCTGATTCCAGTGCCTTTATTTTATCACATCTTAACCACTTCTCTGATTACGTATTATTTATTCTTGCACTTTTCAGACGACTTTATTCTGCTCTGGGAGGGAAATCAAGTTATAAAAGGGCACTGGGGACTTGTTCTAACCCCGTCACTACAGATGATTTCATCAGACTTGAATAAAATCGTCTGGACGGAAGTTGCGATAATAAAACACATATTACGTCCTCAGTACAGTGACATTTGCTCTTTACCTGTTACCATTTTTTAAATTACATCGGGGCAGACTTTTCGACCTGAATGAGTTAGATATACCCATCCGTAATAGCTTTGTTACTAGTGAGGCTCCCCTCAGCTGAATACAGTCGTCTGGTGGTCGCAAGATTTTAATAATGCGTCATCGTAATCACTTGCAGTTTATTCTATCAGCTAACAGGCAGTTATGTTCAGGTACAAGAGTCCAGTAGGAGTTAATGAAATCTATGTGTGACGCTTGCAGATCGAAAGTGCAACTCGTTATGCAAGATAAGCTGTAAATTACTGTAGCTGCAAATATCTTAAGAAATAGCTTCCCTAGTGTTAATTTTGGGACCGTTTTTGATCGACAGTTTCAGAACGCTAGGCACTGAGGACTGCATGTGAACCTGTCATGTTAAAATATTGTACACAAGTTCGCTTGTTTTAGCTATCAGGCATGGTTTTTGCCATGCTTCAGTAGGGTGTTCCGAATCAGCTTTGGAACACAGTGAAAAGTTACTGAACTGAGAATATTTTACACTGTATACTTCGTTACTGCTAAGAAATCACTCACTGTGCAAATAATGCCCTCTCACAGAGAATTTCACATTATTGGTACGTTTGGGATCATGGGGTTGCATTACACGGGTAAAGTACTGTATTTTGATTAAGAAGCTTAATCCTAAAACCAGTCTTGCCAATAATGTTTCATGGTTTCATAGGGTACGTGTTCGATATCCAGTAATCATGGTAGTGCTTCATTGTTCCAGTATGTGTGTGGCCTGTCCACTAGCTCAGTTTGTTTATGAACCTTGTTCAATGTAGATCTCTGGACGGAATTGTATTTTGATGTTTTTCTCCCCAGGTGAGTGCATTTTTTTTTTGGTTTTTGGCTTTAGTGGTTTCTGCTTTTTTATGTTAAGTAATGGCATAGTATTATTCACTAAGTGATTACCGTTCACAGTTTTTAAATACATTTAGTAACCATGATAATTTAAATTTTCCTTTGCTCCATTAGGGTACTTTATTCTGTCATACATCTTCAAATATTACACAGTTTTCAACAACAATTTTTCTGGTCTTGCTGTTACGTAGATATTTCTGCTAAAACTGTAAATATGATTACAGTAGATCCCGTTCTTAAATATTTAAACGACCTTATTCTAGGTTTGATTCAAATTATACCCTAAGGTATCTTATGAGGCTTGCAAAAATTTTGATGCATAGTCGCGGTCATAATATTGTTCCTATTTTCAGCGAATATTTATGATGCTCTTAAATGACATTCTGATATATATATATATATATATATATATATATATATATATATATATATATATATATATATATTTATCTATCTATCTATATATCTACACATATATATATATATATATATATATATCTATATCTATATCTATCTATTTATCTATCTATCTATATCTATCTATCTATCTATCTATCTATCTATATATATATATATTTATATATATATATATATATATATATATAAAGTGGTAGGTGGAGGCACACAATCCACTCACTCTATGTAGTGCTGCTCTCGGGTGACTGCCATTTCCTCTCTTCGATCTTTCTTTCCTTCCTTCCTCTTCTGTATTTCTTTCCTTCATTCTTCAATCTTCCTTCTGTCTACGGGTGGCTCTTCACTGAGTGACAAGCCAAATGGTTTCCTGTTCACCATGAAACCATTTACTACGCTGGGTGGTAATCATATAACAAAATTATGGTACCTGGCGGTTTAGTGGGTAATTAGGACGCTCCAGTCGGATTGAGCCTGTGCAGGTTAATATCCAAGGAGTGGTTGGGGCTTTTTGCTCACATAATGCTACTCAGGAATGAGTGAGGCTGGTTGCTCATCTTAAATGTCAGTACTAAATTGACTAGCCCCGGGCTCTTACGTTCCTCATGGGGTAACACAGGATTAGATGATGATGATGATGATAATATATATTATACATACTGTATATATTATATACTTACATATATATTATACGGCATATATACAGTACATATATATATATATATATATATATATATATATATATATATATATATAGATCATCAGCCGTATGTCCACTGCAGGACCGGTCTATCCCGACCGAAGTGAGGACAATACAGCCAATATATGTCTACCAAGTGTCGTAGGCTGTCTGGTAGAGATTGTATGTAGGGTGAGAAGTGCTTGTAAGTGTATTGTAGTGTTGGAGTGGCTTTGGATGTGTGTGTAGTGTGTGAACCAAGTGTAATCGGCCCGCCCAAGGCGACTGGGTGCAAGCATACTTTATACTATGAGAGAGAGAGAGAGAGAGAGAGAGAGAGAGAGGTGATAAATATACGTTCAAGGACACTACTGATTACAATACTACTACTACTACTACTACTAATAATAATAATAATAATAATTAATAATAATAATAATTATTATTATTAACACGTAGCAATATCCTACCCTCCCCTTCCTCTCTCAGGTGATAGAGATGTACGGCAAGTCAGGTGTCAGCAACGACTTCAGCATCTGCAACAGTCTGTGGTTCACCCTGGGGGCGTTCATGCAACAAGGGGTCGATATCTGCCCAAGGTGAGCTACAGGTACATAGATACATACACCATACAGATAAGAACCGTATTTTTTTTTCCTAGGAGGTCTGGTGTATATATTAATGGAAAGACTTGCTCCATGATTACAGGTGTTTAAGGATCACGGAATTCTGGCCTGAACAGGTGAGAATTATTTATGCTGATAAACAGACCATGAAGATATTACGATTATTTCACGGTTATCTGAGTTAAATGATAATAGTAAGAATAATTGCATATCTAAAGAATCCTAAAAATTTAAGGAACAAAGATACACACAGACACATTCAAAGTCATGGTCTGTGGTTCACCTTGGGAAATTCATGCAACACAGGAAGGATTTCTGTGCTAGCTTGCAGTATCAATTATAGACCATAATTATAGAGTTTTTGGCCGTGTTTTCCTACATGGTGCGACGTTAATATTTATAGATAGTCATTCTGATAATTATAAACATTTAAAGACCTGCATATCAACCGTACAAGCCTTATGTGCAGTCACCATCAAAAGTCCTGTCACTTCTCTTACCCCTATCCCCGTGATCTTTGACAATCGGTGTGGTGAATCTGTAACACCCGACTCTGATGTAGTGCCATACCAAGACATGTGTCGGTTGCTGTTGATTCGCAGGACTGATCATAACCCCGTGTAGAGAAAAGCAGGCAGGTGACAGGACTTCTGATGGTGAGTGTAGTAGTGTACCATATGTTCATTTATTTTTTTATATGGAGATGGTTCAGCTTTAATGTTTATAATAACTGATGATTCCATGTCTGAGTATCGGACAGACAGACAGGAGAATGTATGGCTGAATGGGATTAACTGTGTGTGTGTGGTATCTTTCTCAACATCTTTAGTGAGATATCCTATACGTATCACCTTATCCTGCTCTTGTTTGCCCGTTGCTGTAAATTTAGTATCGACATACTTTGCACCCATAACGTCTATCTGTCTATTTATGTATAACCAGACCATAATCCCGTAAGGGGTGGCCATTTGTCTCTGAGTTAGTTGCTTTACGGGAAGGGGCACCAAACCTCCGCCAACCCACTTGCTGGGACGTAGGGAACACGTGTGGGTTGGTTATATGGTTACCACCCAGCGTTGTAAATGGTTTCATGGCTTACAGGAAACCATTTGGTTTGCAAAGTAAAGCCACCTAAAAAGGAAAGAAGAGTAATAAAAATTGACAGAAAAGACGGGAGATGTAGGAGGAGAGGAGGGCAGACACAGAAAAGGAATGGTAAAGGTGAAGGCAGAAGTAGGCAGCACTACATAACGTACTCGCACAAGATAGAAAAACACGAGTATGCAGAATAAATCGTGCATAAGGTGCTGCGAAGCCAAGGACGCCACCTAGACCTCGGAAATAGGACGCATCTCTGCCTGTGAAGAGGATAATGAGGCCTGTATCTGAATCTTGCATTTCGAGTATTCTCTTGACAACCTAATACATTCGTATGATGGTGGCAGTGGTAAAATGTAAGAGGCCACCGTCGTGAAGGGGTTAGCCCTCCAATATGGTGACTTTTATATTCTTTATGTTGACACCAAATGATATGTGCAGTTTAGGCAGGACCTCTTGTGGAAAAGGGGTTAATGAAATTTTATTCCCGTATCTATTATCTCTTCACTTAGAAAAATCTCGCCTTAGTTTAATAAAATTGTCTGTTGATGGCAAGAATGTATTGTACTGTAGATGATGATCACTTGCTTAAATGACCTCTTTGACACCACCACTTTCTCACAGATCCTCTCCAAAACTCTCCCCTTCACAGAATATCACCTCCACCACTGCTAACCTTCAAGATTGCTCTCGTGCCGTGTCGTGGGGAATGCATGGTGGTTCTGTAATGGGGTCTATAAAAGCCTGCGTTGCTTAGAGGCAAAGCGGGGATCCTCTCTATGTCTCAGTGGTAACGTGCGTGCTTATCAAGTGCGAGGGCCTGAGATTGAATCTCAGCCAGGACAGTGTGATAAATCTGTTAAGTGTCAGTACACTGGCTGGCAACGGTGTGGGACGTGAGGGGAGGCTTGGAAGGCAATGATGTTGTTGGTTAGCTGACAACATCCTAGACATTACATCCCGGGGATGAGCTGTTTGGTGTGCCCCGCAGCATCCCAGTGGTCTCCAATGCTACGCTACCATGTGTTCGAAGCTAACTAAATTAATCACTAAGAGGAGAAAAGAGTAATGTAATAGGGTCCATTAAAGCCCGCGTTGCTTAGAGGCAAAGCGGGGATCCTCTCTTTTGTTCAGTGGTAGCATGCGCATATATCAAGCGCAAGGGCCTGAGATCGAATCTCAGCCAGACCAGTGATTAATTTGTTGAGTTCAGTTCAGTCATTACAGCTTACGTTAATCATCGTCCATCGACAACAACCATCCTCCTTTCTGACACACTTTCCCTCCCTCATAGATTCCTTCACACGTCTTAGAGTACATTCACAGAGAGGCCAGAATAAACCTCCGGTGATGCAGACTGTCTGATCATGTAGGCTGGTATTTAAAAAAAAAAAAAAAAAAAAAAAAAAAGCTAATTTCACTGGTTCGCTATCTGGCCAATCCGTTTCTCAGTGGCATCTACATTGCGTGTGGCAATAAGAAACATTTTATGCAGAACATGGCGAATGAAACGAAATATAATACTGGTTTATCCTGATCTACTCGATCGAACAGTTTGTGTCTGAATACATTCTGTTCCGACCTCAGTGTAAATGTACAGTACCTTTACCCTCACAGAATAGTGCATCCACCACTACTGCCCTTCCATGTTGTTGTCGGGCTGTGTCATGGGAAGTTTATGTCACATGAAGTTCTTGGTGGTTCTTTACGTAAATCATCCTCATCCTTATCATCCATACATCTTTTTCACACTTTCCTTCCCTCACAGCTCTCTCAACACCTTATACTCTCTCAGAATATTACCTCCATCCCTACTCACCTTGCAGATCGCTGTCGGGCCGTCTCGTGGGAAGTGCGTGCTGGTTCTTCACACTAATCATCATCTCCTCGTACACTGCCAGCCTGGCCGCCTTCCTCACCGTCGAGAGGCTGGTCACCCCCATCAACTCTGTGGACGATTTGGCCAGTCAGACTGAAGTGGAATATGGCACGCTCCAAGGGGGATCATCCATGAAGTTTTTCGAGGTGAGCCGTTTTTTTTTTTCTTTCATATACTATGACCGACTATTTAATTGATGGTAAATGAGGGAGGGGTGAGTGAGTTGGGGGGGGGAGGGCAGTCAAATGGTGGGTGACAGCGACTTGGAGGCGTTTTGTCTGTGGCCTCCATTTGCGGGATTAGGGCTTTGTGTTATAGATAGATAGATAGACAGATAGATAGTAAATAAAAAAAAAGTTTAAGTTTTACAAGTGAGTTGGTCAGAATTACTCTTTTTCTTGAATCGAGTTTTGGTGGTGAAGATGACTGTGTGTGTGTGTGTGTGTGTGTGTGTGTGTGTGTGTGTGTGTGTTTCAGGTTATTTCTGGTTTGTGTATTAATCCCAGATGGTTTTATTCCTTCGATCCGGTGTGGTATGTTTCACTGCGTTCTAGCTGCCTCCTGGCGATAATATTCAACTTAGGAGTGCTCATTTATTCTTAAGTGGTCTGAAGTCTCTGCCAATCCGAGTTGTTTAAAAGTAGCAAGAGGAGGCTGGATTGTCATGGTAACAGTGTCACGCCACAAACACCAAATTACTGTGTATTGTCACTTGGTGAATTGTAGTGCTTTGCTGGTCATTCAGGGATTGTGGATAGCACTGTTGTGACGTCATCAGCTATCAGTCAGGACAGCTGAATCAGAGTCGTCTGCAGGGACCATATACTCGTATATGATGACAGTGAAGCTCTAAAAGGGCGATTACTCCTGAGTGGAACCTCGGAGCATGATAGTGTTGTGTAATGAATGCAGGTGGCGTTGGCGACGAAGTTTGTTTTCTGGACGTAAACTAAGTACGTTTGAGGAACAGACGTTTTGCCACGACCATACCTCGACTGTTGCCATTTTACCTTCTGTTTACCTGGAAAAAAAAATGTTTATAACTCGTGAAACAGCATCAGATACATACATATAAATAAATATGTTCAGTCAGATTATATAGCAATGAATGGATCAGTACAAAAGAACTGTGGGTGCGTATTTTCAACAAATGGTGTGAAACGAAGTGGCTTTCCCTCACGTGCATCTGGTATTAAAAAATATGAAAACATGGTCGGGGGTTCACGCTATTGTGTTGTGAGTGGGAAAGCCAAATGCGCACACCCGGAATATATGTTTTGTCGATTCCCAAAAGATTGGTAAGTAGTGTTGTGTACTCTTAACGTATGGTTATTGGCCATTAACCCGGAATAACATACCCCAGATTAGTACTGCCAATAGTTGTGAGTGTATAACATGCGGAGTTTTGTTCTTATTTATATATATGCTTAGGCATCCCTGGTTTGTTGGCTTTTGTGTGTTCATGTATGGTGTACATGTTAGGACTCCATATTATAATTTCAAATCATGATAGATAGATAGATAAATAGATAGATAGACAGTGCTCCAGGCAAGCCTGGGAACGGGAAATGATCTTGCAAGTTAACTGAGGAAATTTTGACAATATACAAGAAGTAGCAAGTCAGAGGATGATATAGGTAGTGTGTCAGCGAGATAGCATACGAACAAAGCCTAGTGACCATACACACACATACACACATACTCACACACAGGTTTCTAGAACTTTCCAACCACAGTGTAACACACGTGACACGACCCCTGCTACACCAGACTTTAGGAAGCAGAGCTCAGAAGGAGGCTACCTATAGAACCGACAGGTAGTGGAGAGAGTGAACAAGAAGAGGGGTCCAACTAGACTTACTTGGTGTATTCAGTCTCTGTAATACATACACTGCTCAACTTAAGATTTTCTCTGAAGATAATAAATCAAGATAAACTCCCTGTTTTCATCTTTAATTCCTACTACAAGAATCGAGAGTCACATTTGGTTGGCAGCGAACGTACGGACATCGTCTCTGAATCAACAGTGAATTTCTACAAAAGCAGGCGAGACTCTACAAGATTAGCTTCAGTTCTACAGTGAATTCCTACAAAATACAGCCTACAAGCCAATGAGCCTACAAGTCTACAAAAAACTCTATAATCTTCTTGTTACGTCAATCAGCAGCAAGAAGAATAAAAAACAAAGCAAGTAAAGAAAAACAATTAGCTCCAACAACAGATTCACAATTAGGAGAGCACGAAGGCAACACACCCATTGTACAAAACTTAACACAAACTAAAGATCAAGAAACAAATACGTCAGTTCCAGATGATGAGTGGGAAACCCCCTCTGACGTAGCAAGTGAGGACTTTGTCGCTGACTTGCACACGTATGCCAATACACTTAACAGGGTTCACCGTTCCGGCCGAACCTATTCCACCATTCCCTCACACAACGATAAACAAGTCCAAGTTAAATTAACAGAGCAAACAGTGAAAATGAATAAAAAAAACAAATACCTCGGATCAAACTTCCCCACCTCATGTTTATGTTTACCATGAAGATAAAACTGCCCCAAAATTCTCTTGCACAGAAAAAGATCGTATTGACGTCATTTCATTGGTCAGTCAGTGCGAACAAATGTTCATCAAGCGCCACATACTCGATGAACGAGAGAAAATTGCCATTTTTTCATCTTGCATAAGCCAGGAAAGATGTCCAGCAAGCTATTTGTTGAGATCAGATAAGCTCCTCAGGGCTAGGACATGTTGAATTTAAAACTGAATTTTTGAAGAAATTTTCTGGAGGTATGAACTTCTTGCCAGGTATAATTCCAGAATTACATAAGATTGTAGATCTTGTAAGGGAGCACACTACAAACCATGTGCTCAGTGAAATAACTGCTGATGTCTCCACAATCAAAAGAACATTGTTAGTTACTTTGGAAAACTCAAATTGGATAACAGATGATGGAAAGATGTCTCCAGACCTCGTCGTGGACATCATTGGTTATTTAGCTGCCTTGTGTAAATTACCTGATAGGACCCTTAAGATCGCCAAGACGATCGCGTACACCCTAGGCATGTGCTTACCAGACTTAATGAACGAGGTAGTGATGCAGTGCAGTAAAGCAGGTATGGTCGACACACGCGCACATTCTAGTAGAATGAGAGTACCTGAGACAGTATCAGCTGTGAAAACATCTATACCGACCCCAAACAGAGAACAAAATCATTTCTTATTTGTACAGACGCATCAGTTAAAGGATTAGGGGCTGTACTGATGCAGGAAGATAAAAGAGGAAAGAATCAACCAATTGCATTTGCCAGCAGACAAACAAAAGGTGCAGAGAAAAATTATTGCACTACAGACTTAGAGGCACTTGCAGTGGTTTTTGCATTACAAAAGTTTCGAGATTTGGTATATGGTTATGAAATCCACTTATTCACCGACCATAAACCACTAGTGGGTATGTTTAAAGAAAAACTCCTTTCTGGGAGGAGAGCAAGATGATGTACAGTTGAAAACTACAATGTACAAATTCATTATATACAAGGTAAAATGAACATAGTAGCTGACGCATTATCTAGGAACCCGAACACAATTCAGGTCGCGGCATTAGATCTCAAAGGAAATATCCCAAACCACTATGATATCGCAAAAGCACAAAGACTTGACCCAATTTGGTCTAAAGTTATATACAAGTTAGAAAGTGGAGATGACATACAATTACCCAAACTGCATGTACCACTCGAACAATTCACAATGGTCAGTAATACATTATACAAGATTAACCCAAAACAACCAAAACGCCAAAGAAATACTAACCAGTTGGTAGTACCTAATGACATGATACCCCAAGTATTACGAACGATACACGATAGCCCACATGCAGGACATCCTGGAAAGGATAAGACATTCAAACAAGCCCAGCTGTTATATTACTGGCCTTCATTACGAAAAGATATAAACAGTCATATAGACAGATGCGAATCATGTGCAGAACACAAAGGATACCCAATCACACCTGCACCAATGGGTAATTACTCTGTACCACATCAACCATGGGACGTTGTCGCTGTTGATTTACTCAAGATGCCATTATCATACAATAATAACCTATACCTATTCGTAGCAACGGATAATTTTTCCCGTTATGTCATTTTAGCTCCAATTAATGATAAGACAGCAGAGACAGTAGCAAAGGCAATAACAGATAATGTAATATGTCGCTTTACTACCCCAAAGGTACTAATAAGTGATAATGGAGGAGAATTTAATTCTGAGATCTTACAAGAAATATGTAAACAATACAACATCAAAAAGGTTAACGTTTTAGCCTATCACCCAGCATCTAATGGGTTAGTAGAGAGACAAAACAAAAAAGTATTAGATGTGCTACGACACATTCTCATTGAAAATTATGCAAGCTGGGATTATTGGATTCCCAGAGTAGAAGCCTCAATTAATGGATCTATAAATAAATCCATAGGTGACACACCACATTTCATTATATATGGGACAGATAAAAAACTACCGTATGAGCTCCTAGAAGGTGACAGTCTGCCCATATACAATTACGATGATTACTCTGAACTCCGTTTACGTGAATTCCAGGACATACACAAAAGGGTCAAAAAACAATTAATGATGTCCAGGGAAGAAATGACGGAGGCATTTAACAAGAAGGCAAGAGATTCACCTATCAGCGTAGGAGACATTGTTTATGGTATCATTCATACGAGAGACAATAAATTATCCCCAAATTTTGAGGGCCCATACAGAGTAATTAACATAAAAGCAAACAAAGTTTTAATTAAGTCACTGTCAAGTGGCGAAGAGAAACAAGTTCATATTGACCATTTAAAACGAGTTTCAAGGGAATTATCCAATAATTATTCAGCATCGGATACAACCGAACAGGCGAACGTACCTCAAGAAACCAAGCAAGAAAACAACAATGATTACAAAAAGAAATTAAGGTCATATACCAAACAATCAAACATAGGTGCAACTATTCCAATAAAATCTACAGTACATCATTTACGAGAATTAAATATCGATTTAAACTCCTTCTATAAATGAAATAACAATCAACCGTAATGCACATCACCACTATCATCGACCACAGCATGACCATATTAGGAAATTAATAGATTTTTTTTTTCGGTAGGTAGCGATGAAGGGACTTATGCTATGGATTCTCCTCTACATAGCAAGAGGATATGCGCACTTAGACCCCCAACACATAATACGACAAGGATGCCTCATAGCTCCAACGGCCACGACGTCAATCGTAAAAGACGTCATGAGTACTGAAATAAGTCTGGATTACTTGTATGAATTACCTTCTTATCTAGAAAATCTCGCGAAACCCATGCGAACCCTGGACCTCATGATAGGAAGCTATGTTTCACAAGCACATAACACAAAGGAAGTGAATGAAATAGTGAAGTTAGCGAAATGGAAAATAGAACAGGCAAAGTCAACTATGCTCATCATGATCCAAGATCTTCCGTCTTATGGAACGGAGGTATTGAGCGACAGGAACAACATCACACGTATTCGCCAAAAGCGCGGTTTGTTCGAACTGGGTGGCGCAGTTCTTGGGAACATCTTTGGATTGGCTACAGAGGATGACCTTAAAGAAATAAACATCAAATTTAATAAAATAGCTCAGGTACTAACATACTAAGATAAATTCATCACAGGACATAACTCAGCAATGAAGACAATTGTGAAAAATCTGAAAAAGGCAGAAAACCTAGCTCTCGAAAGTGTAGATAAAATAAATGAAATGGAAGGTAACATAACACTTTTCCAACACTTCTCGATCATCACAGAACATATTGACACAATTTTACTACAATTAGACAACACTAGATTTCGTTACAGGGCACTTATGCAAGGAATTTCGAATGCTGGTGATGGCAAGATCACAATTGACTTACTCCCAGTTCATGAGCTACGTCAGATAATTAGTCAAGGCATACATAAACATAAATTGAAGCCTTTGTTCTGAAGTAGGGAATTCATGCAATATTTTCCATATTTAGAAGCAACACTAACACCAACATCAGTAATAGTTCATGTACCATTCATAACTGAAGACCTGTTCACAGTATACCAAATACACCCCTTCCCCTCTAAAAATAACAACACTTTGGTCATCATCAACATCAACACAGACACCGAACTCATCATGGTCTCCAAGAGACGGAACACTGTCACTTTCGCAAGTGAATCAACGATTGAACGAAAGTGCCGCACATCCTTACATGCGGTTCATCTTTGTCCTGCGTACATTTTCACGTTTCAGCCTACTGATACAGTCCCTTGTGAAATGGCTATCATCAGAAATAACAATATTCATAATCATTGCAACTTCACTTTTGCTCCAGATAAGCTTGTACACCATCAACGCATCGGACACTCACAGTTTTTTTTTATTTCACTCATAACACATCAGTTTACATAGTCTGTCCAGATATACCACTATCTCATACTTCAGCATCAGGATTATACATAGCACCAGACTACTGTGCGGTATTTACACCATCCATATCCACTTTATCCACCATCAATCACTACGCCATTATCAACCATACACACAAACATTTCCACCCACTGTCTGATATGGACTTAAACATGAGCACAAGTATTAAGTTGACTTCACCTAAGTTTGAAACTATGCAGCTGATCAATGAAACAATGAAGCCCTGGGAAGATTTGAGTTTGAGTATGTTCAACCCATATTGTGTGTATAGCCCAACACCTACTGTCTTTATAATCTTCTGCATTGTATTTGCAGTACTGTTGTTCGCAATGCACAGAATGCATGCAAGAATTGCAAACTTGGAGTCAGTATTTAGTGGGGGTAGAGTTAACATCCAAGTTAACCCCCCTGAATGAAGTGTACATATTTTGTATATAGTATTAATTATATATATAAAAAAAAATACAAAGAAGAATGACCCATGATATAGAAGTATGACATACCAGTAGCATTATCTTTAAATGAAATATTAATAACTCTTACCATAATCTTAATTTTAAACTATTTTTTTTCTTGCATGTATGCATTTCACTACAATAACCCATGTACATACTGTATTACAGTTAAATAGTTTACCTTTAGTGCATTTATTCAAATATATATACAACTTGTTTAAAATGTAATATTACTGGATCATTGCAATTTACTATGAATATTATATGTATACAATATTATAATCAATGTTATGTACTAATAGATTAGCATATGTCAATGATGATTGCTGTCGGAGGACCTTCAGCGGCGTGGCCAAGCAATGTTAGGACTCCATATTATAATTACAAATCATGATAGATAGATAGATAAATAAATAGATAGATAGACAGAGCTCCAGGCAAGCCTGGGAATGGGAAATGATCTTGCAAGTTAACTTTTTTTTTTTTTAAAATAACAGAACGGAGGAAGGAAAAACAAATGGGTAAAAAAAAATAATCCATACACCAGATTACTGGTGTCCTCTGTTCATAAAATATCTGTAACAGTTAGACTTGAACAGTTGTGGGTTGAAATTTGGAGGAAAACAACTCTGGGGAAGCGAGTTCCAGAGAGATGCAGTTCGGGGAATAAAAGAATTCTGATAGGCAGAAGTTCTGCAGTATGGCTGAGTGACATTCCAGTCATGAGCGCTATCAGATGCCCATGTAGCACGAGGGAAGGCATGGAGAGGTGGCATCATGGACGCAACTTCGTCTGAGCATTTGCCAAAAAAATATCTGTAAAATAATGCAAGGGAGGAAACATTCCTTCTTACTTGCAGGGGAGGTAGTTTATATGTAATGGCAGGGTTGTTAATGATTCTAACAGCTTTATTCTGAATATTGTCTAGTTGTCTTAATGCAACCTCTCCACAACCATTCCACAAGGGTGAGCAATATTCAAGCTGAGAGCACACATGACTCTTATAAATTATAGCTAACTGCTCATCGGCGAAGAAGTTACGGACTCTGTACAATAATCCAAGTTTCTTTGAGGCGGTTTTAGCAAGTGATCTGACATGAGAGGTCCAGCTGAGGCCACTGTTAAGTGAGACACCAAGAATTTCAAAACTTTTGGAGATGGGAATATTAGTAGCACTGAAGGTAATGTACGAATCTGGCAATATCTGTCTATTAGTAAACTGTATATATTTAGTTTTACTAGCATTAAAAGAGACAAGGTTGTTTTGTCCCCATTCACTGATTGTAGATAGATCTTGATTTATGGAGATGGCTGTACTGAGTTGAGAGGTAGAGATATTAGACTTTGTAAATGGATGTCTGAGTGTGAATGAACTATGTAGTGTTGAGTCATCTACATATGTGTGAATGGGATTGTGAGTGACAGATAAGAGATCATTAATATGAACCAGAAATAGGGTTGGCGCCAGAACTGATCCCTGCGGCACGCCGGCGTTAATTGAGTGGAAATTCGAATATACATCATCTACTTTTACTCTTATTTTCCTGTCACTAAGATAGGAAGAAATCAAAGGAACAAAAGATGTTAGTCCATAGCAAGGGAGTTTGGACAGCAGGGAACGGTGCCATACTCTGTCGAAAGCTTTAGAGATATCAAGAGCTACTGCATGAGTTTCTCCAAAAAGATCAATTGATTGATGGATGGTATGAGTTAAGAGACTGAGTATGTCAATGGTGGATCTTTCTTGGCGAAAACCGTATTGTCTATCACTAATTAAGTTGTTGGATTCAAGATGTTTAACAATGTGCTTATTAATTAAAGTTTCAAATACCTTACCAAGAGAAGATGTGACAGCTATTGGTCTGTAATTGGAGGGGTCAGACGAACTTCCTTTCTTCGGAACCAGGTGGATATTGGCTTCTTTCCATGAATTTGGGAATAAAGAAGTACGTATGCATAGTCTGAATAATTTAGTTAGGACAGAGGCAAGTTCAGGGGAACACTTTTTCAAAACAATTGGCTTAATTCCATCTGGGCCTGGAGCTTTGTTGGTAGGTAAATTGTCTAGGATGGATTTTACGTATCTTGTCTGTATTTTAAGTGGGGCAATTTTGGGAGAATCAAGTTCCAGTACTGAGACATTCTGGCTGGTATCATCTATGGTAGAGTTTCTGGTAAAGGTACTAGCAAAGATATCTGCTTTCCCACGTGGGTCATTTGTAATATTGCCGTCTGAAGATTTAAGTGGGGGAATGGTAGATGACTTGTTAAAGTTATTATTGAATGAATTAAGAGTTGACCAGAATATTCTATTGTCATTAGGGTTGTTAAGTAGTTTTGATGCTTGCTTTTGAAGAAAGTTTGATTTAGATAGATTTAATACAGCTTTTGCATGATTTCTAGCAATTTTAAATTGGGAGAGTGATTCAGATGTTTTTGATTTTAAGTAAGAGTTATATGCCAATGACTTTTGGGCTGTTGCCCTGGCACAATTGCCATCAAACCATTTTGGAGAGTTTGATCTTTTAGTGAATTGTTGATTTGGTATGAATAAATCCATACCAGCTAGTAGGAGGAAATGTTGACAATACACAGGAAGTAGCAAGTCAGAGGATGATATAGGTAGTGTGTCAGCGAGATAGCATACGAACAAAGCCTAGTGACCATACACACACATACACACATACTCACACACAGGTCTCTAGAACTTTCCAACCACAGTGTAACACACGTGACACGACCCCTGCTACACCAGAATTTAGGAAGCAGAGCTCAGAAAGAGGCTAGCTATAGAACCGACAGGTAGTGGAGAGAGTGAACAAGAAGAAGGGTCCAACTAGACTTACTTAGTGTATTCAGTCTCTGTAATACATACACTGCTCGAGATTTTCTCTGAAGATAATAAATCAAGATAAACTCCTTGTTTTCATCTTTAATTCCTACTACAAGAATCGAGAGTCACATACACAATTTTGTTTTGCTGCTTAGGCATTACCAGTATATAGGGTTTTGTGTATTCAGGAGGTATTTGTACTATGGTAAGTGCATACTGTAAATATGTGCTTCTTCGTTGAATGTTTTATTAACCCTCATACCCGGCATAGAGCCTCGCCTCCCTCTCTCCGTCTGAGCCACAAGAAACTCCTTATCCCCACAATTTTTGATGAGGTCGAAGGCATTCGTGTGTGCATTGTCAAAGAGATCTTTCATCTGTTCATGGAATTTCTTTCTTTTCTCCTCTCTTCCTGTATTCCGGCTCTTACTCCTCTCCAACTTTCTCCATTCTTCATAGAGAAATTCGATTTTGGGGATACAATAACGTGGCACAAATGCAGGAGTGCGAGCTGTCTCCCAGAATCCCCCTAGTTCATCAGACTGAACAGGTGCTGAATCCCTGTGTTCGTGTCTCTGTTCGCATCAGGTTGCGCTAACACTTCTCCACAAGAAGGTAATTCACTTCCAAATAGTCTTTCAGTTGGTTGGCCAACAAGCCATATCGTGGTTTTGCTTCTGCTTTTCATCACTGGCGTTGACAATTTCCCTTCACAGTAAAGAAGTGCCAAATAATAACTCAAAAGGCAAATCCCTGAAAAAACAAACAAACAAACAAACAAGCAGATACGGTATTACTAGAATGTAGCTTCCAGTGAAGTAAAGCAAACACTTCATTCAAATAAGAAATAAGATTATCACAACAATAATTTTGCTTATTAGGCTCAAACTTTGGGTAAGATGCAGCACCAGTAAATATCATCCAATTCGGCTAAAATTTGGTGTCCCAAGAGTTTACACCTAAACTCACAATACTGTATACACTGCCAGCAAACAAAATAGTCCAGAATGACCACCCTAATATATATATATTGTTACATAGCCTATGATTTCATCATCCTTTGTGTAATTCTAACGTACAGTATGCTGCATGTTTGATCACGGGCGTGTTCTACCTCACTCCCCCCCTCCTCCCTTATAGTAGAGTAAGTCGTTCTTTCTGTTGTTCAGAGCAGGATTGTCAACTCTTTGTCCCCATGGCTTCATTTGCGCGTCCTTCTTACAAGTTGTATCAAGCTCTGCCGGCCCCTATATAATGAGCTCAGTCTCTGCATTATTGCCACTTAGATCTACTCCTCATTTTGCTCACATCTCTGTCCTCCCCTGTACAGTTATTATTATTGTGAGTGCTCAGGAAGTCTCCAACCATCTAGCAGCTGTGTAATTTGAGTATAAGTGTTACTACATTTTTCCTTGTACCGTATCGCATAAGGTGTTAATTCTTAGACCTAGTAAGGTTATTGTGATTAATGTAAAGTTTGGATGTCAAGCCATTGTTAATAATATTTTGTATCTGTAATAATATATCTTGCATTCACTGAGTATTATCTGGTATTTTCATTTTATCAGGGCTGACTTAGATAAATTTACTATTGCTAATTTCGTGTTAATAGAGGCTATTGCAGTTAACCATATATTTAGCCTGTTTTTTGCCATTACATTATCCTTATGAGTCCTGAATGTTTTATTGTTAGTTTGAGCATTAAACTTTAACTTGTAATTTTACCTAACTCTTTTGTTTTGAACCTGGAACTTTACGGGACAGTAGTGATTTTTAGTATTCTCACTTAAAGTGTACATTATCTTTCTCTGTTCCGTAACAATATATATATATATATATATATATATATATATATATATATATATATATATATATATATATATATATATATATATATATATATATATATATATATATATATATATATATATATATATATATATATATATATATATATATATATATATTGTGGTAGGTGGGGGCGCTCACCATCCACTCACTGAATGTAGTGCTGCTCTCGCGTGTCCGCCCTGTCCTCTCCTCCATCCTTCTTTCCTTCCATCTTCTTCTATCTTTCTTTCCTTCATTCTTTCCTCGTCCATCTGCTTACGAGTGACTTTACACTCCCTCTTCTGTCTTTCATTCCTTCATTCTTTCCTCTTCCTTCTGCCTGTGGGTGACTCTACACTGAGTGACACGCCAAATGGTTTCCTGTACACCAGGAAACCATTTACTACGCTTGGTGGTTACCATATAACCAAATTTTGGCACCTGGTGGTTTAGTGGGTAATTATTGTGCTCCAATCGGATTGAGCCTGTGAAGGTTTATATCCAAGGTGTGGTTGTGGTTTATTGCTCACATAATGCCACTCAGGGATGAATGAGGTTGGTCACTCTCATCTGAAATGTCAGGACCAACTGCCTAGCCCCGGGCTCCTACGCTCCTCATTGGGCAACGTAGGATTGGATGATATATATATATATATATATATATATATATATATATATATATATATAGATAGATAGATAGATAGATAGATAGATAGATATATATATATATATATATACAATACATAATACTTAGTGACATTCATTTTTATTGTTTCAAGGTTATATGATTATATCCATGGAAAGAATCATGATTAGATGATTTTATGCGTAATCCAGTGCGTTCATGGGTACAGTGTTGTGTACTAGAATATATTCTTTGTTCACTGTATATATTGATACATAATTGTGATTGGTGGAATTCATTATACTTTCCCTAGTTTATATGTGGAGATGACATTATGGTTTGTGCAGTGTATTAATGACGGGTTTGTGCTTGACGGGGAATGAGTGCACGAGGCAGTTCGGCAGTGTGGAGTAAAGGGGCCACAGCAGTAGTGCAGACGGGTAGGAACTACTAGGATATTAACACAGCCGGTTATTAATTGGGTTACCTGTTGTTTGTGCTTCAGTACTTCACTCATATACCATAGGATGTTCATTATTACTGTGTGGTTTACTTGGTGAACAGTTAAGGAAATAGTGATGAATAAGATACATGCGGTAAAAGTGTGTGGTGCTCAGATAGGCTACTGGTGACTGCCAGAGAAGTATAGTGCAGTCTTACATGAAAGCACTGTTACATTGGATATACTATAAGACACTGAGAGTTTCAGCATACTGTATTTATCATCGAGTGTTACATTTGATCTTACACTGTGTTTACTGTGTTCATTTGTTAGGTTTAGGTTTTGTATATAGCCATATTCAGGTTATTGTA
The DNA here is from genome assembly GCF_032717465.1 of Coenobita brevimanus. NCBI lineage: Eukaryota > Metazoa > Arthropoda > Malacostraca > Decapoda > Coenobitidae > Coenobita > Coenobita brevimanus. The sequence continues at coordinate 8,093,992 of NC_136954.1, forward strand.
TGTAAAATTAGTTAAACATTAATGTTCATAATACCACCCACTCTGGTAATAAGTAGATGTATTCTCTTGTTCGGTGTCGTAACTGCTTGTTTTGTCCATTGAACCATCCCACAGAAAATTCAATGAACAACACGTCATAAGATTCATGGATTAAGGTTTTCACTACTCTCTTTACTCTAACTTGGCCTAAAATTACCTTCTCTCCATCTTCAATACTGAGTTTTAATAAGAGAGTATCACTAGAATATGATACTAGTCACGAAGTGCTGCGGAAAGGATGAAAGGTTGCAGTATTGTGTAATTCTGCCACTGAGTTAAGTGAAATAAGCTGCAACAAGACAAAAATCAGGGTCAAGTGAACCATTGAAGTCTTCCCCCCTCCCTCTTTTTTTTTTTTTTTTTTAGATTTTTTTTTCACCAGATTTTTTTTTTTTTTTGACATTTCAGACTGGAAGTGTTAAACATAGCCTTCATTAACCTCTTTGGTACAAGGTCTTTCTTAATTTGAATGAAATCATACCAGACTGAAGGGGAAAAAGAGGTCCCAGCAGCATTTTGGGGTCGATTTGTGGACAGTTCGATTAGATGTCTTTGGTGGTGGTGGTGGTGGTAATTGCTGTGGTGATCATGATGATGGTGGCATAGGCAACTACAATGACAGTTTTTTTAATATGTTTTCGCAACAGTTCATTTGTCATTTAAGTATAGGCCAAATAAAAACAAACATTCTATATTTGCATTTGTATTAAAACAGGTTATAAAAAGATGGCATCGTCTCCACTCCTCATTTATCACCATTCAAATTTTCTTCCATTTCTGCGTCCCTCATTTCTCTCTCTCTCTCTCTCTCTCTCCAATTTTTTCTAGGTTTCTCTGTTTCGTTCTCCTGTACTTCCCCAATTAACATTTGCTCTATTTCGATTACGATTTACACCTCTGATTATGCATCCCTTCTACCACCAGTCCATTTCATTTTTTTTTTTTTTCCAGCTTTCCAAGATTATTGTCTTCCCGCAAGAATCTGTTCACCTCCATGCACCGTGAGGGGATCAGCGAATTTTATTGTACCTGTCACCGTTATGATTTCACTTTACCGTTCATGAATGCTCTTTCAGTATTGCTCTTGCTTTTATCAAGCTATTTTATTCCTTCACTGTTATGACCTTTTTGTTTTTCTTGAGGTCCTGTTTTATCGGTGTTATATTGTTGTCTCCACTAGTTTATATTTTCCACCCTTTTTTCAGCATTCCAAGGTAAGTGTGTACAGTCGAATGTGGGAGTTTATGTCGTCTCGTAAGCATGTGTTCACGTCCACGTACGAGGAAGGCATCGAGCGGGTACGAACGTCGAAGGGCAAGTACGCCTTTCTGCTGGAGAGTGTCAAGAACGACTACATCAACGAACAACTTCCCTGCGACACCATGAAGATTGGACATAACCTGAACTCCAATGGGTACGGCGTGGCCACTCCCCCACACTCACCGCTTAAGTGAGTACAGAAAATATCAGTCAGAAATAGGTTTGACCCGTTCAGTTCTGTTCGGGGCCATAATTATTTTAACTTGCATGGGGAAGATCTCT